>NW_006399981.1:1440360-1459064 GCF_000299155.1 Elephantulus edwardii
AAAAAATAAATAAAAGTATCAGAATCTTCTGGAGGGCCTTAAATGTACTGAGTCACATCTCCAGTTTCTGATAAGAGGTCTAGCGTGGACACCAAAAGAATTACTACCAAAGAACAAACGAATCTGTCTTGAAGGAAGAGTAACCAGAGTGCTCATTAGAGCCAAGGATTGTGGAACTTTGTCTCACTTACTTTGGGCATATTTTCAGGAATAACCAGTCCTTAGAGACAGACATCACACTGGGAAAAGCAGAAGGTCAGTAAAAGAGAGGAAGTCCCTCACTGAACACAGTGACTGTATGAATGGGCTCCAGTGCAGCAGAGATCATGAGGACGGTATAAGCTGGGGCCAGGGTCCTCTCTGTTGCTCATGGGCTTGCTATGAGTCATAGTTGACCTGATGGCATCCAGACGATACTGGTCCAGAAACGATACTTTGTGAACTATTGTGGCACTTTATGCTAACAATTGTATTTCCATCAAATTAACCGCTATTGAAATGACTCCAAATAGATTTGTGCAGTCCTGGATTAAAGCTTTTCCACATGCACTGGTGATTTGTAATCCACATGTCAGATGCACACCTCTCATAACAATGACTATCCAAACCCTTCCTGTTGAATTGTTTCAGGCAGAAAGCAGAGTTGCTAGCTAATTTGTCAGATCCTTCCATGAAAATTATCAACTGCACATCGTTGCTGTTGTGTTGTTATGTGCAGTCAAGTTTCCTGAGATTCATAGTGACCCTATGTACAACAGCCATAAACCCTGCTCTATCCTGTGCCAACCTCACTGTCTCCGACACACGCACTCCAATGACCCCAGTCACTGAATCAACCCACCTCATAGAGGGTCTTCCTCTCCTGTGCTGTCCCTCCACCCTCCCAAGTACAACATCTCTCTCCAAGGACTAGTCCCTTCTTGCAATATATCCAAAGTATGTCAGACAAAGCCTCAGAATCCTTGCCTCCAAGGAACAGCCTGGTTTAACCCTCTCTAGGACTAACCTATTCATTTTCTTAGCAATCCATTGTATATTCAATACTCTTCTCCAACACCACAGCTCAAAGGCATCAATTCTCCTTCTGTCCTCCCTAGTCATTGTCCGGCTTTCTGATGCATAGCAACTGATTGCAAAGACCATGGCCTGTATCAGATGCACCTTAGTCTCCAGAGAGACACCGTTGCTCTTGAGTACTTTAGAGAGGTCCCTAACAGCAGACTCTCCTATCACAATACATCTTCTAATTTCCTGGCCACTATTGCCAAGAGTGTTGACTGTGGAGCCAAGCAAACTAAAGCTGTGAACAATCTCAATCTCTTCACCATCCATCCTGATGCTGCCAATTAGTCCAATGGTGAGAATTTTTGTTTTCTTGATATTAAGCCTCAATTCTTATTGAAGGCTGCAGTCTGATTAGTGCTTTGAAAAATAATGAGAGCTGTTGTTGCAGCTAAGAGTCTATTATTTCACATTTTCCATTTAGTTCTTTAGCAAGCTGAACAAAGGAATTTTTTTTTACCCCCATAAAAACTAAACCAGATTCTGTTGCTTAGCAATGGGCTCTACTGTACCATTACTGTATTGTATTTACCTCTTCAGAAAGAACAATGTGCCACAGGTACTTTGTAACTCTACTCCGGTATACCCTGCTCATGAAAGGGGATTAATAATCAGTTTATATTCATAGGGTCTCTATGAGTTGCCTGCGACTTGACGGCACTTAACAACAATAACATCGAGAGAAAGAGAGAGAGAGAGATCAGCTGACCCAGTGAAGAGAAAATGATGTGACCAAGACCAAGGTGGGTGACTTTTAATCCGCGGCCCTCAGGCCAGTCTTTCATTGTTTTTGTTCAGATATTCCTCTAGGTCGGGTCGTATAGCCCTGGTGTACAAGTTGCCGTCCCGCGGTCACTTGTGGTTGCTGTGAGGCGTAGCACTGTGACACCGATGTGTCAAATGCATTAATGGTTGGCTACCCAATGCGGACAGAGAGTGGGGTGGAGCTCCCCGATTAAAACAAGCGTGGAAGGAGGAGTGGCATCCACTTCCATAATAGCTTGCCTCCGGAAACCCTATGAACCTGGAGAGAGGATGAAAGGCACCCAAGCATCGAGGACTCTCCTTCATAGGGTCGCTATGAGTCGCCTGCGACTTGACGGCACTTAACAACAACAACAACAACAACTAGTAGACTAAACATTTACAAGGTGAGGGGATTTCTTCAGGGTGTTGAAAATGCATTGCCCGCTTTCCTCAGAGTGAAGCACAATGATCTGCCCTCTTGTGAAATTCGTCTTTTGGAGGACAGCCACTGACTTGGTTTCCTAAAGCTACTGTAACACAAAGACCACAAGTAGGTGCCTTTCAAGAACTTTCCCTCCCTCACTCAGTTACTCACTGGAGTAGAGTCGGAACCAGCTCACAGCCGACCTTCCAGTGGGTTGTCCAACACTGCAAAGATGGGAAGAGATCCCTGTCTTTCTGCCTCTAGGTTACTGGGGGTTTGGAGTCGCTAGAAAGGTGCTACCTTTGGGCTTTCAGTATGACTTCCTATTGGACTATGCTGCATTGGAAACAAGGAACTCTTGAAATATTACACAAAATGGGTGACCCTGGAAGACATTATTCTGATTATGCTGACATTAAGTGATTGCAAAGACCATGGCCTGTATCAGAAATACCTCCATCACAAAAGGACAAATACTGCATAGTGCCACTGTTGCAAAGCGGGACTGACACCAGAGTTGGGGGGAAACTAAGGAAAGGGAAAATAAATAATGCATACTGCATTGAAACAGATGAGGGAGAGAATTGCTTGGGAGGAATATAGGATTAGGTATTATTGTCATGATGAGAGTCCAGAATGAAAGCTGCATAGTGGAGTGGACTGAGGGGGATGGGGGGACAGGAGAGTATCGTATAATAATGAAAGATTTCTTTTTTTTTAACCTTTCAAAGAGAAAAGATAACTGGGGGGAGGGGTGGGCAAGGAGGAAAGTGTGCAGCAATGAATGGATGGAAATCCAAAGTCTGTAAATTTTCATGAAAATAAATATAGATAGATAATAATGATGATGATGATGATAAAAAAGATAGATGATAGATAGATAGATAGACACTAGATTATAGATAAAAGAGATCCCTTTTAAAGAACAGACATTTATTTTTGCAAAGCTCTGGAGGCCAAAATGCAAATCAGGTTCTCAGTCAAGTCTGCCCCTTCCTTGTCAATAACTAGCTGTTCCTTAGCACTTCTCATCTGGCAGCTGTCTCCCCTCATGTGCGGTTTTGCCTGTGTCTAATCTGTTCTTTGTATAACTCGGAAATGATTAGGTTTAGGGTACATCCTCTGTGGATAGAGCCTCATTACCATAACCCAAACTCCAGTAACAGCTGAGTGGATTCCCACTCACGGTGTCTCCACCACGTCCAAGGAGAACTGTGCTCCATGGGTCTTCAGGAGCTGATTTTTCTGAAGTGAAGATGGCAAACCTTTCTTCCAAATTGCCTCTGGGTGAACTCAAACCTCTAACCTTTCTATTTGTAGTCAAGGACTTCAGCACAGCAAAGAAAACTGTATTTTCAGGAAGGATTATATCCACAGGTATGAGGGTTAGAGTGAAGACAGTTCAGCCCACAATAGTCATCAGGCAGGGAACGCAGAGAGCTTGTTTATCTTCAGCTGTGGGCTGAGCAATTGTTGTGATTGTTAGATGTCTTTGAGTTAACTACAACTCACGGCTGCTCTTGAACTCATGGACAACAGATCTGATCCTTTACCTATCCTGCACCATCATCTCTCTGTCTGGGCAAATAAAGGATACAAAACCCACATAAAAGAATGTCTGTGGGCATATTTTGTGCACTGTAAAGCTGTAAGTTTAGATATAATTCCTAAGACAGTGTCTTCTTGGTCTGTGATGCATAAGGAAGAGAAAATTAACTTGATAGAAATGGTAGCAAACTAGATGAGACAGTACATAATTAGGTGCTGAATTATGAGGCACTCAGCAAAAAGCCTTTTAAGAATTCAGAGAGTGTTGCAACAGATAAGACAAGGAGCTAGCATTTATCAAGTATTTCCTATACTGGCCACTTCAAATACATTATCTCTTTTAATAGTCACAACAGTCCGATGAAGTCAGAATTATTATCACTCTCCTTTTCAGATGAGGACACTAAAGTGGAAAGGTTAATTAACTGGCTGGTAAACAAATGCAGGTCTGAGTTAGGTAAAGGGGACCATGGTGGAGGGTGTCTGGGGAGAGAGCCACCCATCAGGCTGCCCTTTCTTCCAACGTGTCTCTGCCTTATTCATAAATGCAGGGCTAAATCCAGGCTGTCCTCTGGGAAAAGACCTGAGCTTTAATTCATACTCATGAGCCTTTGTGAATATCTATCCTTTCAGCCAACGAGTCCCCTGAGATAAAGGTAAAGGAAGGAGGATGTCTTTTCATACAATCTTTGAACAATGAATTTAATAGACTTACATATAATTTGCAGAGAAGTAAATACAGTGACCCATAAAAAGCACATTCTGTATTTTAATAACAGTAGAATCACATCAGCCTTCTGGGTTTAAATTGCTCAATAGCACATCTCTCTAAACACATGTTCTCTTTGATTGCATGAATAAGACTCAGTGTCCTACTCTGATGAATCTTTTGGATTCAACTATTCCTTTCTTTTCTTTCCAATTCTTTCTTAAAATGTACCAAACTCTCCAAGTAATAGTACATTATTTTACTCCCCAGCACCTGTTCATCACGTACATACTTAGAAAAACACTTAACAAAAAAAACAAAACAAAACAACCTTGTAATATTTTCCAGGTTATTGTTCCAAGAGGCTTTAAAAAAACCTGTGGTAACAAAAACCCCTACATATATAACAAGACATTTGCCATTTCAACATTGTTTGCATGCAGAATTCAGGAGCACTAATCACATTCATCATGTCAGAAAATTTTTGAAGTGAAGACTGGCAGGCAGCCCTCAATTCCAAAGTGGAAAGTGGCATTGCACAGTATAAAGATAATTGGTAAAGTTTATGCTGATTATTTAAATGCTTTCTTTAACTTCATTATAGATTCATTGAGACCTTTCTGGGGTTGGAGGGAAGGGACAGTATTTTTATCTCAAACCATTTGTCACTGTTCCTGCCATCAGGACAGCCTCTGACACATGGTGGCTCAATGTACAAATATATCAAAACCCTGGCATTGATGAGATTTTCAACTCTGCTTGCTGAAACTGAGGAAGACCTGAAGCACTTGCTGCAGAAGGTCAAGGACTGCAACCTTCAATATGGATTGAAGCTCAATATCAAGAAAACAGATTCTTAGGGAGCTCTGGTGGCCTAGTGGCAAGAAAGCTGCATTGCAATCCCAGAGGCACTTGGCTCGAATCCACCAGATACTCTGCTGGAGAAGGAGGCACAATCTCCTTCTGTGTCAGTCAGATGTGATTTGACAAAATAATAAAATGAAAAATTTTAAAAAAGAAAACAAAGATTCTTAGCATCATGATAGACGGTGAAGAGATTGAAATTGTTAACAGCTTCTGTTTGCTTGGCCCTACAATTAACACTCTTGGTACCAGCAGCTAGGAAATTAAAAGACTAATTGCATTGGGAAAGTCTACTGTCAGGGATATCTCCAGAGTACTGATGAGCAATGACTTCAGTCTGGAGACTAAGGTGCATATGATATAGGCCATGGTCTTCGCAATTACTTGCTATGCATCAAAAAGCTGGACAATAACTAGGGATGACAGCAGGATAATTGAAGCCTTTGAGTTGTGGAGCTGGAGGAGAGTGTTGCATATACCATGGACTGCCTGGAGAACAAACAGGATCGTTCCAGAGGGATGAAAACAGGAGGCTCCTTAGAGACTGAAGGATTCTGAAGCTCCATCTGACATACTTTGGACATATGGCAAGGCGGGATCAGTCCTTGGAGAGGGACATCATGCTTGGGAAGGTGGAGGGACAGCACAGGAGAGGAAGACCCTCAATAATGTGGATTGACTCAGTAACAGGGGTAATGGTGTGTCAGAGATAATAAGATTAGCTCAGGATAGAGCAGGGTTCAGAGCT
Source organism: Elephantulus edwardii (assembly GCF_000299155.1). Classification (NCBI taxonomy): domain Eukaryota; kingdom Metazoa; phylum Chordata; class Mammalia; order Macroscelidea; family Macroscelididae; genus Elephantulus; species Elephantulus edwardii. Next base: position 1,446,463 of record NW_006399981.1, read on the forward strand.
GTTGTACATAGGGCCGCTATGAATCCCAAGTAACTCAACAGCACATAAACAAAACCAACAATGATCAGTATCAGGTAGTCAGACTTTTCTTCACAGCTTGTCTTACTCGGAAAGCTCCATTGATATCTCTTGTTAAGTATCCTAGCAACACACAAACCTTCAATAACAGACAGGTGGTAACTGTCTATAAGGATTTCTGGTCAGGGATTAAACACAGATCTTCTGTGCGGAAAACAAGAGTTCCACCAGTGGGCCCCTTTAGAATATTTAGCATATTTTGTTAGGTGCTGTCCAGAGAGCTGTGCCTCATAGTAAGCCTACAGAACAAAACATTTACCAGTGCTTTTTTTCTTACTTTTGGATATAGGGGAATCATATCTTCATGTTCTTTTTCCCTTTTGTTGTTATTTTTAACAAGGCACAATTGTTTGCTTTCTATTAGTGTCAAATACCACAAGCTATAGCTTTGGTTGGTATATAGTGCATACATAGCCATTGTTTATGACAGCAATTCCCATTTGTAAATTGTTTTGAAAGGGTTTAAAGCACAATCTGAGAGATAGTAAGATAAGGTTTAAACAATTCTTGTGGAAAACCAAGAGAATTTAAATCTCAAATAGTATGGAATTCAAATATCATCCAAGCTTGCTCTCTGTGCTCCCAGGAGCCCAAAGTTGCCTGATAACTTTGCAGAGGCAGCTTTCAGGTGGTCATCACTTCCAGAAAAACTAAGAGCTCAATTCAGGAGAACTTACTTCAGTAGTGTGAACAGAATATCGCTTCACTGACTGGGGAGTCTAGGTTGCTACATTAAAATCTCAATTTCACCACTCAGAAAGAAGGCAACTTTTAGCAAGTAAATAAATTTCATAGTGCCTCCATATACTCATTAGCTGTGTAGTGTTTTTGTTGTTGGTTTTGGTGGGTTTGACTGGAAGAGCTCTATATTTGTACCCATTCCAAAGAAAGGTGACCCAACAGAGTATGGAAATTATTGAACAATATCATTAATATCATATGCAAGCAAGATTCTGCTGAAGATTATCCCTAAACAACTGGAATAGCACATTAACAGAGAACTGCCAGATGTGCAGGATGGGTTTTGAAGAGGCCGTGACACTAGGGATTTTATAGCTAATGTTAGATGGATCTTGGCTGAAAGCAGGAAGTACCAGAGGAATGTCTATCAGTATTTCATTTATTATGCAAAGGCATTTGTGTGAATCACAAGGAACTGTGGCAGACTCTGAGATGAATGGTAATTCCCAGAACATTTTAATAAAATAATATGCATATGTGAAATCTATACTTAACCAGGAGGCTGTCATCAAAACAGAACAAGAAAACACTGCGTGGTTCAAAATTGGGAAGGGTGTATGCCAGGGATGTGCCCTGTCTCCATACATTTTCAACCTATATGCAGAACAGATTACCCAGGAGGCTGGGCTGTATGAGAAGTGTGACATCAGGATTGGTAGAAGATTCATCAACAATATGCATTATCCAGATAACACAACCCTGCTTGCTGAAACTGAGAAGGACCTGAAGTGCTTGCTTACAGAAGGTAAAGGACTGCAGCCTTCAATATGAAATGAAACTCAAGATCAAGAAAACAAAGAGTCTCACCACTGGGCCATTTGGCAGCATCATTATGGATGGTGAAGAGACTGAGATTGTTAATAGTTTTAGTTTGCTTGGCTCCATAATCAACAGTCTTGGTACCAACAGCCAGGAAATCAAGAGATGAATTGCATTGGGAAAGCCAGCTGTCAGGAACCTCTCCAGAGTACTGAAGAGCAATGACTTCAGTCTGGAGACTAAGGTGTGCCTGATCCAGGCCATAGTCTTCGCAATTGCTTACTATGCATCAGACAGCTGGACAATGACTAAGGATGACAAAAGTAGAACTGATGCCTTTGAGCTGTGGTGAAGAAGCTGTGGAGAAGAGTGGCCTGCTAAGAAAACAAACAGGTTTGTCCTGGAGAGGGTGAAGCCTTGGAGGCAAGTATTCTGAAGCTTTTTCTGACATACTTTGGACATGTTACAAGGAGAGACCACTCCTTGGAGAGGAACTTCATGCTTGGGAGGGTGGAGGGACAGCACAAGAGATAAAGACCCTTGATAAGATGAATTGATTCAGTCACTGGGGCAATGGAGGGTAGGTGTGTCAGAGACTGTAAGATTGGCACAGGATAGAGCAGGGTTTGGGGGCTCTTGTACATAGGGTCACTATGAGTCATAAGTGACTCAATAGCACATAACAACAATAGGATTATTGTGACTAATAGGTGTGCCTGGTACAGAGGATGCCTTCAACAAATGTTAGCCATTAAAAGAATTGGACTCTCTTTTTGACTTGAATCTTCAGCAACTGAAGGGAAAGAAAGAGACTGTGAAAAGGACAGAAGCTATGTAGTCAAACACGGTTCAAGTCGAGCTCTCTAGGTATTTTAAAGCCAGTGTAGTAGAATGGTAACAGCAGGGTCTGGGCTCCATTAACTTCACAAGGGGGAAGAAACCTCATCCACAGCTACAGCAGCACAAAGCTAATTGCTGTGAGGTCAGACGTGATTCTCTCCCTTCCTCATGCTTCACACCTTCCAATTTCAATACTGGCTCTCTTACGGAACTCACTACTTCTCTGCTGGGTTCAATAATTCACTGCAATGGCCACACAGGCTCACAGACCATGCTCACCATTACGGGGTAAATTAGGGCAGTAACACGTTACAGTTCAAGTTAAGGAACACTCCAGGATCTATTTCTTCAGTCAAGACAGCCTCCCTTTCAGCCATATCAAAAGGCAGATCCCTCCCTCTCTGACCTTTGGCCTCTACCTTCCCCAGGCAAATGTAGCAAAGCCCTTTTAGTTCTGCCAGTTATTTGCCACCCACACTCTGCAAGCAAACAGTGACTTCTAACTTCCTGGGTCAGCTCCCCCAGCAAGAGCTCTGCGGCACTCACACCACTAGCACTCCACTTTCCTACTGTGTGTGCCTTATGCCAGTTCTCTTGTGCCACATCTGCTGCTAATACTTATCTTTTCTCATATCATCTTACAAACTCTAGGTCTTTCACCATCTCTCTGGTGTTACAGCTCTCTTTGATTTGCAAAGGAATCTCAGACTGCCAGTTCTTTCAGCATGAAGGTGAAATCCTTTGAGATTTAGGATGGCAAAACTGAATCACCGTCATGTGACCATTCTGCATGTCTTATTTGTGAGGTGCTGAGTGAAATGTCCCATTCACCTTATTTACATGATTAGAAAAATATCCAATCCACTTGGTGGACCAGCAACATCTCTTGATTACATAGACCATGTGGTGAAAGTTACACAAAGACAAAAGCTGTTGTTGTTATGTGCTGTCCAGTCACTTGTGACTCATAGTGACCCTGTGTACAACATCTCTGAACCTGTTCTATCTTGAGCCAACCTCATTGTCTTTGACACACCTCCAGCATTACCCAAGTCGCTGAGTCAATCCATCTTATCCAAGATCTTCCTCTCTTGTGGTGTCCCTCCTTCCAATCATAATGTCCCTTTCCAAGAACTGGTCTCTCCTTGCAACATCTTCAAAATTCTTGCTTACAGCAAACAGCCTGGTTTTCACCCTTTCCGTTACAGATCTGTTTGTTCCCCTAGCAGTCCATAGTATATATAATACTCTTCACCAATACCAAAACTCAAAGGCATCAATTCTTCTTCTACCATCCTTAGTCATTATCCAGCTCCCTGATGCATAGCAAATAATTGCAAAGACCATGGCCTAAATCAGGTACACCTTAGTCTCCAGACTGTCATCATTGCTCTTCAGTACTCTGGAGAGTTCCCCAATAGAAGATTTTCCCAATGAAATTCATCTTTTGTTGTCCTGGCTGCTGCTACCAAGAGTGTTGATTGTGGAGGCAAACAAGCTAAAGCTGTTAACCATCTCAATCTCTTCACATTCAAATTTATGCACCAATAACTAGAGATAAAGAGGAAGAAACAGATGATTTCTATCAACTGCTACAATCAAAAATAGACCAAACATGCAACCAAGATGTTGTTGTTATTATGTGCCGTCGAGTTGCTTGTGACTCATAGCAACCCTATGTACAACAGCTCTAAACTCTGCTCTGTCCGGTGCCAATCTCATTGTCTCCGACACACTCATCTCAATTGCCCCAGTCACTGAATCAATCCACCTCCCAGAGGGCCTTCCTCTCCTGTGCCTGCCCTCCACCCTACCAAGTATGATGTCCTTCTCCAAGGACCGGTCTCTCCATACAACATGACCAAAGTATGTCAGACAAAGTCTCAGAATCCTTGCCTCCAAGGAGCAGCCCGGTTTAACCCTCTCCAGGATGAATCTGTTTGTTTTCCTAGCAGTCCATGGTACTTTCAACACTCTTCTCCAACACCAAAGCTCAAAGGCATCAATTCTCCTTCTATCCTCCCTAGTCATTGTCCAACTCTCTGACGTATAACAAGTGATTGCAAAGACCATGGCCTGTACCAGACACACCTTAGTCTTCAGAGACACACTGTTGCTCTTCAGTACTTTAAAGAGGTCCCTAACAGCAGACTTTCCCATTGCAATAAGTTTTAATTTCCTGGCTGCTGGTGCCAAGAGTGTTAATTGTGAAGCCAAACAAACTAAAGCTGTGAACAGTCTCAATCTCTTCACCATCCATCCTGATGCTGCCAACTGGTCCAGTGGTGAGAATCTTTGTCTTCTTGACATTGAGCCTCAATCCATATTGAAGGCTGCAATCCTTGACCCTCGGCAGCAAGCGCTCCAGGTCCTCCTCAGTTTCAGCAAGCAGGGTTGTGTTATCTGCATAATACAGATTGTTGATAGATCTTCCATCAATCCTGACACCACACTTCTCCTCATAGAGCCCAGCCTCCTCCCGGATGATCTGTTCTGCATACAGGTTGAAAAGTTATGGAGGCAGTACACATTCCTGGCATACACCCTTCCCAATTTTGAACCATGCAGTGTTTCCTTGCTCTGTTCTGATGACTACCTTTTGGTTCAAGTAGAAGTTTCACATTAGCACAATCAAGTGTTCTGGGATTCCCATTCTTCTCAGAGTCAGCCACAGTTTTACGATCCCCACCAGATTACTGAAAAATGTGATGGAAGAAAACCTCTTGGAAGGAATATCTGTGGCTCATCCTCGCCTGGTCTTCTAACTGAAGACCTATTCATACCATATTAACATCTTTAGTTGTCTTAAAAAGTAGACAGGAAAGGCAGGACATTTTAACCTAAATGTTCCTTGAAATTTCAGAAGATCTAAGTATAATTAAAGAAGGCTAAGATGGGAGAAGGGGGGCAAAAAAGAAGGTTGTTATTGTGAGGTGCTGCTGAGTTGACTACGACTCATAGTAACCTTATGAACAACAGATCTAAATCTTGCCCTATCCTGTGCCTTCCACACCATCTCTGATATACTTGAACTCATTATTACAGTCCCAGACTATACATTCCCTTGAGTGTCTTCCTCTCTTCATTGATCCTGCATCTTTCCAAACATGATATCCTTTTTCCAGGACTAGCCCTTCCTAACAGCACACCCAAAGTATGTGAGATGAATCTTTGCTATCTTTGCCTCCAAGTTTATACTTTTTCCAAGTGATACTTGTTTGTTCTCTTGGCAGTCCATGGGATATTCCATACTCTTCTCCATCACAACTCAAAGGCACCAATTCTTCTGTCATCCTTGTGCATTGTCCAACTTTCAGATGCATTTTTGCTGTTATTGTTGCTGTTGAGAACTGTGGAGTCCATGGCTGACCCTCCGGTGGTTTTCAGAGGCAGTTAATCACACAGGAGGAGATTGCCCATCCTTCTCCCATGGAGCAGCTCCCATAGATTCAAACCATGTGTCTCTGAAATTGCAGCACAGCTTCTTGCCAGTAGGCTATATTGTTGTTGTTGTGGTGGTGGTTGTCGTTATGTGCCATCGAATTGCCTGCAACCCATAGCAACCCTATGTACAGCAGCTCTGAACCCTGCCCTGTCCTGAGCCAGTCTAATTCTGACACACAAACCTCCATTGTCAGTTACTGTATCAATCATCTCATCTGGGGGTCTTCCTCTCCTACGCTGTCCCTCCACCTTTCCAAGCATGATGTCCCTCTCCAAGACTGGCCTTTTCTGGCCACGTGCCCAAACTATGAGTCAGGGCTTCAAAATCCTAGCTTCCAAGGAGAAACTTGGTTTTACCCTCTCCAAGACAGACATGTTTGTTTTCTTGGCAGTCCATAATATATGTTTAAGACTGAATTCCAGCACCCAATTCAAAGGCATCAGTTCTTCTGTCATCCTTAGTCATCGCCGAGCTCTCTGCCACATAGAAAATAATTGTGAAGATCATGACCTGGATTAGGCTCACCTTAGTTTCTAGATTTACATCGTTGCTTTTCAGCAGTCTGGAGAGGTCCCTGAGAGTAGATTTTCTCAGTGCAATTTTTTTTTTATTTCCTGACTACTGACGTTAAGAGTGTTCATTGTGAAAAAAAAAAAAATAAAAAAAGAGTGTTCATTGTGGAGCCATAATAATAATAATAATAGCAGCTTGGATCAGGAGCACCTTAGTCTTTAAATTAGCATCATTGCTCTTTACATCTTTAAAGAGGTCCTTAAGAAAGCAGATTTTCCCAAGGCAAAATGTCTTCTGATCTCTTTACTACTGGTAGTAAGAGTATTGATTGTGAATCCCAGTAAGAAGAAATTACTGACAACTCCAATCTTTTTTCAGTCTATCTTGAGGATTCCTAATAACTTGGTTGTGAGAATTTTTGTTTTCTTAATGTTGAGATATAACCTATATTGAAGGCTGCAGTTCTCGGTCTTCTGCACTAGGTAGTTCAAGCCCTCCACTTTAAACTTAGTACGGTTGTGTCATTTACATAACACAGGTTGTTGAGTCTTCTGCAGTTACTGATGCCACATTCATCTTCATAAAGTCCAGCTTCTGAAATGATTTGCTTAGCATAAGACTAAACAAGCATAGAGAAATGATACAGCTGTGCCAGACACTTTTTTTAGGAGAAAATACGCATGTGCTTTTTTATTATTATTATTAATTTTAATAGACATTTACAGAGGTTTTGGGTTTCCATTCATTCATTGCCGCACTTTTCTCCCTGCCCCCCCACCAGTTCACTCCCCTCTATGAAAAGAAAACAAAATTCCTTCATTAGTATACAGTTCCCCCATCCCTTACCCCCCACTCACCACCTTGAGTACACTTCTCTATGCAACCTTGATTCTGGACTCCCGTGTGAACCATAATACTCAATCATATATCCAATCTGTTCTTTCCCTCATCTGTTTCAATATAACATACACAATTTATCCAGTTTTTTCTGTCATACCCCAACCCTGACGTCAGACCCATTCCACAACAGTGGCACCATGTAGTATTTCAGACACTTTTTAAAAAAATTTTAAATCATGTAATGTTTCCTTGTTCTATTCACACAACTTCCTCTCGATCTAGGTATTCAGTTCTACATAAGCATAATTAGATGTTCTGGAATTCCCATTCTTCTTGCCTCAATATTACCTATAATTTATGATCCATATAGAGAAATGTCTGTATACATTCAGTAAAACACAGACATCCTTCTGATGTTCTTTGTTTTCATTCAACATTTAACTGACATTAAAACCACTAAGGCAGTAGAGATTAGTGGATGAATGGAGGTGAGAAAGGTGTGTGTGTGTGTGTGTGTGTGTGTTGCAAGTATAGGCAAGGTACAATGGGGACTGGATGAGATGAGGTGATAAAAGACATTGATCAATAGTAAATAATTCTATGAAACACAAATGAGTATGAATGATTATACAAAAACCAATTTTGGAAAAGTTTGGTTTGTTGATTTTTTTAAAAAAATAATAAAGAAGGCTAAGATAGATATACAGTAACTATAACAACACACTCAAGTATATCATGAGGATGGGGCAGGAAGGACAAAGTTCAGATCTGTTGTTTACAGGGTCACAATGAGTTGTAGTGGATTCAACAGCACCTAATAACAAACAAAAGAGAAACTGTTCAGAGTGTTCTGTGTACTTCAGTAGGGCAGACTGCTGGAAAATGAAACCTGGAAGAGACATAGATTAAATATAGCAGGAGAGATAAGAAGGCATCAAAAACACATTCTCAAGGTGTACATTTTCACAAGATCACCATTCCATCCCCTAAAATCCCTAACCTAAACGGCTGCCTTTAATATCCAATCTAATCGAAACTCAAGCACCAAAAAGTCATCACTAACAGCTAGGAACAGGCTCCAAAGGGAAAGATGAAAGAAAAAGATATCCATTAAGGAAAGAATAGAGCTGTCATCCCAAAAGGAACACAGGAACTATTTCCCCAACAGTGGAGGTTAACTTATCTCGTAGACTCAAAACCAGCTAATTCATCTTTGAATCCTATTCAAAGCCTAAAGCCAGAGTGGCTGCATGTTATTCTTGTTAGGTGCCATTAAGTCTGCCCAATCATAGCTATTCTACGTGCAACAGAATGAAATCCTGCCCGATCTTGCATCATCTTCATAATCTTTGATGTGCTTTATATATACTCATTAAACAAACTAATTACATAAGCCATCATTTCTGATGAAGTGCAACCAAGTTTGTGAATAAAGATAAGGAAAAAGATGAATGTGAAGAAATGGCATAGCATTTCTGAGAAATCTGTTTGCTAAATCTTCAGAAAGCTACTTTCTATTCTAAAATTAATTCTATATCTTGAAAAGTGTTTAAGATAAGCAGTCAGGAATTGGGCTCTGAGGTCAGCTACCCTTTGTCAGAGACTCATGAGTTAGGGAGAAGATAATGCTGGCAGAAGCTCATGGTTGTTTCCTTACTGGCACATTTCTATAATCTCTTCATATACCTGAGTGCCTTGGGAAATAAATTAATTTCCACACTTACTCCCATGCTTTGTAATTCTCATCAGCCTGTCATTGATTGCTCTCAGGTCAGAATGATGAAGGATTATGGAATTTTACAATCAATTATAGAATTGTGTAATCAATTACTCGGTCCTTGAATCTTCCCATACCCTTCATGCAAAAGTCTTTTCAATTCTCAAGTATTGGAAAGTTCCAATAAAGCAAAGAAAGAGAGGTTTTATGTATTCTTGAAGGTTAAAAACATATAAATACACCACGCCCTATATGTTAGAGTTGCATATACATTAATTATAATAAAAATCAACTTAATAGTATTATGTATAATCACAAATCCATTACCACATAAAGGTGGGGTATGTTAACATTGCCGGACATTTGGAAATTGATGGATCAAAAAGTACATAACTGTTTATTATCTGGAAATGATGCTGTATCATCATTTTGCTGATGGCTATCATTAACCACAGACATGGTTCATTAAATAAAATTCCAAAGAGTTTCAGCTCTTCTTTTATGTCCCTAGACCAAAAAAAAAAGATTCTTTGTTTTTCATTGTTGTTGTTAGATGCCTTTGACGCAGTTCTGACTCATATCAACCTTATGCAGAAAAGAATGAAACAATGCTTTCTCCTGTGCCATCTTCACAATCATTGCTTTGTTGTAGCCACTGTGTGACTCCTTTGCATTGAGTAGTCCTCTTTTTTCTGACTCTCTAGTTTACTAAGCATAATGTTTTTCTCCAAGGACTGATCCCTCATGATGTTGTTGTTATGTGAGTCACCTGCGACTCATAACGACCCTATGTACAACAGCCCTAAACTCTGCTCTATCCTACGCCAATCTCACTGTCTCTAACACACCTATTACCATTACCCCAGTCACTGAATCAATTGATCTCATTGAGGGTCTTCCTCTCCTGCGCTGTCCCTCCACCCTCCCAAGCATGACATCCCTCTCCAAGAACTGGCCTCACCTTGCAGCATGTCCAAAGTAGGTCAGATGGAGATTCAGAATCCTTGCCTCCAAAAGCAGCCTGGTTTCACCCTCTACAGGACAGCCTCGCTTGTTCTTTTAGCAGTCCATGGTATATTCAATATTTTTCTCCAACACCACAGCTCAAACACATCAATTATCCTCCTATTGTCATCATCTAGCTTTCTGATGCACAGCAAGTAATTGCAAAGACTGTGGCCTTGATCAGGTGCGCCTTAGTCTCCAGACTGACATTATTGGTTTTCAGTACTCTGGAGAGGTCTCTGACAACAGACTTCCTGACTGCAATTCATCTTTTCATTTCCTGGCTGCTGCTGTCAAGAGTACTGACTGTGGAGCCAAGCTAACTAAAACTGTCAACAATCTCAATCTTTTTACCATCTATCATGATGTTGCCATCGGCCCAGTTGGTGAGAATCTTTGTTTTCTTGATGTTGAACTTCAATCCATATTGAACGCTGCAGTCCTTGACCTTCTGAAGCAAGCTCTTCAGGTCCTCCTCAGTTTCAACAAGCAGGGTTGTGTCATCTGCATAAAACAGATTGTTAATAAATCTTCCTTCAATCCTAATGTCACATTTGTCCTCACAGAGCCCAGCCTTCTGGATAATCTGTTTTGCATATAGATTGAAAAGGTATGAAGATAGGTCACATCCCTAGTGTACACCTTTCCCAATTTTGAACCGTCCCTCCTCATAGCTTTCCAAAATCTGTGAAACTAGGTCTCATTATCCTCACTTCTAAGCATTCTGTCTGTACTTCTGTGGTAATTTTCACATACCATGGATGACCAGATGTGTTCATTCTTCTTATCTTCTATGATATATTCAATATTATTTGGCAACAGCCTAATTAAAAGGCATCAATTCTTATTCAGCCTTCCTTGTTCTCTGTCACACTTTTACCTGCTTATAAGGGAATTAAAAATATCACCGGATCAGATGCACATTAGTCCTCAAAGTGACTTCTTTGCTTTTCAACTTTTTGGAGACAACTTTTACAGCAGATTTGCCTAAAGCAATACACGGTTAATTTCTTGATTTCTGCTTTATATGATGATTGTGGATTCAAGTAAATAAAATCCCTGACAACTTCAATTTTATGTTTACCATGATGGTTGTTATATGCTGTTGAGTTGCCTATGATTCATAAAGACCCTATGAACAATAACTCTGAACTCTGTCCAATCCTGAGCTAATCTCACTATCTCCAACATATCTACCCCCATTACCTCAGTTACTGTGTAAATCCATCACATTCAGAGTTTCATTTCTTGCACTGGCCCTCCACCCTTCCAAGCATGATGTCATTCTCCAATGAATGGTCCTTCCTGGCAACACGCCCAAAATATGTAACATAAAGCTTCAAAATCCTTTCTAATCCTTTCACCCTAAGACAGATTTATTTGCTCTTTTGACACTCCATAGTATGTTCAATACTCTTAGCTAGCACCACAAGTCAAAGGCATTGATTCTTCTGACATTCTTAGTCATTGTCGAGCTCTCTGACACATAGCAAGTAACTGTGACTTGATCAGGTGAACCTTAGTCTCTACATTGCCATCATTGATGTTCAGCACTCTGGAGAGGTTCTAGATAACAGTCTTTGTTAATGTAATTTGTCTTTTGATTTCTTGACTGCTGGTGCCAAAATTGTTGATTGTGGATCCAAGCAAGATGAAATTGTTGACAATCTCTTCAACTATTATGGTGCTGTCAAATGACCCAGTTGTGAGTATATTTGTCTTCTTTTTTTTATTTATTGAGATTTTGATGAAAGGTTATAAAGAACTTGGATTTCCATTCATATATTGCTGTACATTTTCCTCCCTTCCAACCCCCACCCCAGTTCGCTTTTCTCTTTGAAATAAAAAATAAAAATTATTTCACTATTATAAACCACACACACACACACACTCCACTTTACTATGCAGGTCTTATTCTGGACTGTTGTCATGTAAGTAATATCTAATAATATATTCCTTTTAAGCAGTTCTTTTGCTCATATATTTCCGTGTAGTATACATTAGTTATCCACTCTTTCCTTAGTTTCCTCCCCCAACCCCGATGTCAATACTGTTATATTACAGTGGCATTATGCAGTATTTGTCCTTTTGTGACTGAGATATTTCACTAAGCATAATGTCCTCCAGGAATACCCATTTTGTAAAATATCTCATGAGTTCCTTATTTTTCAGTGCCTCATAGTATTCCATTGTGTGAATAAACCATAGCTTCTCTATCCATTCGTTTGTTGATGGGTGCTTGGGTTGTTTCCATCTCTTTTCTATTGTGAACATTGTCTTCTTGATGCTGAACTTTAATCCATATTGAAGACTTCAGTCTTTGACCCTCTGCGGTAAATACTTCAGATCCTCCTCTGTTTCAACAACCAAGGTTGTGACATCTGCATAATGCATGTTGTTCATTAATTTTCCTCCAACTCTGATGCCACATTCCTCTTCATACAATCAGCTTCTCAAATGACCTGTTCTGCATATAGATTTAAAAGATATGGAGACAGGGTACATCCCTGATGTACTCTTTTCCTGGTTTTGAACTATTACAATGGAATGAGTACACAGAGTTACTGTACCCAAAAGAATTGGCTGATACAGCCAATGGGAACTTCTAAAGATTAAATTTCTGTGCTCATCAAAAACTTTTTCCAACAGGGTAAAAATTAAACC
>NW_006399981.1:1462862-1473297 GCF_000299155.1 Elephantulus edwardii
GTGACATCCGTTCCATCTGACATTATTGGTAGGATTTGTAAAATGGTATAACCACTCTGGAAGACAGTTTGGCCTTTCCTCAAAAAGTTGAACATAGAAATTCCATATGACCCAGCTATTCAACTGCTTGGAATATACCCTTATAAAGTGAGAGAACTGAGGCACAAACAGAGACTTGTATACCAATGTTCAAAGCAGCATTATCACCATAGCAAGAACATGGAAACAGCCCAAATGCCCAACTACAAAAGAATGGATTGAGAAATTATGGTACATTCACACAATAGATTATTATGCAGCACACAGGAGCAATGATTTTGTAAATTACTACCTAACATGGAAGGGACTGGAAAGCTTTATGTTAAGTGAACTATTTCAGTCTGATAAGGACAAATACTGCACAAGACCATTATTGTAGAATGAGGATGAGGATCCAAGGAAGGGAAGAGTTGGGCTTAATCATAGTTTCACACAATTTGATGGAGGGAGGGAGAGATATCCAGTGTGAAAAACAATGTTATGTTTGTATGTTAACCAGTATAAGCATTTTAAAAAATGGAAAAGAATTGGCTTATAGAGAAGAATTTCATGAAACAACATATGATCAAGAGGCAATGGTGATGAAGGAGGAAGTTCAAGCTGCTCTGAAGGAACTGGTAAAAACCCCAAGATCTTAGGAATTAATAGAATACAACTTGTTATATTTCAACAAAGAGATGTCCCCTGGACATGCTTACCAGGTTTGATATCTGGAGGATAGCTCCCTGGCTAACTGACTGGAAGAGATCCATATTTATTCCCATTTTTTAAAAAAAGGTGATCCAACAGAGTGTGGAAATTCTCAAACAGTATCATTAATACCACATCAAAGGAAAATCCTGCTGAAGATTATACAAAAATGACTGGAATAGTACATCAACAGAGGACTGCCAGAAATACAAGCTGGGTTTACCATGATATTGGTAAACAGAAGAATGTCTGTTTGAGTTTTATTGATTATACAAAAGTGTATGACTATGTGGCTCATAATAAGTTGTAACTGATATTGAGAAAAATGGGAATCCCAGATCACTTAATTCTGCTCATGTGAAACCTATACCTGGATCAGGAGGCTGTTGTGCATACAGAGCAAGGGAATAGAGCATGGTTTAAAATTAAGAAGGGAGTGTGTCAGGGTTGTATTCTCTCTCCACACCTATTTAATCTGTACGCTAAGCAAATTATTCAAGAAGCTGGACTCTGTGAAGAGGAATGTGGCATCAGGATTGTAGGAAGACTCATCAATAACCTGTGTTATGCAGATGACACAATCTTGATTGCTGAAACTGAGGAGGACTTGAAACACTGGTTGTAGAAGATCAAAGTATACAGCCTTTAGTATGGATTGCATCTCAATGTCAAGAAGACAAAGATTCTTACGTGGACAGACAGGCAGCATCATGGTGGATGGAGACGAGGTTGACACTGTCAACAGATTCATCTTCCTTGGATCCACAATTAACAACGTTAGTACCAGCAGTCAGGAAATCAGGAGACATATTGCATTGGGGAAAGTCTGCAGTAAGGACTGCTTCAAATTGTTGATGAGTAATGGTGTCAGCTTGAGGACTAAGGTGCATCTGATTCAGACCATGGTTTTTCCAGTCACTTGCAATGCATCGGAGAGCTGGAAAATGAATAGGGGTGACAGAGAAGAATTGATGCCTTTGAGCTGTGGTGTTGGAGAAAAGCAATGATCATCTCGTGCACTGAAAAAAAAACAAATAAATATGTCTTGGAGAGGGTCCAGCCAGAGTCCTCTTTGGAGGCAAGGATGATGAGGTTATACCTCAAACATTTTGGGCATCTTATTAGGAGGGGCTATTCCTTGGAAAGGGAGATGATGCTTGGAAAGGTAGAAGGTCAGAGAAGGAGAAGAAGACCTTCAACTATGTAGATTGACAGGTTGACTGCCACAAAGGGCTCTAGTGGCATGATAATGATGACTTTGTTTAGGAATTTCTGGATTCTTTTGAATCACATTTCTTTGGAACAAGTGAAAATATGCAATTTTTTTTCAAGTTGGTTAGCCAGGTAACTATTTTTCAAATTTCTTGGCATAAAAGAATGAAGACTTCCAGTATTGCATCCATTTGTTGAAACACCTGAAACGGTATTTCATCAATTCCTGAAACTCTGTCTGTTTTCTTTTTCCAATCCCGTTAGTGCAGTTTGGACTTTCTCCTTCAGTACCATTGGTTCTTGATCATGTACTACTCTATTTTGCTACAATGACTATATGTCCCTTCCATCTTTTTTTGATGTTTCCTGATGCATTCAACTATTTGCCTACAGAATTATTTCATTACAACTCAAAAATTTCTTTTTGTTTTCTTCCAGTCCTTCAGCCTGAGAAAAGTTGAGTGTATTCTTCCTTCTTGGTTTTCTACCTCTAGAATCTTACACATTTCATTATCACATGTTACTTTGTCTTCTCAAGCTGCCCTTTGAAGTCTTCCATTTAGCCTTTTAGTGTCATCATTTCTTAAATATTAATTAGCTTAAATATTATTTACTCTACATTCAAGGCAAGTCCCAGAATTTCTTCCAACATCCATTTTTTTACTTTCCTTTTATAATAATATTTTCCCTTCTTTATGTATGAAGTCCTTGATATCATAACAAAACTCATACTACTATCCAAAGCATTAAGTTAATTTCTAAGAGGGTCTCTGAATCCAGATGAGATATACATAACGGTGGACTTATTTTCATTTTCTTCTGCTTCAACTCTGCCTGACCTAGGAGAAATTGATGGATGGCCCCTGGTCTTGTTTTAACTAATGACATAGAGCTTCTCTATCATCTCTTTCCACAGATATGAGTGATTGAATGCCATCTGGTGAGGTCCATGTGTCAACACAGTCACCATGTGTGTGGTTGAAAAAAATGGTATTTCCTCTTGCAAAGTTCTATTGTGTGATCTCTAGGGATGTTTCTGTCACTAACGCAGTTTCTTCTCCTTTTGAATCATGCCACATTGGCAAGTGAATGTTTTTAATTACAGGATAAATTACTGTGCATTTTCCTTATTCAGAAAGAACTTAAGATGCCGAGTTATAAGACAGTTTCCAAGATTCCCACTGTCAAAAGACCTTTCCAGGAGTCTCTCCCACTTTTTCAGATCCCATAAACTCAAGAGTCAAATTGGTGACTCACCATATCATTTTCTGATAATGTAATGCTATTCCTTGCTATTGCTCTCTGAAGTTACATCATTCTAGCCTTACAAGACCAGGACAATAAAATCTGGTCTAAAAAACAATGTATTCAAATTTTTTAAATCAACTAGTATAATCAAAGAGGGGGGGAAATAAACATGTCACTAACACAAATTTTAAAAAAAACTGATAATTACACAGGAATCCATTATCATAAGAATATTTAGGGTAAACAATTTTGTAATTATTGTCTGAGGGACATTTTTTGTTTCCTCTTATGAGGGTTTTTCTCTTCTACAGCCCACCTAAATGCTCTCAGTTTAAATAAGGAATTGTAATGGTCATGGTAAAAAGGATTTGAAACTCAGCCAGTGGAAAATACAATGAAATAGTAAAGAAGGAAGTTGAGTTATAGAAAGGCCAACTGATTTATTTTTTGAAAACCTCTTATTCTATCCCCAGGCAACTTCAAATTGGTTACCTTCAGTTTCTCAGTATCTGGTAGTTTCTTTAAGAATGATTAACACTAACTTGGTTTCTATGAGGTGGAGCTTAAAGACATACCAAATGTCTAATTTTTCCAAATTGTTTTACCACTCCAAGGGAGCTCTGGTGGCTTAGTGGTAAAAAATAGTGCTGTCAACCCAAAGTTACACAGTTCAAATCCACCAGTTCCTCCATGGGAAAAAGACGAACAATTTCTTCCTGTGTGATCTACTGCCTTTGAAAACACGCTGGAGGCTCAGCTATGGGTTGGTTCCAACTCAATAGCACATAATAACAACAACAATACCATGCCAATAGCAACAATTCCTCCTTCCTGGAGCCCTGTCCCTTCACCTGTGTCTCACAGAAACTCACAATCCCTCAAGGAAATTGTTCACATTGCTGTGGAGGCTACCAAGGCCCAAATCCACAGCTCAAATTTCAGTGGTGGGAAGGGTTAGCCAAACCACATAAATCAGGAGCTGATGAACCACAGGCAACTTGGTCTCCCAAGTGGTGGCAAGCAGTAATTTGTAGGGGGGTAGGATGACGTCAAATTTAGGATCTCAGGGAGGGAGAAAGATGGAACCTTCCCAGAGCATGCATCTAAGTGATTGGCTACACTCCCAACAAAAGGTGGGACCTAGGTCATAATCTCTAGCAAGATGAATATTTGAAATGCATCCCACCTAACCCTGCCCTTCTGATTCCACAGACAACTTGCTCCCGAACAGGAACATAAACACAAGGAAAGAGGTCAAGGTTTACAATAAGATAGAAGACTATGGAGGGAAGGGTCAAATTACAAAATTCAGTTGTACTTAGTATTTATAGAGATATAAATACCCATTAAAACCCATTGAGAACCTCTTCTCACACTTCGCCCATCCCAGGATGAGCTTATTTTCATGTCAAGAGCTCTGTCTGGGTGCATCTCTTGGAGGAATGGTCCTACATTACTAAAAAGATACTCTGTGTCAGCTTACCCCAAATAAGATGCCATCTGCTATCCTCACACTGTCTCCATGAGGCAGGGCGAGGCTCCCTGGGAAGGAGCAGAAATGGAGGCAGTGAGCAAGGAAGGTCCCTCCTCACTGGCACATTGCCTGCTGGTTACAGGGTTTTCTTCTCAGCCTGTCTTGGTACTACCCTAAGGGTGGAAATAGCTCCCTAACTGGATTCTATGGTAACTGGTTTTCACCTCACCCAATCATCTTACTGCTGAAATTGGCCACATCAAAATAACCAACAATGTTTAGGATGGAGGTTTTGAGTTTGTACTGTAGTAGCATTAGAAGTCTCAAATCACAAGATGTGAGAATAAGAACTATCATTTCAAATTGGATTCCTATGAAATGGACACTAGGCATATTGATACTCTATAACTTTTTTTTAAACTAATTTTGACACGAGTTGTCCTTCCTACAGTTCTCTCTACTTCTCTGCTGCTTTTGAGAATTAATTGGCATAGTTATACAGAACTCCCAGACTGTCTTCATAATTTGGAGGTTTATTAGAGATGCCAAAGTGTACAATTCATGTTCTACTTGCTAGTACAGACAGTCTTGGGGTTACAAGCATCCTGTGTAAGTAAAATGTGTAGTTGCAAACCAACCCCCAAAAGTCTTACGTACCATGGTTCATAATGACTTCTGGAAGCTACTTTTTGACACAGAAACATTATCACTATTACTTTTCATATTTCTAGAA
This sequence comes from Elephantulus edwardii, assembly GCF_000299155.1. Classification (NCBI taxonomy): domain Eukaryota; kingdom Metazoa; phylum Chordata; class Mammalia; order Macroscelidea; family Macroscelididae; genus Elephantulus; species Elephantulus edwardii. Next base: position 1,468,259 of record NW_006399981.1, read on the forward strand.
ATGTGTTTTAAATTTATTATCTACTTCCTAAACAACATGCCTCTGGAAACTCTATGAACTTTGGTAAATGACGATAGTTATAGAAAGGCTTCAGACCTTTTGTTCATAGGGTCACTATGAGTTGTGCTTGACTTGACAGTAATCAACAACAATTATATACATAGAAAGGCACATTATATACTGTATCCCAAATAAACATTTGACTAATTTATGTTAAATAGAAAACATAACTAGCAGCTCTGAGTTATGTATAAATTTGACTTAAAGTCAGGTTTAAGAATGGAACTCCTTTGTAATCCAGGAGCTACCTGTAACAGAAACAAGTCACTAACAGGATTCAGTTCATCAATCAAGACGGCATCTATTTAAGACAGCTCTTAGTTTCTTCTTGGTCCTTGTTACACATAGACCTCCACCCCACCCACTGTTGCTGGTCTTTGTTCAGGCATTCTGTCACCTGTCCCACTCAGGTCTGGCTCTCCCTGATCAGACAAGGATCACAGCTCCTAGGTTCCTCCAGCACAGAGCCTAAGGGAATTCACTCACCTTCCAAGCATCCTGATTAAAGCAGCTCAGTCTTATTCTCTCTAGGTGAGGAAGACCTGGTTCCAGCCACTCAGGCCATAGCACTATCTCTTGCTATCTTCACTGTCTAGCTCTGTCTCCTCTGAGCCAGGAAAGATCTCAGTGCTGGAACTCTTGAGTCCAAATGGTGTTCTTCACTCTCACTTCTTGAAGGCACTCAAGTTTTCCCTCAGCCTTTGTAGGATTAACCCTTTTAGAAATCGCCTTTTCCTGTGAACAAACCAAATTCTCATGCAGAAGGTATAGCCTAGAGGAGGTGACAGCATGGAGGCAGCATCTGACTTCCACTAACTTCATGAGAGGCAGAGAGAATCACCATCATCATCAAGATTCCAAGGATGATTCTGAGATCAGACATATGCCTCCACCTTCCAACCTTTTTACTAATAGTGACACTATCTATCCCTCCCACAGCACTCATCCTCGCTCCACTGGGCTCAAGAATTCATTGCAATAGCCACCCAGACTCAGAAAATATTCACAGTCATGGGTGTTAGGGAAGTAACAGGTTGCAATTCAGGCTCAGAAATAACTCAGGATACAGTCAAGACAGTTCCTTGACCATCCCTGTAAGACAAGTTTCTCTCTGGCCATCAGTCTCTTGGCCTACCCTGTGCTCTACTTGGGTGTTAGAAAAGCTCTTTTACCTCTGCCAATATAACTGCCCAGAGGCATCCCACTCCACAAGCATGCCTCCTACCCACACGTGCTCAGCTTTCTCACTCCTTATACTTGGAAGCCCACTACTATATCTCACATTAGTCTTTGGTTCTGCTACCTCTACTGTAACCATTTCTATGTTACTGTTTCTCTCATCTCTCTGGTGTAACAGATCTATATCTCCTGGGTAAAAGAGTTTCTGTTCAGGAATCTAGAGTCAAAAGAATACATCCTACCCCTAGCTTTCCTTTTTTGATGGAAGTGGAAATCCCCCTTCTTTCACCTCTGGATGACTCATTTTAAGCATAGTATGAAGACAGACTGGCCATCCCCTACATTAGCATGTCACATGCCTCATTTGCATGGTTTCATCCCGCAAGGCTATCATTGATGCAGGTAATATGTGAATGGACTAACTGAACAAATTAAGAAGAAAGAAAAGAGTAACAGAATGGATTTTTTTAGAAAAAAAAATAAAGCTCACCAACATGTTGCCTATAAGAGACACATCTAAAAAACAAGAAAAAAAATAGACATAAAAATCAATGAGTGGGAAAATAAATATGCCAAGTAAATGGTATCTACAAAAAAAGCAGGAATGGTAATATAATCTTTGATAAAATAGACTTCAACATTAAAACCTCCATAAAAGATAAGGAAGCTGCACTATATAATGATGAAAGGCACAATTGATCAGGAAGACATAACCTTGGTCAACATCTATGCACCAAATGATAGATCTGCAAAATACATAAAGCAACTGTTACCAGGCTTGAAGAGGAGGTGAAGGAAATGGAAAAGATCCAGTGGGAACCTGAAAAGATTGAGTTATGATGGGCAAGGTTCAATGGTGATTGATTTCATAACACAGAAATCATGAGAATGATTGTACAAAACAAAATATGAATGAAGAATAGTGTGAAACACAATGTATATTAACTTTGTGAGCAAACCAATATAAAATAAATCTTTTAAAAAACTGAAGGATTTGAAAAAGCTTATCTGCTCTGAGCATGTGCCCTTGGACAAACTACCTGCATGGGATCACAGTGACAACTGCAACTGCAAAGACTGGAAAGGAACCGCGGGAGCTATGAACTTAAATCAGTGTGGGAGGAACTACTCAGCAAAAGAAAAAGAGAATGGATGCACAACTTAAGAAATGTAATCTATGTTACGAAGTGGTATGTGTAGAAACTGCAGAACTGGTGTCCGTGTTGCTGTATATATTCTCAACACCTGCAAAATAAGTAAAATGACCTTTTTAAATGAGGGTGACACTGTGTGGACTGTCTTCCCTCTAACTTCATAGTCGGCAAACTCTCCCAAAAGCCAAAAAGCAGAAAATCTTGCTCATGAGAGACCTGTATTTTATATTTGACATTGGAATATGTCTAGGGTGTGACAGAAGGAAGCCCCAGAGGAAAGGAATATAAATGACTAAGACCTTCAATAATGGCATAAAGATGGGTTCTTACAGCCTGGGTAAGGAGAAGGACAAGGAGAAAGGAGAACTGGAAAGCCACCTTTGGGCACAATAAATGATGAGATAACCCTGGAACGACAGCAAGCAGCTGCTCTGTTTGCTAAGAGCTAACAGCTGCCACCTCTGCTGGGCTTTCTCTGCCACCAGCTCTTTTGACACCGAGCCTAACAGAATTGATGATCAAGACTCTCCTGTGTGGCAGTAAATCCATTGCCAGAGGGAGAGGTCTTTGAATGCTGTCTGAACAAGACGTGAGAATGCCAGATAGAAACAACCTTGACAGAATAAGATAAGGATGCAAGAAAGTGCTCTAAACTAAAAGTAGTAGTTCCCAAAAGTCTTAGGGGTCTTGGCAAAAAAAAAAAAGAGGAAAAGAAACAAAGTAGCAACTTCCTTTTAAAGTACCCACTTAAAGAACTGTCCTCCATTCCAAGATTCCTTCATTCCTTGTCTCAATATTGAAATAATCTTTCATCAAATAATGGTAGAAGATGGCATTCTTTTGGTTTAGTTTTATTATGCTTTTGACAAAATAAAATGGTGGCAAATCTGGTACCCACTCAAGATCCAATCTCTAAGAAAATTCATCGAGAATTTTTTAAAAAGAAGAAGAAAACTGAGAAAGCATCCACACACATCAGAAAAATCAATCACAAATTTCAAGGACAAATCAATGCTTAGAAGTGGTGTAAATAATAGCTTCTTTGAGAAGAGTTTTACCACCAAGCAGAAATGGATTAAATAGTGGGTGTCTATCAGCCTTAGGAATTTGAACTTCCTGCACTTTGTTAAGATACTCTGAAAAAAGGGAGTGAATGGCCCAGTAAAGCTTTGCCTTTGCTCATTGCTCACAATTCTCTCTAAGATGGGAACAACATTGACAGGAAAAACTAGGAACCATTAGACTTTTCAAAAAGGATTACACTAGCCAGAAGCCAGTCCCAAAGATTTTTACAACAGAAGTTCCCAGTGTTCATAAGATTGCTGGGAAAAGCTAACAAGGACAGATATTATACAGAAGTGTAGAAGGGAGAATAAGTAGATACTGAAAATTTACCTTGTCATTCTTGGATTGGAAGTTGCAGGTGTTATTGGTACAATAAGAGCTACCTCTGCTCTCCACTCACTCATACTCGAGGGCCAGAACAAGGGACAAAATTATTTAGTCTGTTGGGGGAAAAAATAACTCTTTGACTAAAGTGCAAAATAATAGAGGAAATGATTTGGAGTCTTTTTCCCCCCCTTGAGTTTCAGATATGCATTGACAAACTTAATTGCAAATTAAGTTCCAGTCTTGCAAGAACTTAAAGAAACACAGTTGCGTTGTTGTTAGGTTTAAAGTCATCTCTGACTCATGGGGAGCGCATGTACCTCAGAAGGACACACTGCCTGAACCTGTGCCATCCTCACAACCGCTGATGGCCCTTTTGTTGCAGCCACTATGCCAATCCATCTCTTCGAGGGCTTTGTCTTTTTTTCTCTTTTTCAGACCTTTTACTTTACAAAAAAATTACTGCAACAGAACATCAACAGAGACCTTCCAGGAATACAAGATGGGCTTAGAAGAGGCTATGGCACTAGCAATATCATTGCCAATGTCAGATGGATCTTGGCTAAAACCAGAGAGTTCCAAAATGATGTCTATTTGTGTTTTATTGTCCATGCAAAGGTATTTATTTCACTGTATAGATCACAACAAATTGTAGCCAATCTTGAGAAGAATACTTGACTGTGCTCAAACTTATACTTAAATAAGGAAGCAGTTGTTAGAATACATGAAAGAATTACTGCTTGGCTCAAAATGAAGAAAGGAAATTGATCACTCTGCTGCAAGACATCAAGGCCTGTATGGCATGGTAGGCCTGGGAGTGTCTTCTAGGGATGACTTTCTCAGCATCTGCTAAAGGTTGTGGCCCAACCCAGGCACATTTCCACCCTGATCGGCATCAGAACCACTGCCTACCAGATTGAGGATATGTAATTTCACTGCCCAGCTACCGCTGCCCCTCTTCAGCACGAGGGACTTTGGAGAAAACACTACTGTCTAGATATAACACATGGGATCCTGCTGGGCCAGGCCAAGTCGGACCAACTCACAGTTTCTGGAAAGCAACAGAATTCTCTATTCTGCATTCAGGTATTCTGGGGGGAAACAGCTATCTGGCCCGAGGCTTTGAATATACAGATCCTTCACAAAACATTGCCATACCCTGGGTCTCTATAAAGTTACAGCAACCTAACATCTGCTAAGGAAAGACTAGCATAATGTCAAAAAAGCAACGTTTTGCCTCAGACATCCTGAAAAAAA
>NW_006399981.1:1478262-1482424 GCF_000299155.1 Elephantulus edwardii
TTGTTATTAGGTGCCATCAAGTCAAGTACTACTCATAGTGACCCTAAGAATGAAATACCTGAACCCAGTCCTTTCCTGCACAATCCTCACACTTCCTGACACATAAGAGCCCTTTCCAGCAGTCACCATGTCAATCTACCTGGTTAAGGATCTTCCTCTCCTTCGCTGACCTCCACCATTCCCAGTATCATGTCCTTCTCCAAGGAATAGCACCTCCTAGAAATATTTCCAAAGTATGTGAGACAAAGCCTCATCATTCTTGCCTCCAAAGAGCATTCTGGCTGCACCCTCTCCAAGACACATCTGTCAGTTCTCTTTGCTGTCCATGGTATGTCCAGTGTTCTTCTCCAACATCACAGCTCAAAGGAGTCAATTCTTTTTCTGTCATCCTTATTTAATGTCCAGGTCTTGGATGCATAGCAAGGAATTAGAAAGACTATAGCCTGAATTAGATACACCTTAGTCCTCAAACTGACACCATTATTCCTCAATAATTTGGAAAGGTCCCTAACTGAAGATTTTCCCATTGCAACGTGCCTTCTTATCTCCTGACTGCTCATACCAAGGGTGTTAATTGTGAATCCAAGCAAGATAAAGCTGTTAGCAGTTTCAATCTCCTTTCCATCCATCATGACTACCTATTGGTCCAGAGCTGAGAATATTTGTTTTCCTGATAATGAGATGCAATCCATACTGAAGGCTGCATTTCTTGATCTTCTGCAACAAGTGCTTCAAGTCCTCCTCAGTTTAAGCAAGTAAGGTTGTGTCATCTGCAAAACACAGGTTATTGATAAGGCTCCCTCCAACCCTGATGCCACATTCCTCTTCATACAGTCCAGCTTCTCAGATAATTTGTTCAGCATATAGATTAACAGGAATGAAGATAGAATACAACTCTGAAGCATTCCCTTCCCAATTCTAAACTACACAGTGCTACCCTGCTACACAACAACCTCCTGCATTAAAGATATTGGAAAAAATAAGGCCCCAGGAATCAATGGGATACCAATTGACTTGTTTCAATTAACACATGCAGCCTTAGATGCACTCATCAATCTATACCAGGAAATTTGAAGGACAGCTGACTGGCCAATAGATTGGAAGAGATCCATATTTGTTCCCATTCCCAAGAAGGATGATCAACTGAATGTGGAAATTATCTAACAATATCATTGATACCACATGCAAGCAAAATACTGCTGAAAATCATTCAAAAACAGCTAGTACAGTACACAAATAGGAAATTGCCAGAAGTTCAAGTGGGATTTAGAAGAGGTTGTGGCACCAAAGATATCATTGCTGATGTCAAATGGATCCTGGCTGAAAGTAAGGAATACCAGAATGTCTATTTGTGTTTATTGATTATGCAAAGATGTTTGACTGTTTGGATCATGACAAGTTTTGGCTGACATTGAGAAGAATGGGAATCACAGAGCACTTGATTGTGCTCACACCAAACCTACACCTGGATCACGGATAGGAAGATTCAATATTGTGAAAATGACAATGCTACCAAAAGCAATCTACATATTCAATGCAATCCCAATACAGATAGCAAATTCATTTTTCAAGGAGATTGAAAGGGAAATTGTCAAGTTTATTTGGAGAGACAAGAGATCCCCAAATAAGCAAAACATTCTAAGAAACAAAAACGAAGTGAGAAGCATAGCACCCCCTGCCCTCAAAACCTATTAAATAGTAGTAGTAACCAAAACAGCACGGTACTGGTACAATGACAGGCACATAGACCAATGGAACTGAACTGAGAACCCAGAATTGGACCCAGCTATCTATGGCCAATTGACATTCGACAAGGAAATAAAACCTATCAAATGGGGAAATGACAACCTCTTCAACAAATGGTGCTGGCAAAATTGGACTGCTACCTGTTGGAAGCTGAAACAAGATCTGCATTTCATATTATATACAAAAATCAACTCAAGATGAATCAGAAACCTAGGAATAAAGCCCCAAATCATAAAGTTCATAAGAGACAAACTGGGACCAAGCTTATATGCCTTAGTCTATGGTATTAAGAGACTGCCCCCCCAAAAAAAGAGAGACTGCCAAATACAGCCAGAAATGCACAATCTGGAGAGGATGAAATTGATGAGTGGGACCTTCTAAAGATTAAATCCTTGTGTACATCAATAACATTTTCTAACGGAGTGAAAGAAAACCTACTGACTAGGGGGAAAAACATTTGACAACACCATATCAGACAAGGGTCTCATATCAAAAGTTTACAGAATCCTACAAGGCCTCCACAAGAAAAAAATCTGTTAACACAGTTACAAAATGGGCAAAAGACATAGAAAGAATTTTCATAGAGAAAGATATTTGGATGGCAAACAGACACATGAAGAAATGCTCAAAATCACTGGCAATAAGAGAAATGCAAATCAAATCCACAATGAGATATTATTTCACTCCAGTAGCAGTGGCAACGTTTAACAGGACAGCAAGTAATAAATGTTGGAGAGGATGAGATAGGAACACTTATACATTGTTGGTGGTATTGTACAATTGTACAATGGTACAACCACTCTGGAAGGCAGTTTGGTACATCCTCCAAAAGCTGAACATAAAAATTTCATATGACCCAGCTATTCCACACTTATATAACCCAAGAGATTGAGAACTGAGGCTCAAACTGTGACTTGTACATCAGTGTTCACAACACCATCATTCGCCATTGCAGAACATGGAAACAGCCCAAATGTCTAAACACAAGTGAATTAATTGAGAATTTATGGTATATTCACATGATCGAATACTATTTAGCATGCTGGAGCAATGATTTTGTGAACTTGGAAGGGACTGGAGAGCATTATGCTAAGTGAGCTATCTCAATCCCATAAGGAAAAATATTGTATGAAACTATAATGTAGAATTAGTATGAGGTTCCATAGAGGATTGGGAGAGAGAAGGTGGTGCTAATCACAGAGTCACATAATTTGATGGATGGGGGCGGGGGTGAAAGAAATGGGAGAGATCTGATGTGAAAAACAATGTATGTGAGCTTTTAGATAAACCAGTACAGAATTAGGTTTTATTTCAAAAAAATGAAGGAAGGAGTGTGTTGAGAATGCATCCTTTCTACATATCTTTTCCATCTAAATGAGAGAAGATCATTCAGGAGGCTGAACTCTGTGAGGAGGAATGTAGCATCAGTGTCGGAGAAAGACTCATTAATAACCTGCATTATGCAGATAACACAACTTTGCTCATCAAGACTTAAGAGTAATTGAAGTATTTGTTGCAGGCCAAGGACTGCAATCCTCAACATAACTTGTATCTCAACATCAAGAAAACCAAGATTCTAACCAGCAGTCAAATTGACAGCATCATGATTGATGGAGAAGGAATTGGTTAACAATTTCTTCTTGCTTGGATCCACAATCAACACTTTTGGTACCAGGAGTTAGGAAATCAAAAGACAAGTTGCTTCGTTAATGTCTCCTGTCAAGGACCTTTGCAGAATATTAATGAGCAATGATGTTGGTCTACATACTAAGATGCCATGGTGTCCTCATTTACTTGCTATGCATTTGAGAGGTAGACAATGGCTAAGGAAGACAGAAGTTGTGGTGTTGGGGATGTGTATTGAACATACAATGGACCACCAAGAGAACAAACAGGTCTGTCCTGGAAAGGGTGAAACCACGTTGTTCTTTGGAGGAAAGGAGTGTGAAGCTTTGTCTCACATACTTTGGGCATGTTCCCAGAAAGGACCAATCCTTGGAGGAGGACATCATGCTTGGAAGCACAGGAGAGGAAGGCCCTGGATGAGATGGGCTGATATTGTGACTGTGGAAATGAGGTCGGGTGTGTCATAGACAGTGAAATTAGCTCAAGATGGGGCAGGGTTCAGAGCTATTGCTCATAAGGATGCTATTAAGTCATAGTTAACTCAATGGTACAACTTTACCAAGCACACTTCAATTACTCTTCAGTCTTGATGAGCAAAGTTGTATTATCTGCATAATGCAGATTGTTAATGAGTCTTTCTCCAACACTGATGCTACATCCCTCCTCATGGAGTTCAGCCTCCTGAATGATCTGCTCTCATTTAGATGGAAAAGATATGTAGAAAGGACGCATTCTCAACACACTCCTTCCTTCATTTTTTTGAAATAAAACCTAATTCTGTACTGGTTTA
>NW_006399981.1:1482774-1484780 GCF_000299155.1 Elephantulus edwardii
ACAACACTATGTTGTTTGATTTCTTGACTGACGCTTCTATGGGTTTGATTGTGGATCCAAATAAAATTAAATCCTTGACAATTTCAATCTTTTCTCCGTTTTTTTTTATGTTGCTTAAGCAGTAGTTGGAAGGTAAGAGGAGAGAAATCTTGTAAATAATGTGTGAAGAAATGCACATTCTCTGAAAAATTGATAGTTTTTATTTCTCTTGCCCTACTTTTTTTAAGATTTGTCTTAAAAAGGAAAATCATTGAGAAATTTTTTAGAAGGAAATAATTGAGTCATTATAATGTTTCAGACACAGTGAATGAAGCTATCTCTCTACATATCAACTCATGATAAACTTATTACAATATTCTGAGATCGGTATTATGGCCCCATTTTTCAGATGCTTAGTAGAAATATGATCAAGGTTGATTAACTTAAAACAACTGAGCAACATGTAGAGCTTTCCCACAAGATGCACATTCTAAGTACACATAAAAATATATATTTTGTAAGGATATATTTTATTTGAAGATCTATAGAAAACATATTAAAGAAGGTATTAATGGAAAATGAAGGAATAGGAGTGGAGATTAGTAAAGAAAGTAGGATATGTAAATAGAAAGAAGGGCTTCTCGTGGGTCAGCATGGACAGAGTTCCATAAAGGAAATGAGGCAAAACAATAACAAAAAAATCAAACCATCAATTGGTTCCAACTCAATGTGCTATGGTGACCCCATAGGACAGGGCAGATTTGTCCCATCAAGCTTCTGAGGCATTAATCTTTACCAAAACAGATGGCCACATCTTTCTCTCATGCAACAGCTGAACTTTCCATTAATATTAATAGAGCATCATGCTGGGAAAGAGGGAAGGTCAAAGAAAGAGAGGAAGACTCTCAGCCAGACAGACTGATACATTGGTTTACACAGTTGGCTTATACAATGTGTTCATACACATTGGTGTATACAATGTGTTTGAGCATATCAGAGATTGTAAGCAAGTTACAGGGTAGGTCAAGTTTCAGATTTGTTGATCATAGGCTTGCCATTTGTTGTAGTCTACTTGATGGCACCTAACAAAAGCAACAGGTAAAGAAAAAGAAAACAGTCGTGGAATCCAATCCTAGAGTATGTGGTTCCAACTATACACCGCACAATCCTAATCCATACCAGGAAAATATAGCAAAGAGCTAATGTAAAAATAACAATAAACATTTTTTGTAACAATAAAAAAAATCAGTAGAGCATATAACCACTGCAGCACCAAGGCTCCTGACAATGGACAAAGTCTAAGTCATTCAGTAACTTGTGTGAAAGCAATTTTGGAAGAAAAGAAATAAAGTTAGATACTTCTTCACTTCCTGCGGTAATGTTCTGTTTTCATAAGTAACATTTTGGTGTTAAAAAAAGGAAAACAAGAGCTTACCTTCATTGGGGGACAGAAATGCAGTAAAGACACAACAAAAGGGGAAAATGAAAATAACCTTTAAAAAAGACCTTTTTCCCTTGCAGAAACAAAATTAAAGAATGAAAGCTAGCAAGATAGATTTGAGACAAAACTACAAGAAGAAAATTTTAAAAAGGTATTTTGCTTATGAAAGAAAACAGAAGGAAAAGCTATTTTAAAACTGAGTGAAAGATAAATATTTTCATTTCCAAGATTTTTGAGAATTCACAGAGAAAATTCAATTAGATAATAAACATTAAAAAGTAGTCAATGTCATAGATAAGCCTCTACATCTTGTGGTTCCTAATCTTTATACTATAATAGACAAAGTGCTAGTCAATAGGCCTTTTATTTTAAGAACTACCTTCCCTCTGACTCTAGCTGACTCTAGCTCCTCACACATTTCATTGCAGTATTTTGCTTTGTCATTCTGAGCAGCCTTTTGGAATCTTCTGTTCAGCTCTTTAGTATCTTGAATTCCTCCTTGTGCTTTGGCTTCTCTACGCCCCAGTGCAATCTTCAGAGTCTCTTCTGACATCCATTTTGGTCTTTTCTTCCTCTTCTGTCTTTG
>NW_006399981.1:1488555-1491765 GCF_000299155.1 Elephantulus edwardii
TCCCCTTTTCCTTATGAATCAGGGTGAAGTCTCTCTCAGGAAGGAATGATAGGGAATGGCAAAGGACACACTGACAAAGGAGATTAATCAGAATTGGCTTTGACAAGCACTGTGGCAATGGGACAACTAAAACAGACTTTCAAGGTGGGGGGAAAGGAACAAATTGGGGGGAGGGTAGAGAAAATTGTACAAAAATGAATGAATGGAAACCCAAAATCTCTGTAAGTGTTCATTAAAATTAATAAAATTTAATTTTAAAAAAGGTAGTCAATGTCAGAGATAGTGTAAAAAATGCAAATAAAAACTGGAATTTTCTTCCAGCCAAATCATCAAGCCTGTTCTCTGATACCTTTCTCATGGGAATATGAATTGGTCTCACTTCCTTGAAGGCAATATCATGACGCATGTCAAAAGACTTACATTTTCATACATTTTGACTCAGTAATTCTTCTTCTAAGCATTGAAAAAAAGCCTATGCCTCCAAATGGAATCTACACTGTAGCAGTAATGCTCTAGGAGGTGACAGTCTCTGAACTCATCATTCACTACTGTGTGCATTTACCACATGCTGTTACCTGCCCTCAAGTTGAGTACAGCTCATAGAGACCCCAAGAACAACAGATCCAAACCCTGTCCTATCCTGTGCCATCTTCACCATTTCTCACCTACTCAAACCCATTGCAGCAATCACTGTGCCATTCCATCTGACTGAGAATATTCCTTTCTTTCCCCTGCCTTCCACCTTTCCAAGTATGATGTTGCTTTCCAGGGAAGAGCTTCTCTGAACAATATACCCAAAGCATGTGAGAAGAAGCTTTGTCTTCTTTGCCTCCAAGAGGCATTATGGCTGAATTTTCTCCAAGATTGTTTGTTTACCACATAGTACAAACTAAAAAAAAAAAACCAATACCAACTAAAAAGAAAGTGTGTGTGTGTGTGTGTGTGTGTGTGTGTGTGTGAAACTAAAGTTCACTTTAAATTTGTAAAAAGAAGTTGTTTTAAAAAGAATTTTTTAAAAAGAAAAAGAATTTAAGTTATGACAAAGTGACATCCTCTAGATACATTAAGTGAAGAAAATAAATTGAGGAACAAACAGGTCACATAGGGTGTCAATTCCTATAAAAACAAAACCATCAGCAGAACACACACAGACGAACGCCTGAGAGCTGGATCTCAGTGGAACGAGCTTGTTTTCCGCTCACGGGTATGTTCTCTGTCTTTGACAGGATGTAGTCTTAGCACTTTTTAACCATTTGTTTTGTTGGAAAATATTTGTGTTTTTTCTTCTCTGATCTGTTGCCACATTACACAGACCCTGGCTTTCATGGACTTTACTGCATTCTTTCTCTAGTAACCTCTATGTGTGTAAGTGTATGTGTGTGTACACATAAAAATGCATATTAAACTTTATTAAAAGATATACACACCAAACTAGTCACACAACTTATACATAGAAAGGAAATCAAAAATGACTTTGTATTATTTGAATGATTCTAAGTAGAAATGTATTTGTTTTTAAAAAAAGTTTTAATTTTATTTTATTTTTTGTGTGTGCCGTCAAATTGGATCTTACAGGTACAGGAGGAGATAGCCCCTCCTTCTCCAGTAGAGCATCTGGTGGATTTGAACTGCATGCTCTGGGATTGCAGTGCAGCTTCTTGCCACTAGGCCACCAGAGCTCCCTTAGAAATGTATTCTTAGTTATATGTGTACTTTAAAATGTTTTAATATTTTAAAAAAGCCTTTACCTAAACGTGTATATATGTATATGTGTGTGTGTGTATATATAAACATATTCATTGTAGCATCATTTTTAGTAGTAAAAAGTTGACAATAAGCCCCTATGAGAATGTCAGCCCTGGAAAATCAAGTAATTATAAAAATTGTGTTTTTGAAGAAAAGTTGACAGGAAATACCACATGTCTTAGTCTGAGTTCTCTAGAGAAGCAAACTCAATGAAGCTTAAAAAGAGAAATAAGGAGAACTAAAAAGGGAGAGAGACACAGACAGAGAGGTTGTTGGGTATTTATCTCAAGGAAATGGCTCCCACATTTGTAGAAACTTACAAGTCTGAAGTCCATAGGTCAGATGTGAGGATAGAGACTTCTTCTAATTCATTAGCAGAGGCTGCTGAAGCTAAAATCAGCAGGTCAGATGGCAGAGGATTGGCATCAGAGAATGACACAGTCAACATTGGGAGGTAATTGGCCACATGGTAAGCATTGTCTCAAGGAGGCCAGATGCAAAATTCAGGTTGAGCAAAAATGTAAGGTATCTTTGCCAGAATCTCTTATGTATATTTGATGCAAGCCACAGCCCCAAAGATACTCCCTTTCACTTCATCAACTGCTTAAAGAAGATCTCATCAATCTCATCATGGAAGTCGTTGTTGTTGTTATGTGCCATCGAGTCGCTTGCGACTCATAGCGACCCTATGTACAACAGCTCTGATCTCTGCTCTGTCCTGTGCCAATCTCACTGTCTCTGACACACCCATCCCAATTACCCCAGTCACTGAATTGATCCACCTCATAGAGGACCTTCCCCTCCTGCACCTGCCCTCCTCCCTACCAAGCATGACGTCCCTCTCTAAGACCAGTCCCACCTTACAACATGTCGAAAGTATGTTAAACGAAGCCTCAGAATTCTTGCCTCCAAGAAGCATCCCAGTTTAACCCTCTCCAGAGTGAATCTGTTTGTTTTTCTTGCAGTCCATGGTACCCTCAATACTCTTCTCCAGCATCACAGCTCAAAGGCATCAATTCTCCTTCTATCTTCCCTAGTCATTGCCCAACTCTCTGATCCATAACACGTGATTGCAAAGACCATGGCCTGTATCAAATGCACCTTGGTCTCCAGAGAGACACCATTGCTCTTCAGTACTTTAGAGAGGTCCCTAACAGCAGACTTTCCCATCGCAATATGTCTTTTAATTTCCTGGCTCCTATGGTGCCAAGAGTGTTGACTGTGGAGCCAAGCAGACTAAAGCTGTGAACAATCTCAATCTCTTCACTATCCATCCTGATGCGGTCAATTGGCCCAGCGGTGAGAATCTTTGTCTTCTTGACATTGAGCCTCAATCCATATTGGAGGCTGCAGTCCTTGACCCTCTGCACAAGTGCGTCAGGTCCTCCTCAGTTTCAGCAAGCAGGGTTGTGTCATCTGCATAATGCAGATTGTTGATAGATCTTCCACCAATCCTGATGCCGC
>NW_006399981.1:1498735-1501188 GCF_000299155.1 Elephantulus edwardii
GACGACACATAACAACAACAACAAGAAATGGATATTAGAGGTAACTCCATAGAGGCAGAAAGTAGATCGGTTGTGGGTTAGGGACTCAGGAGGACATAAGGGGAAAATGGAGAGTGACTGCTGATGAACATGAGATTTACTTTGGGGCTGGTAATAATGTTCTAAGATTATCACTTCTCGGCCTTTTGGTTTAGATCAAATGTAAAAATGTTGTAAAATTGATTGTAGTGGTACTGTATTGCTCTGAAGAGACTTAAAAGCATTGAATTGTACACTCTAAAAGAGTTATGTTATATGATATGTAAGCAAATTTAAAATAAGTCAATAACGGGAGAGAACTATAAAAGGAATATATGATTAAGTATTATTGGCATGACAAGAGTCCAGAATAAGAGCTGCATAGTAAAGTGGACTTGGCGGGGGAGGGGGACTGTATAACAGTGAAAAAAAAATTTTTTTTCCAAAGAAAAAAGCAAACTGGGGGACAGGGGACAGAGAGGAAAATATGCAACAGTGAATGAATGGTCCAAGTTCTCTATAAACTTCCATTAAATTTGCAATTAAAAAAATAAGTCAATAGAGTTGGTATTAAAAGTATTGGGGGGGGAACCCTAGAAAAATTGAATTAAAATTTAAATTGTGATTAATTTCAATGAGTTTTCTGTTGAATTTCAGGGTTTTTCTTTATATACTTTACCATTTCTCAAATTTTCTAGTAATTATCATATAATAATTTGGCACCAGAAAAATGTAAATATTTAACACAATTTATTTAAACAATAAATATTCAACATTTGTCATGAGACAGGTTCTTAGATTCAAAAAGTAGTCATGTCTGAAACCATGGTAATTCCTTCTTCTCAGAAAGTTCACAACGTAGGGTAGACTGGAATTCAGCCCAGCAAAAAACATAAAGCAAAATAACAAAATGTATATGAGTGGTTGAATAGAACACTAATTTGAAAACTTTCACTCAAATCACATTAAAAAACAAAAAAAGAACAAGGTCCAGGAGAGAGAGTACTATGAGAGAGCTGCCTGGAAGTCTGAGCAGATCAAAAGTTCTCTTGCAATCAGGAAAGGAGAGCCTTGAGTTGGGTCTTAAAGAACAAATAAGAATTCTCCAAGGAATCTTTGTGGTACCCTGGTTAGGCGTTCAGCTGTTAACTGAAACTGTTGGTAATTAGAACCTTCTAGGAGAAGTTCAATATCAGCTGTGAAAACTAGGCCAGGTGCTGATTGTGGAACAGACCACCAACTACTCAAATGCAAATTCAAGCTGAAGCTGAGGAAAATTAAATCAAGTCCACAGGAACCAAAATTTGACCTAGATTCTATCCCACCTGAATTTCAAAACCATCTCAGGAACAGGTTTGAGGCCTTGGATATTAATGAGCGTAGACTGAATGAGCTATGGGAGGATATCAAGAATATTATCCAGGAAGAATGAAAAAGGTCATTACAAACACAGAGGAGGAAGAAAAGATCAAGATGGATGTAAGAAGACACACTGAGTATTGCACTAGAGCAAAGAGAAGAAATAAAGATACTAAGGAATTGAACAGAAGATTCCAGAGGGCAACGTGGGAAGACAAAGTAAAACATTACGATGAAGTGTACAAAGAGTTGGAGTCAGAAAATCAAAATGGCCTAACTTGCTTAGAATTGCTTAAGCTGAAGGAACTGAAGAACAAATTCCAACCTTGAATTGCAATACTTAAGGATGCTTTGGGCAGAATATGAAATGATCCAGAAAGCATTAAAAGAAGATGAAAAGAGTATACTGAATCATTGTACCAAAAAGAATTTGTGAACACAGGAGAATTTCATGAAATGTGTGAACAAGAGCATGTGGTGATGAAGGAAGAAGTTCAAGCTGCTCGGAAAGAATTGGCAAAAAAACAATGCTCCAGGAATTAATGGCATACCGATTGACATAATCCAACAAAGAGATGTTGCCCTGGATGTGTTCACCAAGTTGTGCCAAGAAATCTGGAGAACAACCACCTGGCCCACTGACTGGAAGAGATCTATATTTGTTCCCATTCCAAAAAAGGTGATCTGACAGTGTGGAAATTATGGAACAGTATCATTAGTATCACATGCAAGCAAGATTCTGCTGAAGATTATTCAAAAAGGACTGGAACAGCACATCAGCAGAGAACTGTCTGAAATGCAGGGCAACAAACTGTGGCTGACTCTGAGAAGAATGGGAGTCCCAGAACACTTAATGGCGCTTATGTGAAACGTATTCTTGGACGAGGAGCAGAGCAAGGAAACACTGCATGGTTCAAAATTGAGAAGAATGTGCATCAAGGATGTGTCCTCTCTCCATAACTTTTCAATATATATACGGAACAGATTATCCGGGAGGCTGGGCTCAGTGAGGAGAAATGTGGCATCAGGACTGGAGGAAGACTCATCAACAATCTGTGTCATGCAGATGACACAAC
>NW_006399981.1:1501288-1504645 GCF_000299155.1 Elephantulus edwardii
CTCTGTTCTGACGACTGCCTCTTGGTCCAAGTATAGGTTTCACATTAGCACAATCAAGTGTTCTGGTATTCCCATTCCTCTCAGAGTCAGCCACAGTTTGTTATGATCCACACAGTCAAAAGCCTTTGCATAATCAATGAAACACAGGCAGACATTCCTCTGATACTCCCTGCTTTCAGCTAAGATCCATCTAACATCAGCTACAATATCCCTAGTACCACGACCCCTTGTAAACCCAGCCTGGACTTCTAGCAGTTCTCTGCTGATGTGCTGTTCCAGTTGTTTTTGGATAATCTTCAGTAGAATCTTGCTTGCATGTGTAATCAGTGATGTTGTTCTATAGTTTCCACACTCTGTTGGGACACCCTTCTTTGGAATGGGAACAAATATAGATCTCTTCCAGTCAGTTGGCCAAGTGGTTGTTCTCCACAAGTCATTATATCAAGGAAATCACTTAATCATAACTCCCAGATCAAGTAATCATGGGTAGCCAAGTTGACACTCTACCTTAACCATTGCATCATGGTACATTACAAAGTAAAAAAAACAACAAAATCCAAAACCAACAAAAATCAACCAGATAGGTTCTGTGTAAAAAGTAGAAACCTAGAAGATATGGATATATTACTAGAAACACTACCTACCTAAATTAACACAAACTGAAGCAGAAAACCTAAGAGACATACAACAACAACAACAACAACAAAAATACATTGAACATGCGATTTTTTTAAGAAAAAAAAAAACCAAACATTTACAACATCAACAAAAAGCCATGGCCTAGTTGGTTTCACTGGCGGGTTTTACCAGTCAATGAGAGTTGACACCAGTTCTGCTCAAACCATTCTAGGAAATGGAGACGCCAAAGCAAAGAGCACTCCCTAATTCATTCTATGAAGCCAGCATAACCCTGATACCAAAGACAGGCAGATATCACAAAGGAAAAACAATATCACCACCAGAGACCCATATCCCTCATGCAAAAATTCTCAACTAAATACCATAACAACAGCATGCCAAAAAAATTATAACGTATCATGGTCAAGTAAGATTCATAACAGAGATGCAAGGATAATTCAGTATTAAAAACATAATCAGTGTAATTAACCATGTAAAAACAGCAGAAGAAAATAATAATTTTCTAAATAATCATAATCCGAACAACTTAAACTACAAAAATCAAGAACGAAAAGGGGACATAACTTTCAATGTTAAAGAAAAAAGGGGAATACTATGGGAAGTTTAGGCCAACTAACTAGATGCTTTACATAAAAATAGACAAATTCATATTCTGAAATGAAATAAAAGGCAGATCAGTACAGAAATGCAAAGAAATGTAATTAAGAATTTAAAAACTGCTCAGGCCCAGATAGCTTCACTGTTGAATTGGTACCAATTCTTTACAAAATCTTTCAAAGAGTAAAAAGAAGAAGAGAATACCTCCCAACTCAATCTATGAGGCAAGCATTACCGTGAAACCAAAGGCAGATGCTAACTGCGCAAGAAAACTGTAGACCATTATTTATTATCAAATACACATGCAAAAATCCTCCACGTGACACAAAAGCACAAGCAAAAACAACAACGAAACAACCTAAGTAATTGGGACTTCATCAAAAGGAAAACTTCTGTTCTTCCAAGGGTACTAACAAGAAAGCAGAAAGAAAGACCATTCACAAAAATGGAAGAAAAGTCCGTTGACCTCCTTTGGAAAAATCAGTCCTTGGACGT
The DNA here is from genome assembly GCF_000299155.1 of Elephantulus edwardii. Taxonomy (NCBI): domain Eukaryota; kingdom Metazoa; phylum Chordata; class Mammalia; order Macroscelidea; family Macroscelididae; genus Elephantulus; species Elephantulus edwardii. The sequence goes on from NW_006399981.1 coordinate 1,503,020, forward strand.
CCTGTGGAACACAGCGCCCCTCGGACACAAAGAATCATTGTGCAACAATGGTAAGTAAGATTTGACTCCAGTCTAACTGGTTACTGGTTTAAGCCTGATAAGAGACTGGTATCAAAAATATGTAAAGAACTCTTATAACTTAATAATAAAAGAGACAACCCAATTTGAAAACAAGTCAAGGATCTGAATGACCTTGTTTTTTTAAAGCTTTGTGGGCTTTATTACATTCTGTATAAAATGGGTAGGTCAGAACAGTCTTCTTCTAAGATTTCTTTCAGCTGTAAGATTCCCTGAAATGTCAAGCTTATTTTTTTTTCCTTTTTTAAAAAATTATTATTAATTTCAATGAAGATTTACAGAGACTTCGGATTTCCATTAATTCGTTGTGACATTTCTTAAAGAACAATAAGTAATGAAAAATAATACACAACAGCCTCAGCCATCAGGAAAATACAAATTAAAAAGCACAATGAAATACCACTCTCCACCAGCCGCTGCTGTTAGGTGCTGTGGGTCCTAACTCCTATCGATCCCATGTACAACACAATACAACCTTCTCAGGTCCTGTGCCATCCTCACAGCTGTGTGAGCCCACTATTGTAACCACTGTGTCAATTTATCTCTGTGAGAGTTTTCCTCTTACCATGCAATAAAATCACCAGGGAGGGATGTAGTCTTTAGAACAAACAACCAGACCAGATTAAAAGTCAACATTGCCCCAAAAATAAAGCTCAGAAGCAGTATCAGACAGGAAAGAAAAACAAACGGAAATGGAGAACCCAGAGAGGAAGTGGAAGAGTGCTGTTACATCATGAGCATTCCAGTCAGGGTCATAAAATTTGTATATGTTTTTAAAAAACAGTAGCTCTCTATACTTTCACCCAAGTCATGATGATTTTGCTGCTATCAGGCGCTGTCGAGTCAAATACAACTCATAGGGACCCTTTGAACAACACATCTTAACTCTGTCTTAACTTGTGTCTTCCTCATCATTTCTGACACACTTGAGCCTATTGTAGCATCACTGTATCAATCCATCTCTTTCACCTGACCTCCACTTCTCCAAGCACGATGTTCCTGTCCAAGGAACAGATTCTCCTAGGGAGTTCTGATGACCAAGTGGTAAAGAGTTGGGCTGGCAACCCATAGGCAGGCGGTTCATATTCACCAGCTGTTTTGCGGAACAAAGATGGGAAATCTCCTGCGTGATTAACTGCCTCTGAAACTCACTGTAGGATAAGCTAGGGGTTGATTCTGACTCATGGAATAACAACATGTCCAAAGTATGTGAGACAAAGCTTTGTCATTTTTGCCTCCAAGGATCATTCTGGCTATAATTTCTCCTAGACATATCTGTTTGTTCGATTATCTGTCTTAAAAATCACAATGAATAGTTTAAAAAGTAAAAAAAAAAAGCATTAGTACATGTTACAATATACAATATGCATGACCCTTAAAAACATTATGCTCATTGAAATAAATCTGACACAAAATATATTGTGTGTAAGAAATGGATCTGATTCCTATGCATACCATCAGGTGAAATCCATGTGTATAATCTACGTTTATGTCTCTTAAAAAACATATTTGCAATGAATAAGTCATTGTGCAAAATTCAATCATTCT
>NW_006399981.1:1509685-1544746 GCF_000299155.1 Elephantulus edwardii
GGATGTAAGAAGGCACACTGAGTATTGCACTAGAGCAAAGAGAAGAAATAAAGATACTAAGGAATTGAACAGAAGATTCCAGAGGGCAACGTGGGAAGACAAAGTAAAACATTACGATGAAGTGTACAAAGAGTTGGAGTCAGAAAATCAAAATGGCCTAACTTGCTTAGAATTGCTTAAGCTGAAGGAACTGAAGAACAAATTCCAACCTTGAATTGCAATACTTAAGGATGCTTTGGGCAGAATATGAAATGATCCAGAAAGCATTAAAAGAAGATGAAAAGAGTATACTGAATCATTGTACCAAAAAGAATTTGTGAACACAGGAGAATTTCATGAAATGTGTGAACAAGAGCATGTGGTGATGAAGGAAGAAGTTCAAGCTGCTCGGAAAGAATTGGCAAAAAAACAATGCTCCAGGAATTAATGGCATACCGATTGACATAATCCAACAAAGAGATGTTGCCCTGGATGTGTTCACCAAGTTGTGCCAAGAAATCTGGAGAACAACCACCTGGCCCACTGACTGGAAGAGATCTATATTTGTTCCCATTCCAAAAAAGGTGATCTGACAGTGTGGAAATTATGGAACAGTATCATTAGTATCACATGCAAGCAAGATTCTGCTGAAGATTATTCAAAAAGGACTGGAACAGCACATCAGCAGAGAACTGTCTGAAATGCAGGGCAACAAACTGTGGCTGACTCTGAGAAGAATGGGAGTCCCAGAACACTTAATGGCGCTTATGTGAAACGTATTCTTGGACGAGGAGCAGAGCAAGGAAACACTGCATGGTTCAAAATTGAGAAGAATGTGCATCAAGGATGTGTCCTCTCTCCATAACTTTTCAATATATATACGGAACAGATTATCCGGGAGGCTGGGCTCAGTGAGGAGAAATGTGGCATCAGGACTGGAGGAAGACTCATCAACAATCTGTGTCATGCAGATGACACAACACTGCTTGCTGAAACTGAGGAGGACCTGAAGCGCTTGCTGCAGGTCAAGGACTGCAGCCTTCAATATGAATTGAAGCTCAACATCAAGAAAACAAAGATTCTCACCAGTGAGCCGACTGGCAGCATCATGATAGATGGTGAAGAGATTAAGATTGTTGACAGCGTCAGTTTGTTTGGCTCTACAATCAACAAACACTCTTGGTACCAACAGCCAGGAAATTAAAAGATTAATTGCCTTGGGAATTCTGCTGTCAGAGACCTCTCCAAAGTACTGAAGAGCAACAACGTCAGTCTGGATACCAAGGTGAGCCTGATATAGGCCATGGTCTTTGCAATTACTTGCTATGCATCAGAGAGCTGAACAGTGACTAGGGATGGACTACAAGGAGAACAAACAAGTTCATCTTGGAGAGGGTGAAGCCAGGTTTCTCCTTGGAGGCAAGGATTCTGAAACTTCATTTTACATACTTTGGATATGTTGCAAGGCGGGATCAGTCCTTGCAGAGGTCAGCACAGGAGAGGAAGACCCTCTATGAGATGGATCGATTCAGTGACTGGGTTAATGGGAATAGGTGTGTCGGAGACAATAAGATTGGCACAGGATAGAGCAGGGCTTAGGGCTATTGTACATGGGGTTGCTATGGGTCACAGGCGATTTGACAACACATAATAACAACAGCTGCTCCACAGGGAGCTCTGGCGGCTGAGTGATAACATGCTGAACAGCCAACCTGAAGGCACAAGTTCGAATCCAACAGATGCTCTGCAGGAGAAAGATGGGCAATCAATCTCCTCTCATGTGATTTATTGTCTCTGAAAACTCACCAGAGAGTCAGCTATGGGTCATTTCCAACTCAAGGGTACATAACAACAATAAGCTGCTTCTTGATCGAAAAATGTAGCAGTCTGTTTACAAAGATTATTGTTCATTGTTGAGTCTAAATCAACTCATAACTGTCCTTCCAGGAGCTTTTCCAATGCTGTAAATTGCACAAGAGAAGACTACCCAATCTTCTCCCTCTGAACAGCTGGTCGATTTGAACCACTTGCCTTTGGGTTATCAGCACAACTCCTTACCCACTAGACTGCTAGAACTCCCCACTAAGCTGATGATTGCAGCCTTGGAAGTCATCTGGGGAGTTCTACTCAGTTCCATAGGTTTGCTTTGAGTCAGAATCAACTCTATGCAATGAGTTTTAGGACTCTTCCAAGTAGACGAGGCGGAAAAAGTCATTCTGGGCAGAAGAATAGCGTGTTCAGAAGCTCTAATGTGTAAAGCATTCAAGCCTGCTTAGGGAACTGTATAATTTGTTAGGTATGCCTGGATTGTAGGGTGTGTGGCTAGCCTGCTGTAAGGATGGAGGCAGGCCAGAAATCAGGGAAGACAAGGACAGTAGCAGAGACCAGAAATCACCTCACAAACCTTCAAGGAATACATTTTAAGGGAACACCAAGGCAGCTATAAAACAAATAAAAAGAGGTTCTTTTGACTTTAAACACATCTTAGTAAATGTAAACCATCATCAGAGAAAAGCTCAATCTTGCACAGAGATGTTTAAAAGCTAGACATTTATTCTCCTTAAAGCTCACCCAGGGTCCCTCACATCCCCATTGTCACTTACATCTGGACTTTTTCTTTTGATTCCTAATCACCTTGTATTGTCCTCGCTGCTCTAAAGGAATGAAATCAGATAGTCCAGTGAGTTCTGCTAGTCTCATTACTGAGGGATTTCAGAAGCAGGGTTATATGCCAGTGGTTACAAAGGTGGTAAAGCAGCTGACTGACTGGATGAGCTGAGAGACCAGGAGTTCTGTTGTCATCATTTTTTTACCAAATAGCAAGAATGTGATATTCTTTCACATCAAAGAATGCTTAAGCTTTGCAAAGCTAAATCCTCGGCTTGACCTTGTTGGCTGAGCCTGAGACCTGGGTAGGGATAAAAATCGTTAGATTTCATTTCAGTCATATGAACCAGGAAACGAAAACACAAGGGAAGACATCCACTAAGAAAGTATACGAAGCCTTTTGTGGCTATGAGAGAGTGTGTGTGTGTGTGTGTGTGTGTGTGTGTGTGTGTGTGTGTGAGAGAGAGAGAGAGAAACATCATCATCAACAAGAACAATAAAAACAGATAAGAGAACTGTGAAACGATGTGAGTCATCAAGAATGTTTAAAACTATCTGGCTCCCACAGAAGAAGGCCAGATAGTCCGTGAATGATTCAGCATGGGAAATAACCAATAAGAGCAAATGCAAACTGTGAGGAGATGTGACAGAACCCTTCACGGTCCCTCTGGGGAGAAAGCAGGGCTTCTATTTAGTGCTGAGAATTTTCAGGAGATATTCTCAGAGGGTTGGTGAAGGGTTAGATATTGGCCAGTGAGGTTCAGTTAAAAAAAGGAACACAAAGAAGTGTCAGTCATTATATTTCTATATTAAACTGCTAAACTTAGAGGAGTCTTTCCACCAAGCAAAACCTCTTGTTGTGTCTTGTTTGGGAATTTCCGCTTTAGTGTGTAATCAGTAACAACTTTACTCACCCAGTGTCTGCTCACCGCCACTTTCTTCCCAAGATTTATGGAATGGCGAACAAGCCTTGTCAAGAGGTTCCAACAATCCTCAATGCCTGCTGTGTTCACACACTGTCCTTCCAAAATTATCTGGATGATGTGTTCATTCCTACAGGGTTGTGCCCATCTCAGTTTTCTTTTTCTTGTCATGATTATGTAGTAATAAAGCATTTGCTATTTCAACATGTTTTATAGGCACAACTCATCATGTTGGTCAATCATCACAGCTATCAATTCCAAACAATCCCAATACCACATGACCTTTAACAAAAGTTCAGTTTAGCTCACTGTCCCCTAAGCAATGGATCCCTCTCCTCCCTTCCCTCCAGTCCATCCCTTTTGACCTCGAGTAAACTTTTATCCCTACATACTTGTCTTTTTGTGACTGACTTGTTTCACTCAGTATAATGTTTTCATGGTTCATCCATCCATGTTGTAGTATGTCTCAGGATTTAATCTGTTTTTTTAGTTGAAAGTATCTATATCGCTATCTCTATACCTATATCTATATATCTATATCTGTGTCTATATCTGTATCTATATCTATCTATATAAAATGGACGTATCACATTTTGATTATCAACTCATCTGTTAGTAGGCATTTAAGCTTTTTCTACTTACTGGTGATTGTGAATAGTGGTTCAGTAAACTAGGTGTACAAATACCTGCTTGCATTCCTGTTTTCAATTCTTTTGGGGTTTATACTGTGGAGTTTATTATTCACAATGGCTTTCCTAGGCACTGAATTTGACTTTGCCATGTGGATGGGAGAAAATATGCAAATAGGATATGTTAGTCTAACAACAAGAGGATTGATTAGTTCCATCAATCCACAAGGGAATTGGTTAGTCTTGCCTTTAAATTGAACACATCCAGCAGCAGCATGGAAACCTCAACCCCAGCAAAGAAGAGCAAGCAAGAGAATACAATTTGTCCTTCAGGAGCAGAACACCAGCCATGGCAGCCACATCAGAGAATCAGAGACCTGACATGAGATGAACCAGACCTTGGAACTGCTGGCCCCTAGGAACAGAACCAGAGCTAAGTTAAGAGCATTTGTTAAAGTTTGTTGGACAACTTAGGGTGGGAGGATGGTGGAGGGTAGGGGGAAGTGGATAGCCAATATTGGCAGGACTAAAACTTTGTAACAGTGGCCTAAAGCCATGAGGCTCAAGGTGAAGGTTCCTGTGAGCTCATTTCTGAATCTGTCCTGACTGTATTCTGCTACCAACCTGCATTGTAAGCTTTTGACTTATCCAATATGGTTGTGTGGTCTGTGAACTATCACATCAGGTTTTGGACCCAATAAAGCAGTAAGATTGGTGTTGAGATGAGTAGAGATAGGTACAGGGGGATGGGGACATGTTTGACCTCACAGGAATTGGTTTTGTGTTGATGCTGTTGACAGGCACAGCTCCCCTTTGTGAAATCTGTAAAGATCAGATATGGCCATACCCATGTGGCCCTTAATCATTTTACATATATCTAAGAATGAAATTTCCAGATCATATGATAATTCTTTGCTTAGCTTTATATTAAAATTTTATTTTGAGTTTATAGTCCATTCAATGCTTCTTACATATTTTATTTTATAACATTGACCGCATTTCCCAAATTGTATCAGCACTCTTCCCTTTCCTCCCTGAGAGTCTTATTTCCGTTCTTCCTTCTATCCTCTCACCTTCTGGGCTTAATTTGAGGGCAAATGCTAACCTCACAATCTAGGATGCATAATTGTTCTAACAACTAAATACCTACCTGGTGTTACTGTTCATCTTATACAATTCTCTATGGTCTGATGGAAACTTATGCCACAGGGATGAGTTCAGTTGAAATTTTTTAAGATCTGCCAAACACTGATTAGCTGCCTAAATAGTATCTTATATATTAACCTGAATACACAAGAAATATTATCCAATAAACAAAGTAAACACGGGTTTACCTGTGCTTACTGACAAAACTGTAGGGAACAATTTCATACTCTTCTGCTTTTCTAGATAGAACTGTCAGTTTTCATTCTCCCAATTCCATGGCTCCTACTACTGAACTACAGCATTTCTCAAATCTCTGACATAGATTATCTAGAAATGTTATTCACTACTGACTGTTATAGCGAGTTCTGGCTAGTGGTAAGAAGCTTCATTGCAATCTCAAAGGCACTTGGTTCAAATCCACCAGCTGTTACATGGAAGGATGAGCAATCTCCTCTTGTGCTTCTGAAAAGTGCCTCTGAAAACCCACTGGAAGGTCAGTTATGTGTCAGTTCTGACTCAATGGCACACACAACAACTGCTTATTAAGTAAACACAGGTAAACCCCTGCTTACTTTGCTTACTGGGCACTCTCACCCTGCTTGGAGCTGCCAATCGTTCCTCTAAATTAAATAGCCCAAATGAATTTAAAACATTAAATAGCAAAGTCTTTATTTCACTTTGAGCCTATGTAAAACTCCTTTCTAATGAGCTTAAGAAGAAACCTATCCCATTTGCCTAAATTAATGATGCCTAAACCTCTTACAAGACAGAGAATTTATATCAGGACTTATCTTTTGTCTAATGCCTATTAATTATGCAGCAATCTTTCTCCTATATAATTTACTTATTCCAGACAAATAAAGTACTCACCCCGAACTTCAGTTTCTTTATCTGGAAAACTGGGGAGAAGAACATGTTTCTCAGGAATCCCGACTCACTTGCCCACAGGTAGCTAAATAAGTGGAAAGGGCCAGATAGAAGGGCTCTGACAACTTTTAGGTGTGGCGTGCCTAACACAGACCTCATCTTTTCTCTCCTGTTAGGTAGATTCCACATTTCCATTCATAGCATGTAAGAGATGTGCTTTTGCAACCAGGGTATTGTGTATGAACTGGTCTTGGCCAATTCAGAGAAAGCTGAGTGGAGTTTTGTAAAATAACTTTTTCTTTTTTTAAAAAATAGACCAATGATTGGATAGACCTTCATCATCCTTGACATAAGTGGGTCTGCATATAACATGGAAACTTTTTGGAGCATTCTGTAAATATGAGGGGGCATCATAGTTGACATGTTGAAGATACTAAATGGAGATGGACAGTCCTTAATAACACATTTGTGTTACCAAATTAACACCAGCACTATTCTACTCTGGATTTTGCTTGTTTTTATTATGAAGATTATAGAAGGGATGACATATGCCATTTCTACAATCTTTGCCAGGGATATCATAACTGACAGCAGATGGATCTTGGCTGAATGCAGAGAATACCAGAAAGATGGTGTTCACTTGTGCTTTGTTTGCTATGCAAAGGGATTCCATCATGTGGATGATAGCAAGCTATGAATAGCACTGCAATAAATGGAAATTACAGAACACCTAATTGTGCTCTTGTGGAACCTGTCCATAGACCTAGAAGCAGTTGTTGGAACAGAAACAAGAAGATAATGCACAGTTTAAAATTAGAAAAGGTGTGTTCAGATTTGTATCCTTTTACTATGCATACTTAATCTATACACTAAGCTATTAAACTGAGAAGTTGGAGTATGTGAAGACTTCAGCATCAAAATCAGAGCAAGAGTCATTAGCAAACTGTGATACACAGATGACACAGCCTTGCTTGCTGTAAAAGCAAGAAAGTGCAAAACCCTTGCTGATAAATCCCCAAAACTACAACTTTTAGTATGAAGTATACCTCAGCTTTGAGAAAACAAGTATCTTCTTAACTATACCAATACCAACATCATGATAAAGTGAGAAAATATTGAACTTGTCAAAGATTTAATTTTGCTTGGATCCATGGAAAGGAGTAATCATGAAATATAAACAAGTTGTTGCTATGGACAAATCTCACGTAAAATATTTCTTTAAAGTGCTGAAGAATAAGGATGTTGTTTCATGGCTTAATATGTACCTGACCTAAATCATATGTTGTAAATTAAAATCTTTTCACCCACAATAAGTATATACAATGACACAATGTGGAAACTATGTATTGATTCTCTGCATGATATGAAAAAACAAAATAGTTTTAAGAAAATTAAGGATGGAATATAACACCCCTTAATCGTATCACATCACTGAAAGAAGTAATGGAAATTTCCTAGGTTAAGATCCATAACATTTTTATCTCATTAGAGATTAAAAGGAAGGAAAGCAAGCTAAGAAAAAAGCTCCATGCAACCAAGAAAGAATTGCCAGCAGTTTGTGCATCCTTCTGGACTCAGGTCTGGTGCAAGGAAAATCCTTGATACCACAGTAAGCTAAGACACATGGAGATCAAGGGAAATCAAGCTTGTAGATACTGAAGGAAGCAGGGATTTTCTTTCAGAACTGATAGGTAGAGCCTTCTCCTAGAACTGTCACACTGAATTTGGACTTCTCACCTCCTAATCTGTAAAAGAATAAACTTTTCTTAAAGCCATCCACTTGTGCTATATAGTAACATTAGAAAATGAAGGCACCATGGAATTTTCTATTGCCTCATAAGTATATGAAAGTTAGTCAATGAATAAGGAAGACCAAAGAATAAATGATGCCTTTGAATTATGATGTTGATGAATAATATTGAATATTCATTCCCCTGACCTTCCGAAAGAACAAATAAATCAGTCATGAAAGAAGTACCATCATAATATTTTTTAGAATCAAGAAATGGCGAGACTTGATCTCATAATCATTGGGAATGTTATGAAGAGGGGCAAGTAAGTTCCTGAAGAAGGACATCATGCTTGGGAAGGTAGAGAGTCAGTGTGTATTGGGCGGGGGGGGGCTGTGTGAAATCAATGGAACGAATTAATACAATGGTTACAGCAATGATCTCAAGCACAGCAACAATGCAGAAGATGGCATAGGATCAGGTTGGGTTTGCTCCTGATGTACTTGGGATTCCGAAGAATTGCAACTTAAGTGAGTGTACCGTCAAATCAGATCTGACTGGTACAGGAGGAGATTGTCCCTCCTTCCTCGGCAGAGCATCTGGTGGATTCGAACCGTGAGCCTCTGGGATTGTAGTTGCAGCTCCTTACCACTAGGCCACCAGAGCTCCCCGCAACTTAAGTGAGGACATCTTACAAGAATACAATGCAACCTTCACTTGTACAGTTCAGTGACATTATCATGTAATTAACCCCCATCAATAACCATTCCTTAATTGTTTCATCACCCTTAACAACCTATCATAAATTTCTTCATTAAAGTCAGTTATTAGTGGGTATCTCTCACTTGCCACTGGAATCATCCTCACTGTCTTGTGGCACACATCCAAGATAGAGAGAGTCCTCCTCTAAAGAAGGTGATGGTTGCTCACAAGAGGGAGTTTTTCCAAGAATTACTGAAATCCAGATTTTTATATAAAATCCAAATTTCCACCAACACTGTATAAGAAACTCTTATACAGTGTTGGTGGGATTGTAAAATGGCATAGCCATTCTGGAAGGCAGTTTGGTGCTTCAGCAAAAGACTGAATGTAGAAATTCCATCTTGCTCTGGTGTTTGTTGATTGCCTTCGATTTGAGCATGACTCATAGCAACCCTATGAACAATTGGCCTGAAGTCCTTCTACAACTATCGACATTTAACAAAGTTCATAGAGTTTCTGGAGACATGTTATTTAGGAAGGGAATGCCACTATGACCCAGCTTTTCCACTACTTGGAATATATCCTGAGAAAACGAGAACTGAGGCACAAAGAGAGACTTATACACCAATGTACATAGCAGCATTATTCACCATCACAAGAACATGGAAACAGCCTAGATGTACAACCACAAACAACTGGATTGAGAAATTATGGTACATTCACAGCAATGATTTTGTAAGTTGTTACCTAACTTGGGAGGGACTGGAGAGCATTACGCTGAGTGAACTAACTCAGTCCCACAAGGATAAATATTGTATAAAACCATTATTGGCCAGTGAGTATAAGGATTCAACGGAGGTGGAGGGTAGAAGCAGAGGGATGAGAATGTGCAGGGGAAGGGGGTGATTAATCACAGAGTTGTATAATTCAGTGGGTGGGGGGGTGAGGGATATTGGAAGATTCTGTTCTGGAAAACAAGGTATTTTAATGTTGTAAATAAACAAGTACAATTTTTTAAAAGGAATAAAAAAATACAAATTTCTAAATTTGGGCTCAAATTAAGGGGAAAAAAAGTTAAATCAAACAAGAACACATGAAGATCAACTTCAGCTGCCACACTGCCAGTTTCAATACACACGGAAGAGTAACATCTCCCCTTTTGGAGCAAGGATGCTCTGCCCTGGGAACCATTCCAGACCTTGCCCTATCAGTCTCTTCATTCGTATCATTTTACTTTCAAAATAAATAAAAGTTTAAAACTGTAATTGAAAATATAGCATTTTCTCACATTTTGTGAATCATTCTAACAAAGTATCAAGCCCAAGAAAATACTGGAAGCCAGGAGGTCAAAAGAGAGGTTTTCTGAAGAACCCCAAGTTAATGTCCAGAATCCTGAGTGGGTAGTGGGAAACCCTGACAGGATTTGTAGCCAGTGGTTGAGAAGTGGTTTGTGCCATGGGGACCTCCAGGATTACACCTAGTGATCCGAAGTCTTGGGTAGCCTTGACAGTCAGAAGAACTGTGCCCTTCTGAGGTCTCACCTGACTCCAGGTGGTTATTTTCTGAGGAATGAATACTCAGTTGCAGGTAGGGACAGAATTAAGCAGGTTTAAATTGGAATTTAATGGCTTCATTACAGTGCCCATGTTAGATGCTATTCAATTAAACCCTTTGGAATATGCCATCTGTCTGGTAGTTGCTGGGACTCTAATTCAAGTCATAGAAAAAGGTAGGCAAGTTCTTATTCCTCATGGAGATTCTGGTAAACAATTACATAAGCAAGATAATCAAGGTGGCTGTTGTTGTTGCTAGATGTCATCATGTTAACTTCAACTCATAGAAACCCAGTGAACCACAGATTGAAACCTTGCCCCATCCCATACCATCCTCACAATCTCTCTTATGCTCATGCTCATTGTTGCAGTCACTGTGTCAACTCTTCTCTCTGACAACATGTTCAAAGTATGTGAGACAAAGTTTCACTATGCTTGCCTCTAAGGAGCATCCTGGTTGCACTTTCTCAAGACAGATTTGTTTACAGCTTCTTCTTGCTGTGTACCTTCAAGTTGGAACTGACCCGTAGTTGACCCTCTGGTGGGTTTTTAGAGGCAGTTAATCACACCAGAGGAATCCCATTCTCCTGCAGAATAGCTGGTGGATTAGAACCGCATGCCTTTGCAATTGTAGAGTAAGTTCTTGCCAGAAGGCCACCTTAAGGAACTGCACTACCAACCCAAAGTTATGTGGTTGGAATTCATCATCTGCTCCACACGAGAAAGATGAATTTCCTCTTGTGTGATTTACTGCCTTTGAAAACCTGCTGGTGAGTCACCTATGAGCCAGTTCCTACTCAACACACCAATATGGAAGACAGCTTCCTAGTTAACTTACTAGAAGAGATCCATATTTATTTCCACTGCAAAAAAATAAAAAAGTGATCTAACAGATAATGTGGACATTATCAAATAATGTCATTAATTTCAAAGGCAGAAAGATTATTCAAAAACATGAAGAAAAGTGCATTAACAGAGAACTGCCAGAAATGCAAACTGAGTTTAGAAGAGGCTGTACTACAGTTGCTGATGTCAGATGGATCTTGGTAGACAGCAGATACCAGGAAGATATCTATCTCTGTTTCAGTGACTATACTAAGGTATTTGACTATGTGGATCACAACCAATTATGGCTAACATTGAGAAGAATGAGGATCCCAGAACACTAAATTGTGCTCTTGAGAAATTTGTACCTAGACCTGTATGAACAGAGGAAGGGATCATTGCATGGTTTAAAATCAAGAAGGGTATATGTCACAGCTGCATACTTTCTCCATACATATTCAATCTGTATTTTTGGGGAGGAGGAATCATTTGAGAAGCTAGACTTTATGAAGAAGAATGTGGTATCAGGATGGAAGAAGACTCATCAACAGCCTGTGTTATGTAAATAACGCAACTTTGCTCACTGAAATTGAAGAGGACTTGAGACTCTTGCTGCAGAAGATCAAGGATTACAGCCTTCAATATGGATTGCACCTCAATGTCAAGAAAACAAAAATCCTCACCACCAGGCCAATAAGCAATGTTGTGATAGATGGAGAAAAGATAGAAAATGTAAATAAATTTATCTTACTTGTATCCACAATCAGTGGCCTTGGAACCAGCAGTCAGGAAATCAAAAAATAAATTGCATTAGGAAAATCTACTGTAAGGGACAGTTCCAGACTACTAAAGGGTAGTTATGTCAGTTTGAAGATTAAACTGGGCCTGGTCCAAATCATAGTCTTAATTACTTGCTAATCACCGAAAAGTTGGACAGTGAATAAAGATGACTGAAGACTCAATACTTTTGAGTTGTGGCGCTGCCTGGAGAAAGTACTGAATATCCCATAAACTGCCAAGAGAATAAAAAGGTCTGTCTTGAATGAAGTCTAACCAAGGTGATTCTTGGAGGCGAGGATGGTGAAATTCTGTCTCACATACTTAAGCTGTTAGGAGGGGACTTGAAGAACATCATGTTTGGAAAGCTTTAGAATCGGTGAAAGAGAGGAAGGCCTACAACGAGATGGATTGACATGGTAACTGTAACAATGGGCTCAAGAGTGTCAGAGATAGTGAAGATGGATAGGATAGGGAAGGGTTCAGAACCTTTGGTCATAGGGTCACTATGAGTCACAGTTGTTGTGAGATGTCATTATGTTAACTCCAACTCATAGAAACCCAGGGAACCACACATTGAAGCCTTGCCCCATCCCACACCATCCTCACAATCTCTCCCATGCTCATGCAGTCAACTCAATGGCACATAACAACATGGCAACACTACAATTCAAAGTATCAATTCTTCTTCAGTCTTCCTTATTCATCTTCCAACTTTTGTATGTCTATGAAGCAAGCAAACATACCATGGCTTGGGCCAGGTGCATCTTAGTCTTCAAAGTGACATCCTTGCTTTTTAGTGCTTTAATGAGGTCCTTGACAACAATATAGGTTGTCAGTGAATCTTCCTCCAATGTGGTGTCACATTCTTCATCATACTGTCCAGCTTCTTGGATTATTTGTTGAGCATACAGATTGAACAAGTACTATGAAGGAAATAAAATAAAGTGTTGTGATAAAGAATGGCTGGGGGTGGCTACTTTGAAGACGGCATTTGAGCTGAGAGCTAAAGAAGGAGGAGAAGGCTAACCTAGAAATCATGAGGATGGCACAGGACAGGCGCAGCATTCAGATCTGTTGTTCATAGAGCCGCTAGGAGTTGTACTCCACTTGACAGCATCAAATAAAACAATAACAATCTAGAGATTTTGTGAAGCTGATTTCAGGCTGAAATGCATATAGAGAAGCCCTAAGTCTAAAGCAAGTATGGATGCTGGAAAAATGAAATGAAACCAGAGAGTCACAGATTGACAAGCTTGGGGATATTGAGTCTGATAAACTGTGGAAATAAAATTGGATTTTTACATCTAAGAGTGACAAAAAGTCTTTGAAAGATTTGAGGGTTGAGAGGGGAATAATTTGATGATATTTTAAACCTAAACTGTCTATTATGTTGACAATAGGTTGTTTGCACATTGGGCAAGAGTGGAAAGCCAAAGCTGATGGCAATGAAAGTGGAGAGATATGAATGGATTTAAGGTTTATTTAAACAACAATTCTGAGGCATCATAACAGTCAAAATAAGTTTGGTGTTTTTCCCAACTAATTCCATTCACACTTGAAGGATTGCAAGCAAGCTACTGTTTTTAAATCTATATTTTGTATTATGATATCATTTCATTAATATCATAGCATATTTCCAGTGACCATGATTTAACCTTACTTTGTTCTGAGGATCTCGTTGGTATACAAAGACTGCTTACAATCACAACCAGAAGGGTTCAATTAAATTAATGGAATAAAATTTCATTGAAGTAAAGCATAGATATTTTTATTGATATGAAAGCACACAAATCAATACATTTCACAAACAACATACCCATATAAACAACATACAGTTTAAGAACCAAAAGTTAAAAAAAAAAAGAACCAAAAGTTGCCAACAATTCAGAAGTCCCTCTTCAGAAGGACAACTATCAGTCTGATTTTTAACACTAGACATGAAAAAATAATTAAAAATTAGAAATAAGACATCAGTTGCTAGTTTACCCCTAGAGACATATAGGTGAGTAACTGAAGCTGTGGGCAAGATGCTGGTGACTGTGGGTCCCTAACCGTAGTCTCAACCAAGCTGCTTTGACCATGTGAGCAAGATGGCTGAGACACTCTTTGGCAACTTTTCCTGTCTCAGGATCAGAATGTGGGTCTATTGCTGATGAGTGCCACTGGAAAGATCCTGATACAGAGTGGCGAAACTTTTGGCACATTCATGGCCATTGAGATAGGCATCCAATGTTAACCAGTGCAATGATTGCCCATCACAGCTATTCCCTACAATCAGTCATAGTCTGTGTACTAAAACAAAACCTTTGAGTTTAAAAAAAGTCAGTTGCTGTCATGTCAATATTAACTCATAGCTGAGTAGAACTGTGCATCTAGATTTTTCAGTGGCTGATCTTTCAGAGATTACCAAATGTTTCTTCATCTGCGCTTCTGGGAAGATGTGGACCATCAGTCTTTTAATTAGTAGCTAAGGGCTTAACTATTTGTGCCACAATATTTCCCACACAGATGATTTTTGTTATTGTTGTTTATGTTGTTGTTGTTATGTGTCATCAAGTCAATTTTTAATTCATACTACCTCACAAAATATCTTGCAGAATTTCTAAGCTGAAATCTTTATAGAAGAAATTACCAAGTCTTTCTTCCAAGAGGCTGCTAGTTGAGTTCAAACACCTAATCTTTTAAGTAGCAGCCGAACATATAACAATTGTGTTACCAAGGCTCCTGTTGACCATAAAAAAAAAAAAAAAAACCACTAAAGTAAATTGATGCCCTTGAATAAATCAGTGCATTTGTTGGAGAAGAGTGTTGAATATATACCATGGACAACCAAAAATACCAAACAAATCTGTCTTGAAAGAAGTGCAACCAGAATGCACAATGAATAAGGATGACAGTAAAATAATTGATGCCTTTGAGCTGTGGTGTTGGAGAAGAGCACTGAACATCCCATGGATGGCCAAAAGAATGAACAGATGTGTCTTGGAAAAGGTACAGCCAGTGAGATTTTTGGAGGCAAAAATGATGAAGCTTCACCTCATACACTTTGGTATATATGTTGGTAGGGGGGGCTATTCCCTGGAGAATGACATGGGAAGTGTAGAGGGTTGGCAAAAGAGAGCGAGACCCTCAACCAGATGTATTGATACGGTGACTGCTGTAATGGGCTATTGTTTGCCAAAAAGTGTAAGGATGACGCAGGATAAAACAGGGTTAAATCTTCTGTTCACAGGGTCACTGAGTCATGATTGACTCAACAGAACCAAACAATGATGGTGAAACTCATCTCATATACTTTAGGCATGTTGTAAAAAGGGTTCAGTTTCTTGGAAAAGGACATCATGCTGGGAAAGATAAAAAGTCAGTGGAAAAGAAGAAGACCCTTAACAAGAAGGAATGACACAGTGACAACAACGGGCTTGAGCATGACCGACATAGTGAGGATGGTGCAGGGTAGGACAAGATTCAGCTCTATTGCCCATAAGGTTGCTATGAGTTATAATTGACTTGACCACACCTAATAAAATCCAACTAAATCTGTTGACAATTAGTTGACTCCATAATTCCCCTATAGGACTGAGTTGAATTGTCCCATAAAATTTCCAAAGTTGGAAGTCTTTATGGATGCAGACAGCCTCATCTTTTTCTCAGGAAGTGTCTGGTAGGTTTGAACTGTTGACCTTTTGGTTAACAGCTAAATGTCTTAACCACAGTGCCATCAAAGCTTCTTACCATTGGTTATCACCTCCTGCCGTTGAGTCAACTTCAACTCCAATTGTTCACCCCAGTTCCACATCCATTTCTTAATCCCAAAGACCTTTTGCCTCTTACTGATCACTAGAAACCCTCACTGAAAACAAGTGCACTTACCCATCCAAATATAACCCCCTTCTTTCCTATTCCTTCCTAATTTTACTTTCTGTTTGTGTCAATGGAAGCACTGGATTATTAGAGAAATGTCCAGTGTTGTTTGGTGAAAAGAGAACTTCATATAGGAGGTAAGAGGTCCGATTCTTGCCCTACCATTTTATTTATCAGACTTGTGTCATGGGCCAACTTGTGTCTTCCATAAGGAAATATTGAATTCATAACACATTTACCTGTGACTGTGACCTTGCTTAGAAATAAGCTCTCTGACAGTGTTATCAGATTAGCATGAACTCATATTGGAGCAAAGTTAGTGGAAATCTTAATATGTTTGCTGTTAAATTCTCTCAAGCTGGCCCCCACTCATAACAACCCTATGTACAACAGAACAAAACACTGCCAGTTGCTGTACCACCCTTACAATCACTGCTATGCTAATTTAACCCATTGTTGCAACTACTATATTGAAACATCTTATTGAAAGTTTTCTTCTTCTCTCTCTACTTATTAAGAATATCTCTCTCTAAGGACTGGACCCTTCTGTTATAACAGGTGTCTTGATAAAGGAGGAAACAATCCACAGAGACAAGGAAACAAAAGAAGAACATCCTATGATGTGACTACCGCAAGTCAAAGAACCACTGAAAGCTAGCAGAGAGCAGACACAGCTGACAACTTGATCTCACACTCTTGGACCAAGAAAATGAACATAGCTAGTTGAAAGTGATAGAAAAGTAACCTAAACCGGATAAAAGGAAGAAAACCCAAATATAATCATTTTTAAAAAGTGGCAGGAACAGATATGCTTGTGTCTAAGGTCTCCAAAGATACTACCAGGACTGCATCTCATGGTCTCCATCTCTTGTTCTTGTATTCCTTGGAACTCACTCTATTCTCAAGTAGGCTCACAGTAACAAAATGGCTTACATGCTATCTCTCAGTGAATCCTGGAGGAGATATAAACTTCTATTTTCTCACTATCATCCTAAAATCAAATCTCCTTGTCTTTGATTTCCCTCCTAGAGTACATATGTTGATTCTCTGGTTAGCCAGCCCCTGGTGCAAGGCTCATCCTGGATTTGGGAGTGAGGTAGACGCCAAAAAAAAACCACCTCTGGGACCAAAAGTTGAAAGGTGTGGCTCCCCAAAATGGCAGAGGCAGGCAAAAGTAATGGATACTTTCTTTAGTCATAATTTAATTGACCACAAGAGTTTGTAAAAATCTGACTCTTGGCCTGTTTTCTCATCTGTAAAAGAGGAGCATGAACACAGTAATTTCTAAAATTCCCTCTACTTTCCCCTCTATAGTTCTACTCAATTCCTCATGCAACTGTATATTGTTTTTTCACCTCTCAAATGAAACCCAATTATAATGTGGATCAATATTCTCCAGGGTTGTAGTTTTTCTCCATACCTATTAAATGTGCATGCTGAACAGATAATTTGATTCTATGAAGAAGAATCTAGCATCAGGACTGGAAAAAAACTCATCAACAATCTGTGTTCTGCAAGGAACACAATCTTGCTCGCAGAAAGAGAAGAAGACCCAAAGCACTTACTGAAGAAGTTCAAAGAGTACAATGTTTAATATGTATTGCGCCTCAACAACAAGAAAATAAAAATGGTCACGACTGGACCAACAAACAACATCATGATAGATGGAGAGAAAATTGAGGCTGCCAATGATTTTATTTACTTGGATCCATAACAAACATTCACAGTAGCAGTAGTTAAGAAATTAAAAGATGAGTTTATAGGAGGGCAGAAGGGCTGCCTTTTGCAAACTGTGCACTTTGAGAAGCTCCCCACCCTCTTCACTCTCTAAGGATGGTCCAGAGGAGAGCATTGACCCTTGGCCCTATGGCAAGCAGCAATCTGGCCTAAACACCGGGCCCCGGAGAGTCTTCTGTAAGGCAGCTGCCACCCTGTCTGTGATGGTCTTCATGAGCTACTCTAAGATCATCTTAGAGCCTTCAAATGCTCAGCCCACAGCTGCCTCAGGTCAGAAGAAGATGGCTGAGAACAGCAATGGAACATCCAGCTTCTTAATGCAGTCCTTTACAATCGACATCTTGGAGATGGAACACCCTCTGGGCAAAGGCAAGCACAAGCTTGGAAATGTGTACTCGGTTCCAGAGAAGAAAAAGCCATCATGGTGCTCCAGGTCCTCTTCAATTCTCAGTTTGAGGAGGGCATGGAGCACTTGCTGCATTGGGAAATCAAAATCCAGGCCCTTCTGCAGCATCCCAACAGCCTGCATCTCTACTACTATTTCTTTCATTCTGTGTGTGTGTGTGTGTGTGTGTGTGTTTGTAATTAATAGTAAGATTTATTGAGCTGTACAGACCCTGGGGCTTGCCCACAGTGCTCTTGATATACAAAGCCCGAACATTCTGCCCATTCTTTAGCAGTGAAACCAGAAAGTTGACAGCCAGGTGGATGTTGTAAACAAGTTCATCATCTGTCATCTTCACACAGCACCTTTTTCATCTGGAATTTGAGGGTGGACTTCACTTAGTCTGCTTTTGCCACCATGTTCTCACTGTGGGTCAGCAGAGAAGGGAACTTGCCAGCCTTATTCAGCCCTGGATGTAGGATTCTTAGGATCTGCTTAATCAGAGATTCAGAGGCCAGAAAGACATCACACTTCTTGGCCAGCTTTTTGACCAGCTTCTTATGCTTGTTTTTTCAGCGCTTAGCTGTTCATGTGGGGGATACACGGTGCTGCTAATCCCCAAGAACACACAGTGACAATTTGGGGCACTTAAGCCTGACGGTCCCTGAGAAGCACTTGTCCTTCTGAGGGTCATACTTCTTCAAACTGATCTGCAGCTCCACGGTCTCCAAAACCTTTCGGTGTTTGCACTGTTTAAGGTGCAGGACTTCCTGCACCACCTCGTAGAAGGTGTTACGAGAGACTCTGCTGCTCATGGATCTTAGTGCTGCGGTAACCAGAAAAGAGAACACTAGTATTTCTCCAACTGGTGGAGGGTCGGCTTGATTCTGGAGTATGCACCCCCACCCAACCCCCGCCAGGGGAGTTGTACACGAAACTGCAGACGTGCCGCACTTTTTTCTAAAATTTTTTTAATTTCAATGAACATTTACAGAGATTTTGGATTTCCATTCATTCATTGTTGCACTTTGCTCCCCGCCCACCCCACCCCCACCCCCAGTTCGCTCTTCTCCTCAAAAAGCAAAAGAAAAACTCCTTCACTGGTATATAATACCCCCATAACCCGCCCCCATCCCGAGTAGACTCCACTCTGCAACGCTCATTCCGAACTCTTATGATAATCATAATGCCCTGAAATATATTCCTTTTAAACTGTTCTCTCCCTCATCGGCTTCAATGCAGTAAACATCCTTTATCCAGTTTTTCTCAGTCTTACCCCCACCTCAATGCCAGCCTCATTCTACAACAGTGGCGTCATACAGTCAGTATTTGCCCTTTTGTGACAGAGATATTTCACTCAGCATAATGTCCTCCACGGTCATCCATTTTGAATAATATTGCATGAGTTCCTTGTTTTTTAATGCAGCATAGTATTCCATTGTGTGAATATACCACAGCTTCTCTATCCATTCGTTTGCTGATGATCACTTAGGTTGTTTCCAACTCCTTGCTATTGTGAACAAAGCCATGATAAACATGGGTGTGCAAATATCTGCTTGGATGTCATTTATGGTCTCTTTAGGGTGTATTTCCAGTAGTGGAATTGCTGGGTCAAATAGTATCTCTATTTGCAACTTTTTGAGAAAGCACCACACCACTTTCCACAATGGTTGCACCATTTTACTCTCCCACCAACAGTGAATAAGGGTTCCAGTCTCTCCACAACTTCGCCAGCATTTTTTGCTTGCTGTTCTGTTAAATTTTGCTAGTCTTACTGAGGTGAGATGATATCTCATAGTTGTCTTGATTTGCATCTCTCTTAGAGCTAGGGATTTTGAACATTTCTTCATGTGCTTGTTGGCCATCTGAATGTCTTCTTTGGTGAAGTGTCCATTCATATCCTGTGCTCATTTTTTTATTGGATTATTTACTTTTATCTTGTTGTGGTGCTCAAGTATTTTATGAATTCTAGATCTAAGTCCCTTATCTGACATGTCATTACCAAACACTTTTTCCCAGTCTGTGGCTTCTCTTTTTACCCTGTTGGAGAAGTTTGTGGATGTGCATAGGGATTTGATTCTTAGAAGGTCCCATTCATCTATTTTATCTTCTCCTGGCTATAGATTTTTCAGGATACTTGGAAGACTGTTTATGTTGTGGATTAAGACTACTAAAGTTTTCCAAGCTTTTCTTTAATGAAGTTTATAGTCCTTGTTTTTAGTCCTAAAACCAAGTGCCTCACTTTTGACGAGCAGCGAATAGCCATGATCATGGAGTTGCCAGATGCTCTGATGTCCTGCCGAGGGAAGGTGGTGAGCCTTAGAGACATAAAACCAGAGAATCTGCTCTTAGGGCTCTGAGAATAGCTGAAGGTCGTCCCCTCCCTGATGAGGAAGACTATATGTGACACCCTGGACTATCCCCCCTCCCCAGATAACTGAGGGACACACACACAACAAGAAAAGTGAACCTTTGGTAAACTGGAATGCTTTAAGCTGCTAGTGGGGAAACTTACCCTTTAAGGATGCTTCACACAACAAGGTGTACAGGCACATCACCCATGTGGACCCGAAATTCCCCTCCTCTGTTCCCACAGGAGCGCAAGACCTCACCCCTCAGAATGGCTACCTCTGGCCCTGTTCTCAGCCCATCCTTGGGTCCAAGCCCACTCTTGAAGGGTGCTACCTCCCTCTGCCCTTCAGTCTGATCCCTGAGTTGTCTGTCCTTCACTCCTGTGTCTGTATAGCCATGGGAGATGGGATGTGGTCCTGGCCTCCCTGTCTTCTACCTCCTTTTTATTTAATAACAACTGAAGCTTTTTATACAGGAAAAAAATCAAAAGATATATTGCATAGGGAAAATCTGCTGTCAAGGACCTCTTTCAATGTCTAAAGGACAAAGCTGTCAGTTGACTAAAAAAAAAAAAAGTGTGTTTAATCCAAAACATGTTCTTTTCAATTGTGAAAGTTGAATGATGAATAAGGAAAACTGAAGAATTGGTAGCTTTGAATTGGTATTGGCAAAGAGTATTGAAAATACCACAGACTGCCAAAAAGAATAAACAAATCTGTTCAAAGTATAACCACAATATTCCTCTTTAAAGGCAAGGAAGGCAAAACTTCACCTCACCTTCTCTGGGCATGCTGTCAGGCAGTACCAGTCCTTGGTAAAAGACGTCATGCTTGGAAAAGTAAAGAGTCCGTGAAAGAGAGGGTGACCCTCAACAAGACGACACAGAGAGCTTGCAGCCCTGGGCTTGAGCATGGTGGGGACTGTGAGGATGGCACAGGATACAGCAAAGTTTCAATATGTGGTTCACAATGTCCCTGTGAGTCAGAGCTCACTTGATGACACATAATAATAACGGCGACAACAGAGAGACAGGACTACCAGCACAATGAGCCAAATCCTACCACAGACACAGGCCTTCTCCATCCGCTCAGCAGGATCCTTGCAAAGTGTTGGTCCCACAGAAGATAAAACCAGAAATGTTGCTGCCACATGAAGAGGGAGGGCCAGAATTTGAACCCATCAGTTATTTAGCTCAATCAATAATTATTATGGACCTACTGTGCCCCAAGCAGTGTAGAGTGCAGTAGCTCTAGCAATGAATAGGGAAAAAGAAGTAGCTCATTTTCCATTTCTGAGATACCTGTTGTGAAAAGGGCACAGAGAAGTAGATAATTAGTGGTTCATTTTAAAGGCTGTGACAGGAATAGGCAGCTCAGAAGAGGGGCACCTACAAGTGGGAAATGGGATTTAAAGCCTGGAGGTGTGAGGCTATATTCAGGAAGGTCATCTCTAAGAAGATTTTTTAACAAGACTTAACTAAGAACTTACCATTGATCTGTTGTGCAAGGTAAAAGAAAATGGCCTTATTGTGGCTAAAATTTCTACTTCTCAGATAAAGCTCTCTCTCTCTCTCTCTTTCTGGCCTGCTTAACTACTAGTGGAAAGCTGAATCGACAAGAAAAAGACATTTAAGGAATACCACAAAAAAATGAGCTGACCTAACACTACACTTGTAAGATAAGAAAAAGATGCCAGCGGAATACAGCACAACCAAGTTATGTTTTCATGTCATCTGCTGAACCCACCAATAGCCTCTGTATATAAACCCTCCACTAACAGCAAAAGCCGCTGACTTCTAATTTGAGAACTCAGCCCACCTGAATACAGGTGAAAAGAAACTAGTTTATTGTTTCAAATGTAAGCCTTTTATGGTCAATTCAAGTACTCCCGGTCCAACCCCAGACTCACCTCTTTTCCAGATCTTTTATCTACTACCAAAACTTGGGACTGCAAGGCAGTCTAGTGACCTTGGATGCAATGGGCATTGTCCTGAATGCAATGGTTCATCCCAGGTAAACTCTGGGAATGTTCTTGCTCCCAGAGTTTTAAACCTCTCTCATCTCGAAAAGACAGAGTGAGCCAAATTCTCAGGCAACTATAAGAGTCCTGGTTTTCCTCTCCCCCAGCAAAATGGTCCAGTTATTTAAGTACTGACCAGCCAAAGCTAAGGGATACTCTGTCCCAGACTTCTCTCTGTTCTTCTTACACATTCTTATTCAGAACTGGTTGAGAAAAGTATCAACCATTGGGCAGAAAATCCTTTAGAGCAGTAACAGAGTCAAGTCAACTACTTGCCAGGTTAATATCATTCCTCATCCTTTTCTCTCCCTCCCCTCTCCCCCCTCCCCCCATCCCCTCCCCGTTCTTCCCAGGAGTTTTCTCCTGTTTTGAATTCCTGTCTGAGGGCCAGGCCCTACCAGAAACCCAGCACTGGTCACAAGAAATTGTGTTCAAACTATAGACTGTCTTCTAGAGATGTCTGGTGGTCGGTCTTAGTCAGGTCCTGCATGACTGTCAGGATACAAGGGATATCTTATCCCCTGGCACGTGTTTATGTCCGGAGACAAATGGGAAAACCAGAGATATTCACTATTAAGAACCATCAGTTAGGTGCTCTAAGGGCCACCCTACTTGAGTGCCTCCTCTAAAACGTTTGAACTCTTGGTCTGTCTTCAGACCTGTAATCCAAGTGCCTTCTATTTTACTGCAAATAAAGCCTGGTCACAATACCAATTGGACAATAGATTGCAATGACCTAAAAATGGCACTGTTGATTTCAATATCCTAATTGATTTAGACAAATCTTGCAAACGCCAGCAGAAGTGATCTGTAGTTCCTTATGTCCTGGTGTTTGCAGTTAGAGAACACACAGAACTCTGGAATTCTTGCTCTCCCTCCTAGTTTTTCCTCCTGCATCAAGCCTATCCCAAACCCTTTTCTGCTGAAGAATCATCTTGTTTCCGGCTTTGAGCCTGCTGACCATCCCCCCCCTTCAGCCCTCCTTTCTGTTCCCCCAGCACCTCCTCTTTTGCCTCCTCCTTCTAACCCTCAGCATCCTCCACTCTATCCAGATACACACCAAAACCCCACTTCCACTGCACATGCTCAAGGACCCAGTTTAGCTCTAGCAACTGCTCCCCTCTGAAGCCTAGTTCTACCATGCCTACTAATGTCCACTTAGAGAAGTAGCAGGAGCTGAGGAAATAGTCAGTGCTCACATTCCCTTCTCATTAACAGATCTCTTTCAAATCAACAAAAGGTGAGGCTCATTTACTAATGATCCTACAATCTTCCTCAAAGAAATTGAATACCTAACTCAATCCTATGACTTGACATGGAATGACTTATATGTCATTCTTTTCTCATTCTAACTACTCCCCCTAAAAAAAAAAAATCAGGTGTCAAGAGAGGCCCAGAAACAGGCAGGCCAGCCCAGATACCAGGCCTCTACCTCCCAGTAGGGGTCCAGGCAGTCCCGGAGAAAAACCACCATTAAGTTTACCAAAAAGGAAACAATGGCCACAGACTGCTTAACCAGATGATTACCTGCTTGATAAGAAGACTAAAAATTTCCTCTCATAAAGCAATAATTAAAAAAAACACCAACAACAAACACCTCTGAAGCCATTCAGAAATGGCATGTGAATCCTGCCACCTTCCTTGCCTGCCTTATGGCAGCATTAAAAACAAAAACAAAAACAAAAACCGATATTGACCCTACTAGTCCCGAGCATACTCTAATTTGAAGTCTTCCAAGAATCCTGAAAAACCTGCAATCAGAAGATACAATAGATGAATGGGACCTTGTAAGAATAAAATCCAGATGCACATCCAAAACCTCATCCAACCCAAGTGTTCATCAACGAATGAATGGATAGAGAGGAAGTTCCAGTGGCCTAGTGCCAAAAAAGGTGCACTGCAATCCTGAAGGCATGTGGTTAGAATCCACCAGACGCTCTGCTGGAGAAGGAGGGGCAATCTTCTCCTGCACCGGTTGGATCCCATTTGACAGAAAAGAAAGAGGGAGGGAGGGAAGGAAGGAAGGAGAAAAAATAAGAAAAACAAAAGAATGGATAGAGATGCTGTGGTATATTCACACAATGGAATACTACGCAGCACTGGAAAACAAGGAACTCTGAAAATATGATATAAAATGCCTGACCCTGGAGGACATTATGCTGAATGAAATATCTCAGTCACAAAAGGACAAACACTGCTCTATGAAAGAAAGGTGGGCATTCTAGTCTTGTAATGATTTTTAACCTCAGAAATTTGGTGTTGAATTACCATGAATATGAATTGACTGGACTGGATGACAGTATTAACAGGATCAACCCAAAACCCCAGTCTAGAGAGCAGATGTCTTCCCAAATCTGTCATGAACCAATTAATCAATGTGAGGCTTTAACAGAAGTTTAAGATTTTCCGTCCATTGCAAGGACCGCGGATTCTTAATCCTATCAGTCACTAGGGATCTTTGCCAAACATTATGCAAAATAAAGACTAAGAGATATTTTATGTTTGCTTTTGAAGCACAACAAATTATTTGGCATGGCATCAGCTTTAACTTTCAGCCTGTATTTCAATCAAGATTAAATGGCAATAACAACAACCGTTTCTTTGTAAAGTTTATTCACATTCATTGTCTCCTTTGAGCTTCTAATAGTCCTGTCTTACGAGTAGTTAGGAAATTGTCACCTTATGGACAAAGAAGCAAGACTTAGTCACTACACAGCTACTAAAGAGACAGAGGCAGAGCTCAATCCCAGGCTGCTAACTTGAATCTCGTGTTTTTATAGGAGAGGAGGTTGGAGTTAAAACAACAACAGGTGGATAGGCTGCAGAAAATAAAGCATTGACTGCAGTAGGCTTTAACATGCAGGTGGGAAATTAATAACAAAGGGTCTGTTTTTCACATGGATCAAAAATGTGAGTTCTCTTTTTCTCTCTTACCTTTCTCTTTATACAAAAGCAGTTGTTGTTTTAAAAGGCCCTTTCTTCTCATTCAAAATGAGAAAATACCTTCTGACAGCCATGCAATTATCAGAGCCTTCAGATATTGATTTCCTCTGCTCCTTGGCACTACCCTTTCTGCAGGGCTCCCCACACGGACTTCTGCCAGAAGAGAGAGCTGCAATGACTGAATTGGCCTCTAAACGAATTTAACTGTTTCCCACCACCATCCCTGAGCTCCTTTCCCAAAAGTTTCTTTACCACCTCCTCAGCTGCAGCTGAAGGCAATTGCTGGGCAGTTGAAAGAGGAAGTGGTGGTTGTTGGTAGGTGCCCTCGAGTCTAGTATGGTTAATAGGCACCCTATGAACAACAGATCTGAACCCTGTCCTAGCTGGTGCCAAACTCCTCATCGCTCACACACTTGAACCCGCTGCCGCAGTCACCAGGTCAATCCACCTCTGGCAGAGGGTCTTTCTCTCTTTTGCTGCATGGAAAGGAGGCACTAGGAAAGTGAAAGGAGAATGAATGAATGAAGAGGAAGAAAACAAATCAAAGTAATTCTTGTGTCCACATCATGTGCTTTTTGCAGAAAGGAGGGCAGGGCATAAAACACAAATGAGCAATACTGACACCACTATTTATTCATTGATTCATCCATCCATTCACTCCATGAGCATGTCCAGAGAGTCTGTTGGTTCCAGTAGGAGTTGAGAACACATTTAAAAAAAAAATTGCTAGGGAGTCAATTACAACTCATGGCAACCACATTGGTATCAGAATAGAACTGTGCTACATACAGTTGGCAAAAAGGAGCAGAACTCCTCACTTTACTGTAAACAGCACAGCAAAGTTACCACAGAGAAGTTTTTATTTAGAAGTCCAACTAAGATTAACACCTTTGTGAGTAAATTGGACTGGGCGGTGGAAGAAGTCAACAATGAGTCAACAAGTCTCATTGGATGTCTGTGGCAATTCTACAAGGGGTTCTAAATATGGGTTGAGTGTGACAAGTCACTTTTACAAGGCCTTTGCATTGGCAACCCAAAGGAAGGTAGATGGTTCAAATTCACAAGCCACTCACCGAAGATGGACAAGCTCCCCCTACTTGATTAATGTTTTGTAAAACAGGCACAGAAATCAAAAGTAAGCAAAGAAGCTTTTTGCTGGGGGTTTTCAGGTGAGGTTCACTGTCCCAGGCCAAAGAGGGGCAGAAAGGGCAGAGAAGTCTCAGTCTCCCATGGCATGAAGGTGAACCAGCTTTTAACAACTTGGAGGGAAGGGGCCATCTCTTGGCAGAGGAAGTGGTCGTGTAGCTCACTAATTGGCTGCAGCTGATGATGATGTCAGGCTGGAACTGGCTTCCCTGAGGGAGGTAGCTTGTGGCATCAGATGGTGAGGTAGCCTGTAGCATCAGACGGTTTGAGAAATCTTTACAGCTTCCGTTTCCTTGAGGCCATGTCATAGGATTCGGTGAGTCAGCCCTGCAGGTCTATCAATTAACTGCCTCTGACAACTCATGGGAGGGTCAGTTATGGGTTGGTTCCAATTCAATGACATATAATAAAAGTAACAACAACATTAGCACCCTGGTGAGTAGTAAAGGGGGGGGTGTGCACAGGGGCAAGGGGGAGACTGAACCCTTTCAGTGTGTGAATGTTGCTTCTGCTGTCTCTGCCTTCCTGGCTCTTAGGCCTCATGGATAGCTGTTCAAGACGGCTGCAGCGTGCTGTTCATGGTCCTGGGTTCTCTTGCTTTCACTTTTATTTCAGTTCTCATTTGCAACCTTTTCAGCTGCTGGACGATGCTGCTGCTTGCAGCTGCCACTCTCCTGGGTTGCCTGGTTCCCATGACATGTGGATGGCTGTTCAAGAAAGTGATGCTGTGTTGGTTTTGGTTCTGTGGTTGCTTTTGCATCAGATGTTTCAATTTGGTCTCATCCTTCAGTCAATGTTGATGTTTTATTTTCTTTTAAACTGTGAGCTAAAGACATGTTGCTCCTGTCTGTTACCTGTGTTCCCTGGTGTCTTCAGTGCAGAAGTTTTGACCTGCCATCTGCTTGGTCTGACTCGACAGCATATAGTAACAAGTCTTCTTTATCTTTAGTGGCCTTCTAAGTGATCCTTAATGCACCTAAGTTTGAGAGCTACTAGACCAGTTGTGATAGGAGAGAAAAAAAATTGAAGTTGTGAATGATTTAATTTTACCTGGATCCACAATCAATACCCAGGGTAATCTTATTGTTGTTGTTAGGTGCTGTTGACTCAAGTACAACTCATAGCAACCCTATGAACAGATGTGAACCCTGTTCTATCTGAGCCATCCTCACATTTCCTGACACACACAAAGCCCATTGCAGCAGTCACCGTGTCAAACCACCTGGTTGAGGGTCTTCCTTTCCTTCACAGACTCTCCACCCTTCCCAGCATCCTAGCAACATGCCCAGAGTATGTGAGGTGAAGCCTCAGCATTCTTGCCTCCAAAGTGCACTCCAGCTGCACCCTCTCCAAGACGCATCTGTTCTCTTGGCCGTCCATGGGATGTTCAGCCCAGGGTAGTAACAGTTGAGAAATCAAAAAGACATGTTACAAAGGGAAAATCTGCAGTCAAGGACTTTTCCAATGTACTAAAATACAAGGATATCTGTTTAAAAGTGAAGATGGGCCTGATCCAAGGCCACCTTCATTTTCATGGAATAGGAAGCACTTCATGAACACTACCCTATGCCATTCTTCCAGTGGTGTGGGAAGCCAAATTTCATACTGAATATTTATAATAAACTAAGTGCTATATCAGGATATGAGGGAGGTGAGGATACAAGCTGTAATTCACCCTGAAGCACCAAGGTAGACCTTAGACGTCACTGGGGTAAGCACTAAAGCAGACCTTAAGCATTTACACAATTCTTGTATTATATTTGCTAACCCTCCCTCCTGAGTCACGCATGAAGTTTTCTATAGAAAGAGCTTAGCTTCATCTGCATAGAATTCTCTTTGTAATTTGCTCCCTAGCAATTTTTAATAAAGGCACAGGAAGCTGGGTTCAGCCCTTCAGTTATTCGAACTGCTCAACCTCTGCTTTACCTCTGTTTACTTATACATTCTTGGTGGTCTGTCTCATTACTAATGCTTTACTCTTGGTTGACAACACAGTGGATTGGTCCTTGAATGGCACAAAGTTTGTACTCAACTACTAACATAAATGTTGGAGTTTGAACCCACCCAATAGGACTGTGGAAGAAAAACTGCAGCTGCTTCCATAACTACATAAGGAAACCCTATGGAAGAGTTCTACTTGGAATGTACAGGGTTTCCATGAGTCAGAATCAAGTTGTCCTAAAAATTAGCTAGTCTTACAGAGCTGTTCCCAGGTGAGTGGACCTGACCTTCATACCCCATGAAGACTGGTTATTAGGAGGGGTTTGGGCTTGGGCATGATTTTCGTCAGATGAGGCAATGTTGAGGGGCTGGCCACTGAGGATGTACTTTCAGCAGCTGAGGGCAGATCTTAGCCGGCATTAGCTCAACATAGCCCACCCCGCAAGTAGTGTGGTAGAAGAGGCAGCATCCATTATAATAATTGCAGAAAAAGATGTAAGTGATTGGTGGTACAAAGTGTCAGAGGAATCAAACTAGACAAGGGAGAGGGTTAGATTTCAGGCAGAGGAAGCATACATCAAAAACCCTGGGTTGAGAGGAATCATGAAGGAAATTAGGTACTAGTTTTTCAGTTGCAAAGGAGCTGGGCCTGATTGAGGGCTAAGGTCCCTGTTTGGTACAGATGGCTTTTGTTACACTAACCTAACATCCCATGGATGGCCAAGAGAACAAACTGATGTGTCTTGGAGAGGGTGCTGCCAGAGTGCTCTTTGGAGGCAGGAATGACGAGACTTCGCCACATATATTTAGGCATGTTTCTAGGAGGGGCTATTCCTTGGAGAAGGACATGGGAAGAGTGGAGAGTCAGCGAAGAAGAGGAAGACCCTTGACCAGGTGGAGTGACGTGGTGACTGCTGCAATGGGCTCTTATGTGTCAGTAAGGTTGGGTATGGCACAGGATAGAACAGGGTTCAGATCAGTTGTTCATTTCACAGGGTCGCTATGAGTCATACACGACTCAATGGCACCTAACAACAACAATAACCTAAAAGTTTATGGTTTTAATTTTCCCAGCACTACAGAAGAAAGGCCTGGCCATCTAATTCCATTAAAGTGACAGCCAAGAAAATCCCTATGGATTAGTTCTTCTCTGTAGCCCTGAGGTTAATTGTCCTAAATAGAAATTGACTCATCAGCAGTGGGTTTAGTTTGTTTGATAACTGAGGGCCCGCCACATGCCAGCCAACGGTATTCATGAAAATGTCTTTCTTTTCACTTTAGATACAACTTCTCTGCTCTGTTTCACAATAACCTTATTGCAAAGCAAAATATAACATAAAATTTAAAAAACAGCAATATCTACTGCCAGTGAGTTGGTTCCAACTCACCTAAACACTGAAGGACAAAATGGATCTGTCTCCCTAGGTTTCCAACCTATCAGTCTTTAAGGCAACAGGCTGCCTTATCACTTATCCACAGAGCAGCTGGCAGGATCAAATCACCTGAGTGAGGTACTGAATGCCTCAACCCCAGCTTCTCAGTAGCTCCATGATTGTTCTCATATTGTTCTCAGTCTTCCTAGCATCTCTTGAGATTAAAGACCTACATTCCTGGAACCATGAATAACTGCTCTAAATGGGTATTGCTCTGTTATGCATAGATTTTTCACAATAAGTTGTGGCTAACCTTGAGGAGAATGGGGATCCCAGAACACCTGATTGTGCTCATGCAAAACTTATACTTGGACCAGGAGGCAGTAGGCCGAACAGAGCAAGGAAAAATGGCAAGGTTCAAAATCAGGAAAAGAGTGTGTCAAGGATGGGTTCTGCTTCCATACCTTTTCAATATGTAAGCAGAACACATCATTTGAAAGGCTGGATTTTATGAGGAAGAATGTGGCATCAGGATACAACCTGTATTATGCAGATGACAAAACTTTACTTGCTGAAGCTGAGGAAAGCCTGAAACATCTGTTGCAGAGGGTCAAGTACTATAGTTTACAAGAGAGATTGAAGCTCAATAGCAAGAAAACAAAGATTCTCATCTCTGGGCCAATTGGCAGCATCGTGACAAATGGAGAAGAGATTAAGATTGTTATCAATTTCATCTTGCTCAATTCCACTCTTAGCACCAGCAGTCAGGAAATCAAATTACAAATAATGCAATTTGTCAGGGATATCTGCTGTCAAGGACCTCTCCAGAATGCTGATGAGTAAGAATGTTGGTTTAGAGACTAATGTGTGATTCATCCAGGCCAGGGTCTTTGCTATATGTGTGTATCAGGTGGTGACCAAGGACAATAGAAAAAAAAACTTGATTCCTGTGAGTTATGGTGCTGGAGAAGAGTTTTGAACATACCATGGACTGCCAAGAGAACTAACAAGTTAGTCCTAGAGAGGGTGAAACCAAGCTGCTCCTTGAAGGCTAGGATTTAGAGACTGTCTCACATATGTTGATCGATCATGTAGCCAGGAGGGACTCATCTTTGGAGAAGGATATCATACTAGGAAGAGTCAAGGGAAAGCACAGGAGAGGAAGATCCCAGATGAAATGGATGACACAATAACTTAGGAATGAGGGTAGGTGTGTCAGAGACCGTGAAATTGTCTCAGGATAGAACAGGGCTCAGAGCTATTGTGCATAGGGTCGCTACGATTGCAAGTGACTTAATAGCACATAACAACAACAACAACCATGAACATTGAATCATGACTCTAACCAGTTCATGAGAGCTGAGACAAAACCAAGTAAACAGTTCTGTAAACAGAAGGAGTGGTGAATACAACCAAGAAAGGGAGTGAAAAATAGGATTTAAAAAAATCAATTTTTAAAAGCAGTATGAGTTGAATACCAAGTAAGTTTAATGGAATTTTTATATAAGTGTTTACCACTGAAATAAAATTCAATAACATAGTGAATTTAGTGTGTTCCTACCTACTAAATGAGAATCTTTGGGGATAGAGGGCCCAGGAATCTGTTTTTCCAGCAAACCTTCAGGAAGGACAGCATACTCTGCAGGTTTGCCCAACAATAAGGGAAGCCTTGGAATGGGCGACTTTCAGTGCTAAAACCAAAAGTGCCAGAAAAACCCAAGATGAGCAAGTCACCCCTGCATCTAGTCTGAGAACCATTGCTCTAACCTATGTGTTGATGTGTTTGAAAATAAAATAATTTTACAAGTTTCTTCCATCTTTCTTTGCTTAGGTACTTGATAGAAGGAAAATATTCCCCTTGAGACCTTCTGATTAAAAATTTCCTCCATGAACGTTAAGCTAAGTGTACCAAGTACCATAAGGACAAATACTGTGTAGACCATTATGTAGCAATAGAAAGATAACTAGTAAAATGTGATGAGAATCCAAGGTGGGGGGATAGGGGCAAAGGGGTGAAGATGGCAGGGTAATCATAGGGTCACACAGTTTGATGGGTAGAGGGAGGGCTGAGTAAAGGAAATGGGAAAGATCCAGTGTGAAGAGCAAGGTATATGAACTTTGTAAGCAAACCGTATAAAATAAAATTTTTATTTTTAAAACTTTTTTTATTTATTTTAAAAAAGAAAAATGAACCAAAAGAGGCAATTGAATTGTTTTGTAATTTCTTCCATTATGCTTGCACTCTCTTCCTTTTTCCTTTTAGTTACCTGAGAATGCTAAATGACAGGCTAGTTGTTCAAGGTCTGGAAAATCAGCCATGGAGAAGTCTGTGGAGCTCAGGTCCACACTGACACACAGGGGATCACCATGAGTCAAAGTGCATCTGATGACAATAGGGAAACAGAAGGGTTCTTCTCCATGCTCTCACTTCCCCTGCTAAGGTGACCTGGGAGTTCCAAGATGATGTGGTAGGACCCCAAGCTGAATGAACCTCCACTTGAAGGAAGCCAGCCTGGATACTGACCGGGTCTGTAGTGGATTTGGGTGGGGGGAAAGAACTTGCATGTGTGTGTCACTACAATTATTTCTCCTTTACCATTACTTTGCTTACTATTCATTAGTATGAATTTTTGTTTTCTTTATGTTAGGTTATAATTCATGCTGAAGGCTGTAGCCTTTAAGCTTCATAAAATCTTTAAGTCCTCTTAGCTTGAAGCAGTAATATTGTAACTTTTTATTAATATTCAAGATTTTTTAGATAAGAATTACTTGAAACCATAGGACTTCTTGTTGTTTTAGGTGTCATGCAGTCATCTATGATTCATAGTGACCCAATAAACAATAGATCTGAATTTTGCTCTATGCAATGCTATCCTCACCACCTCCAACATGCATGGGCTCATTGGTTCAGTCACTGCATCAGTCCACCTTGTCATCCATCTGGCCTTCCTCTTTTTCCCAGACCCTCCACCCTTCCTAGCATGTTGTGCTTTTCTTAAGACTAGCCCCTTCTGACAACATGCCCAAAGATGGGAGACAAAATTTCACCATATTTGTATATCAGCAGAGTACTCAGGTCACACTTCCTCCAAGACGAAGTTGTTTGTTCTTTTGACAGTTCATGGGATTTTCTGTATTCTTCAGCAATACCATAATTCAAAGGCATTTATTATTCTTCTGTCAGCTTTATTCATTGTCCAACTTTCAGATGCATGGGAAGCAATTGACAATACCATGGCTTGGATCAAGTGCATCTTAGTCTTTAAACTGACATCATTGTTCTTTAGTACTTTGGCGAGATCCTGGAAAGGATGTTGCTATAATGCCACTTTAAAAAAAAAAAAGTGTAAGGCCCTAGTCTTTGCCATTACTTGCTATGCTTCAGAGAGGTGGACAATGACTAGGAATGCTAGAAGGAGAGTTGATGCCTTTGAGCTTTGGTGCTGGAGAAGAGTACTGAATATATCGTGGACTGCTAGGAGAACAAACAAGTGCATCCTGGTGAGGGTGAAGCCAGGCTGCTCCTTGTAGGCAAGAATTCTGAAGCTTCGTCTGACATACTTTGGACATGTTGCAAGGAGGGACCAGCCCTTGGAGAGGGACATCATGCTTGGAGGGGCGACACAGGAGAAGAAGACCCTCGACGAGATGGATTGATTCCGTCACTGGGGTAATGGGGAGGGGAGTGTCGAAGATAGTGAGATTGGCACTGGATAGAGCTGTGCTTAAGATGGTTGTACATAGGGTTTCTATGAGTCACAAGTGACTAGACAGCACATAACAACAACAACAATAAGTGTATATGCATTAATTGTTTCAAGTTTGTTCTTATGAATACAACACTTCTCTGTCAATTTGTGTTAGTGGGGTGACTTCTATGTTGTGATGCAGAAAGCCATGGCACTAATATTTCAAATACGAGCAGGGTCACCATGGTGGACAGGTTTCGGTGGCTCTTCCAAACTGAGACCGATTAAGAAGCAGGACCAATCATCTACTTCTGAAATAACAGGTCTTTGGAAACCTATGAATGAAACTTGCTGAGCCTCCAGAAAATTTTGCATAGAACTTTTTCGGGAGAGAGAAGACTCAAAGGAAAGTTGAGTGAATGTTTCAAATTCTATTTTGGAGAATTTTCTTTCCCAGAGTAATTCCACCAAAAGCTCTGTGGTTAATATAAGCACTCAGTGTGATTTAGGGTAATAAATGTGGGAACCTTTACCTTCCCCTGAAACCATGGGTGAGAATCCCCTGCTGTTCCACAAAGGTTTCTGTTTTCCTTCAGTTGTCAAAATTAATCTTACAGCCTTCCAGATATCCCAAAAAGACATTTCTCTGGGCTGGAGTGTATTTTATTGTTGTTGTTTCAAAAATCACGTGGAAAGCTCTTACTCAAAGCGTTTTATTCAACTTTTTTATTCAACTGAATAGTTGAACAGTCTGTAGCATAATTAGATGTTATGTAAGTAAAGGACTCCCTAAATGGCTCAGCTACAAACCAAAAAGATGGCAGTTCAAACTCATGCAAAGACACCTTGGAAGGAAGATCTGCAGATCTGCTTTTGAAAGATTTATAGCCAAGAAAATCTGACTGAGCTTAGTTCTACTCTTAACGGATATGATCTGGATTTACTCAAGGGCAATTGGAATACATACAAATATCTTTATTTTATAAAAACAATGTTTTCTTTTGGCTCAATAATTTTATGTGTTCTCAAACAGATTTACATTATGGAGGACTTAATTTTTGTCTTTAGGTGCGATCGATTTGACTACAACTCCTAGTGACCCTATGAACAGCGGACCCGAACCCTGTCCTAGTCTATGCTATTCTCATAATCTCTGATACACAAGAGCCCCGTGCGGAGGTCACCTTGTCAATCCATGTTGTTGGAGGTCTTCCTCTCCTTCACTGACCCTCCATCTTTCCAAGCATCATGTCCCTTTGCAAGCAATATCCTCACCTAGCTACGTGTCCGAAGTAGGAAAGATGAAGCTTTGCCACCTTTTCTTCCACGGAGCACTTTGTTCATGTGGAGGCCCAAGGGTATTCTATAAACTTTTATTAAAAGACTCTTGTCTGAGATGGTATTACCAAATATTTGTTCCCAGTCAATAGGTTTTCTTTTCACTCCTGTTGGAAAAAGGTTTTGATGCACACATGGATTTAATCTTTAGAAGGGTTGTTGTTGTTGTTGTTATGTGCCGTCGAGTCGTTTGTGACTCATAGCGACCCTATGTACAACACCCTGCTCTATCCTGCGCCAACCGCACTGCCTCCCACACACCCATCCTGATTACCCCAGTCACCGAATCAATCCATCTCATAGAGGGTCTTCTCCTCCTGCGCCATCCCTCCACCCTACCAAGCATGATGTCCCTCTCCAAGGACCCATCCCTCCTGGCAACATGTCCAAAGTATGTCAGACGAAGCACCAGAATCCTTGCCTCCAAGGAGTTGCTTGGTTTAATCCTCTCCAGGATGAATCTGTTTGTTTTCTTGGCAGTCCATGGTACATTCAATACTCTTCTCCAGCACCACAGCTCAAAGGCATCAACTCTC
>NW_006399981.1:1545515-1548238 GCF_000299155.1 Elephantulus edwardii
GGGGGGAGGTGAGGGAAATGAGAAGAATTTGTTCTTGAAAACAATATATTCAAATTTTGTAAATAAACTAGTAGAAAACTTTTTTTAAAAAAAGGAACCCTTTGGCTGCACACTTTCCAGGACATACCTGTGAATTCTTTTGGAAGTCTGTAGGTATTCAGCACTCTTCTACAACACCACACTCAAAGGTGTCACTTCTTCTATCATTCTTATTCATTGTCCAGCTCTCTGATACATAGCAGGTGATTGAGAAGACCATGACTTGAACCAGGCGCATCTTAGTCTTCAAACTGGTATCATTGCTCTTCAGTATTTTGGAGAGATCCCTGACAGCTGACTTGCCCAATGCAATACATCCACTCATTTCTTGACTGCTAATAGAAGGGTGTTGATTGTTGATCCAAGCAAGATAAAATCTTTGACAGCTTCAATCCTTTCTCCATCTATCATAATGTTAACTGTTGGTCCTGTAGTGAAATCCTTTGTTTTCTTGATGTTAAGATGTAGCATCCTGAAAAACCTACAAACAGGAGAGGATAAAATAGATGAATAAGACCCTCTAAGAATAAAATCCCTATGCACATCTGAAATCTGGGTAGAAATGGAAACCACAGACTAGGAAAAAAGTATTTTGGTAATGACATGTCTCAAGAAACTGAAGAACAAATTTAAAACTTCAGTTGCTATACTTAAGGATGCTTTGGGCAGAAGATTAAATGACCCAGGAAGTATTAAAAGAAGATAGAAAGAGTATACAGAGTCATTGTACCAAAAGAAATTGGCAGACACAGAAGAATTTCATGAAACAACATATGAGCAAGAGCCTATGGTGATGAAGGAAGAAGTTCAAGCAGCTTGAAGGAATTGGAAAAAAATAAGGCCCCAGGAATTGATGGTATACCACTTAATGTATTTCAACTAACAGATGCTGCCCTAGATGTGTTTACCAAGTTGTAGCAAGAAATCTGGAGGAAACCACTTGGCCAACTGAATGGACAAGATCTATATTTGTTCCCATTTCAAAGATAGGTGATCCCAGAGTGTGGAACTTAACGAACAATATCCTTGATAGCACATGCATGCAGGAGTCTGCTGAAGATTATCCAAAAACGACTGGAACAGCAGACCAAGAGAAAACTGCCAGACGTTCAGGCTGGGTTTAGAAAGGGCCTTCGTACTAGGGATATTGTAGCTAATGTTAGATGGATCTGTACCAGAGGAATGTCTGTGTTTCATTGATTATACAAAGGCGTTTGACTATGTGAAGCACAACAAACTGTGGCTGACTCTGAGAAGAATGGGAATCCCAGAACACATGACTTTACTAATGTGAAACCTATACTTGAACTAGGAGGCAGTTGTGAGAACAGAGCAAGGAAACACTGCATGGTTCAAAATTGGGAAGAGTGTATGCCAGGGATGTGTCCTGTCTCCATACCTTTCCAACCTATATGCAGAACAGATTATCCGGGAGGCTGGACTATATGAGGAGAAATGTGGCATCATGATTGGAGGAAGATTCATCAACAATCTACGTTATGCAGATGACACAACCTTGCTTGCTGAAACTGAGGAGGACCTGAAGCACTTGGTACAGAAGGTCAAGGACTGTAGCCATCAATATGGATTGAGGCTCAATATCAAGAAGACAAAGATTCTCACCACTGGGATAATTGACAGCATCAGGATGGATGGTGAAAAGATAGAGATTGTTAACAGCATTAGTTTGCTTGGCTCCACAATCAACACTCTTGGCACTAGCAGCCAGGAAATGAAAAAACATATTGCAATGGGAAAGTCTGCTGTTAGAGACCTCTTCAAAGTAATGAAAAGCAATGGTGTCACTCTGAAGGTCTTTGCAATCACTTGCTATGTGTCAGAGAGCTGGACAATGAATGACTAGGGATGATAGAAGGAGAATGGATGCCTTTGAGTTGTGATGTTGGAGAAGACTATTGACTATATCATGGACTGCTAATAAAATGAACAGGTTCATCCTAGAGAGGGTTAAACCAGACTGCTCCTTGGAGACAAGGATTCTGACATACTTTGGACATGTTGCAAGGAGGGAGCAGTTCTTGGAGAAGGACGTCATGCTTGGAAGGGTGGAGGGACAGTGCAGGAGAGGAAGACCCTCTATGAGATGGATTGATTCAGTGACTGGGGTAATTGGAGTGGTGTGTTGGAGACAGTAAGATTAGCACAGAACAGAGCAGGGTTTAGGGCTGTTGTACATAGGGTTACTATGAGTGACTTGATGACACATAACCACAACAACAATGATATGTCTGATAAGGGACTTATATCTAGAATTTATAAAATACTTGAGAACCCCACAACAAGATAAAAGTAAACAACCCAATTGAAGAACGGGCACAGGATATGAACAGACACTTCACCAAAGAAGACTTTCAGATGGCGAACAAACACAAGAAGAAATGGTCAAAATCCTTAGCTGTAAGAGAGATGCATATCAAAACGACTATGAGATATCATCTCATCCCAGTAAGAATAGTGAAATTTAACAGAGCAGCAAATGTTGATGAGGTTGTGGAGAAACTGGAACCCTTATTCACTGTTGGTGGGAGTGTAAAATGGTGCAGTCACTATGGAAGGCGGTATGGTGCTTTCTCAAAAAGTTGCAAATAGAAATACCATTTGACCCAGTAGTTTCACTACTGGAAATATACCCTAAAGAAACCATAACTGCCACCCAAGCAGAT
>NW_006399981.1:1548800-1578663 GCF_000299155.1 Elephantulus edwardii
AATCTATATTGAAGACTGGAATCTTTTATTTTCTGCAGCAAGTCTTTCATACCTGTTTCACTTCCAGCAAACAAAGCTGTGTCCTCTGCATAACACAGGTTGTTGATGAGTCTTCCTCCAATCCTGATGCTAATTCTTCTTCATAGAGTCTAGTGTCGTGAATTATTTGCTCTGCACACAGATGGCAAATTTGCAGCACTACAATAGATGAAGGAGAGATTCAGGTTGCTTGGTCCCACAAATAACACTCTTGGCTCCAGCAGGCAGGAAAAGACAAATAGCACTGGGGGAAATCTGCTGTCAGGGATAGAGTACTGAAGAGCAATGATGTCAGTCTAGAGACTAAGATGTGCCTGATCCAGGCCATAGTCTTTGCAATTACTTGCTATGAATCAGAGCTGGACAATGACTAAAGATGGCAGAATAAGAGCTAATGACTTTGAATTGTGTACTGAAAAGAGTATTGAACATACTGAACAAACAGGTTTATTCTGGAGAGTGTGAAACCACATTTCTCCTTAAGGCAAGGATTTTTAAGCTCCATCTGACATACTTTGGGCATATTTCTAGGCCAGATGAGCCTTTGGAGAAGGATGTCATATTTGGAAGGATGGAAGGACAGCATAAGAGAGGAAGACCAGGAAGGAGATGGACTGACACAGTAACCAGAGTAATGGGGGTAGGTGTGTCAGAAACAGTGGGATTAGGTCAGAACAGGACAGAGGTCAGAGCTGCTGTGCATAGAGTTGATATGAAGTGAAGGTGACTTGACGGCAGATAACAACAACAAATTAAACAGATATGGGCAAAGGATACAACCTTAATGCATACCCTTCCTGGTGCCCTTGCTTCATTTGGGCAGCAGCTTCTTGGTCTAGGTAATAGATTCTGTATGAGTACAGTTGTTTTGGGATTCCCATTCTTCTCAAAGTTAGTCATAATTTTTTATGATCCAAATAACCCACTGCCTTTACATAGTAAAAAAAAAAAAATCACAAATAGACATTCTTGTGGTATTCTTATTTTCAGTTAGTATCCTTCTGACATCAGCAATGATATGCCTGGTTCTATGGCCTCTTCTAAAACTAGCTTGAACTTCTGATAATTCGCTGTCAATGTACTAGTCTAGCCGCATTTGAGTGATCTTCAGCAATATTTTGTTTGCATGCGATATTGTTCAATAATGTCCACATTCCGTTGGAGGCCCGAGGTGGAAGTCTGCACACATTGGGGCCACAGTGTGTTCTGAGAACTCCAGCAGAGTTTTGTGGACACTGAGAAGGTCACCCTGGGCATCTGTAAGACCCAGAGGCCCAAACTGGAGGTCTGCGGGCATCAGCACCAGTAGCTGTGACCTCACCATGTAAGTGCCTTCGGGCCTTCAGGCCTAGTGGCCCTTGGGTCTATGCTAAGAACTAGCACTAAAGATCCAGCTGCACCATTTTCTATACCAATACCCCTATTCAGAACCCCATCCTGCAAATCGCCATGGCCTTCAGTGTAATCTGAAAAGGGTGTCCTGTGCCTTGATATGTGTATTCCTGGTTGGCTTTATGGTTTGCTTTTAGAAGTACAACCCCTATCTTTCAGTTCCGTGATTGGGAAATGGTTTGCATGTTGTGAAATAATTTATAGCTTAGATGTGTATGTTGTTGTTGTTATGTGCCGTCAAGTCTCGTGCGACTCATAGCGACCCTATGTACAACAGCCCTAAACCCTGCTCTACACTGTGCCACTCTCACTGTCTCCAACACACCTACCCCATTACCCCAGGGTATTCCTCTCCTGTGTTGTCCCTCCACCCTCCTGAACATGACATCCTTCTCCAAAGACTGGTCCCCTCCTTGCAACATGTACATAGTATGTCAGACAAAGCTTCAGAATCTGTGCCTCCAAGAAGCAGCCTGATTTAACCCTCTCAAGGATGAACCTGTACATTTTCTTAGCAGTCCATGGTATATTCAATACTCTTCTCCAACACTACAGCTCAAAGGCCTCTCCTTCTAGCCTCCTTAGTCATTGCCAGCTCTCTGATGCATAGCAAGTGATTGCAAAGACCATGCCCTATATCAGACGCACCTTAGTCTACAGAGTGACATCATTGCTCTTCATTACTTTGGAGAGGTCTCTAATAGCACACTTTCCCATTGCAATAGGTCTTTTCATTTCCTAGCTGCTGGTGCCAAGTGTGTTGACTGTGGAGCCAAGTAAACTAAAGCTGTGAACAATCTCAATCTCTTCACCGTCCATCCTGATGCTGTCAATTGGCCCAGTGGTGAGAATCTTTGTCTTCTTAATATTGAACCTCAATCCGTATTGAAGGCTGCAGTCCTTGACCCTCTGTAGAAAGTGCTTCAGGTCCTCCTCAGTCTCAGAAAGCAGGATGTGTCGTATACATAATGCAGATTGTTGATCAATCTTCCACCAATCCTGATGCCTCATAGAGCCCAGCCTCCCGGATAATCTGTTCTGCATACAGGTTGAAAAGGTATGGAGACAGGACACATCCCTAGCGTACACCCTTCCCAATTTTGAACCATGCAATGTTTCCTTGCTCTGTTCTGATTACTTCATCCTGGTCCAAGAATGTTGTTGTTGTTGTCTGGTGCCGTTAAGTCGTAGATGATTCATAGCTACCTTATGAATGAAAGGCCTGAGCAGGTCCATGTATAGGCTTGGGTATTATTATTTCCTCCTATTAATACAGCACTTGTCTGTCAGTCTGCTGTAGTGGTGTCATATAGGGTGCTCTAATGATGGGATTTGTACCATCAATGGATCAGGTTCCAGAAGAGTCACCCCACACGGAGAGGTTGCAACAGAACTCCTATACTAAGACAGACTAGGAAGAAGGATTGGTCATCTACTTCTGAACAATGGGCCTTTGAAACTCTTTTCTAATAGTGGTGGTGGTGGTGTTGTTATGTGCCGTTGAGTATGACTCATAGCGACCCTATGAAAATCAGACCTGAATTCTATCCTTCCCTATGTCATCTTCACCATATCTGATATACTAGTGCCCATCACTGCAGTCACCATATCAATCCATCTCAATGGGGATCTTCTTCTCTTTCACTGACCCTTCTAAGCATGGCAACCTTTTACAAAGAGTAGCCTTTCCTAGCAACATGTCTAAAGTATGAGAAACAAAGCTTTGTCATCTTTGCCTCCACGGAGCACTCCAGATGCACCTTTCAAAGATACCTGTTTGCTCTTTTGGAAATCCATTCAATATTCTCTAACACCACAACTCAAGGTTGTCAATTCTCGATCACCTTTATTCATTGTCCAGATCTCAGATCCATAGCAAGTAACTGAAAAGAATACTTACTCTGTACCAAGCACTATGCTTGTTCTTCATAGGATCATACAAGGTGAATATGTTTTCAGTTGAAAGATGAGAGAGGTTCCAGCAACTGAGACCTGATCATCCAGCTAATCAGTGGTAGACACAAAATTCATACCAAGGTCTGATGCTAAAACCAATGCTATTACTGGGAGTCCAGGTACTGCTGTGCCTGTCTTTCAAGGGGGGAAAGACCCCAAGAATATTAGGTTGTTCATTGAAAATCCCCCATGAAATCAGTGTAAGAACAGGAATTCAGACAGCCCTAAATGCCCAGTTAGGACAGTCATAGAGTCATGATGTGCTTTTATGTCAGAGACCTGTTTATTTTTAAAATTGCTCAGAATGTTACATGGGTTTTACTCTAAACTCTATGAGTACAGTAAATCTGGCCTATTTGTATGAACTTGAGTCTGAGTCTACACTTTTCTCCCTTCTATTTAACTGGGACCTTCTATAATGTACCTGGTCAGAGTGAGTGGTCAGAGTGGTCCATAGTGGGAAGTGGGCACGATCTTGTTTTCTGGTGTCAAACTACAGGAGGTTGAGATTCATGTGAATTATTAATCTTGTGAACTAAATGCTGTCTTAGACTATGGTTTCCTTCATCTCCTCCACTCCAGATGTGAAGTTTTCTCTTAGGTGACCACTCACAAGCTTTTAACCCTCCAGACATTATTCACTTAACTGGGATGTAGAACATTATCTTTGTGGATAATGTCATACAAGTTAACCTAGATGTTTCCCGAAGCTGCAGCCCTGAGCCTCCAAGCCTAGCAATTCAGTCTTAAGAGCTGTTTAAGTAAGTCTAGGAAATGTCCACAATTATGTCTCCAATGTGCTCTGTTACATATATGCTACAGATTTAGCATATACCAATGTTATTGTTGTTGCTAGGTGCCATAGGGTTGAGTATGATCCATAGCAACACTATGAATAACAAATCTGAACCCTGTTCTATCCTGTGCCATCTTCACACGTCCTTACATACTAGAGCTCACTGGGTAGTCACCTTGTCAAGCCACCCAGTTGAGGGGCTTCCTCTCCTTCACTGACCCTCCACCATCCCAAGCTTTATGTCCCTCTTCAACGATAGCCTCTCCTAGCAACATGCCTGAAGTATGTGAGATGAAGCTTTATCAGTTGTGCCTCCAAGGAGCACTCTGGCTACCCTTTAGCAGTTCATGGAATGTTCCTTATTTTTCTTCAAAAACCACAGCTCAAAGGCATAAATAATTCTTCAATCATCCTTATTAATTGCCAAAGTATGGACTTGGTGACAGAAATTAGGCTGAAAATAGAATAATTGAATTTTGTATTTTCAATGATTTATTCATTGCAAATACCTTTTAACACACGCGCACGTGCACACACACACACACACAACTATTTTTGTGGGTTTTTTTGTTTTTTGGTTTATTATTATTATTAAATTTTATTCGTTTCAATGAACATTTACAGAGATTTTGGGTTCTCATTCATTCATTGATGCACTGTTTTCTCTACCCTCTTCCCCAGTTCATTCTTTTTTCCCTCCCTTGAATGTCTGTTTTAATTGTCCAATTGCCACAGTGCTTGTCAAAGCCAGTTTGATTAGTCTCCTTTGTCAGTGTGTCCTTTGCCATTCCCTATCACTCCTCCCTGAGAGAGACTTCACCCTGATTCATAAGGAAAAGGGGATGGCATATTCTCTTAGCTACTTATTTTTGTGGTTTTTAAAAAAGCACATGGACCTCACTTGATGGACTCCATAAGAATCAGATTGACTACATCTGTGGAAGGAATCACTGGAGAAACCCAACATCAGCAGTCAAAATTAGACTGGGGTGGACTGTGGAACAAATCATCAATTACTCATGTGCAAATTCAAATTGAAGCTGAAAAAAATTAAAACAAGTCTTAAAGAACCAAAATACGATCTTTACTCTATTTCATGTGAATTTTCAAAATTATCTTAAGAATAGGTTTGAGG
Source organism: Elephantulus edwardii (assembly GCF_000299155.1). Taxonomy (NCBI): domain Eukaryota; kingdom Metazoa; phylum Chordata; class Mammalia; order Macroscelidea; family Macroscelididae; genus Elephantulus; species Elephantulus edwardii. Next base: position 1,554,119 of record NW_006399981.1, read on the forward strand.
TATTGAACATCAATGAGTTGTAGGATGGCATCAAGGATATGATCTATGCAGAGTACAAATGAGAGGGAAGGAAAAACCCAAAATGGATGTCAGAAGAGACTGAAAATTGCACTATAGCATTAAGAAGCCAAAACAAAGGGAAAACCTATGCCTAGATCAGGAGGCGGTTGTATAAACCAAGCAAGGGAACACTACATGGCCTAAAATTAAGAAAGGAGTGTGTCAGGGTTGTAGTCTATTTCCACACCCATTAAATGTGCATGCTGAGCAAGTTATTTGAGATGCTGGACTCTATGAAGAAGAATATGGCATCAAGATCAGAGGAAGACTCATCAATAACCTGAATTGTGCAGATGGTGTAACCTTGCTTGCTGAAAGTGAGGAGAACTTCAAGTACTTGTTGCAGAAGATCAAAGAATATAGCCTTCAACATAAATTGCATCTCAATATCATGAAGACAAAAATTCTTGCACCAATAGGCAACATCATGACAGATGGATAAAAGACTGAACTGTCAACAACTTCATCTCTCTAGGATCCATAACACACTTGTTACCAGCAGTCAAGAAATCAGGAGATGTATTGCACTGGGAAAGTCTGCAATCAGAAACTTCTCCACATTACTGAGGAGCAATGATGTCAGTTTGAGCACTAAGGTGCATCTGATTCAGGCCATAGTCTTTCCAATCACTTGCTATGCATCTGAGAGCTGGACAATGAATAAGGATGACAGAAGAAGAATTAAAACCTTTGAGCTGTGGTGTGGAGAAAGGCACTGAACATCCCATGGATGGTCAAGAAAACAAGCACACATGTCTTGGATAGAGTGCAGCCAGAGTGCTCTTTGGAAGCAAGAATGATGAGGCTTTGCCTCACATACTTTGGTCATGTTGCTAGGATGGTTATTCCTTGGAGAAGGACACAATGCTAGGAAGGGTGAAGGATCTGAGAAGGGAAGGAAGACTCTCAACCAGGTGGATTGATGCTACACTGGGCTCTTGTGTATCAGAAAGTGTGAGGATGACAAAGGATAGAACAGAATTCAGATCAAAAACAACCTCACAGTGTCTTAATTTACCTTGGTCACATTTTGCTGATGTGGAGTTTATCATTCAAAATTATTTTCCTAGCCACTGAATTTGACTTTGCCATGAGGATGGTGTGAATATGTGACTAGGACATGCTTGCCTGTTCACAGAGGGATTGGCTAATCTCATCAATCCATAAGGAACTGGCTAGTCCCACAAATCCTCAGGAGGATTGGCTTGTCGCACCAATAAACTGAGTGGATCCAGAGAAGCGAAATCAGAAGAAACCTCACTGTCAGCAAAGAAAAGAAAGAAAGGATGTAATTTGTCCTTCAGTAGCAGAGAAACAGCCAGAGAAGCCACAGCAAAGAACCAGAAACTTGATATGAGAAGGAGCGGACTTTGAGAGTGCTGCCCCCAGGGACAGAATCACATCTAGAGCTTTTGCTCAACTTTGTTGACAATTTGGAGGCTGGGGGTAGGGGGGACAGTGGGTGGGGAGAGCCAATATTGGCAGAACTGAGAACTTTTAACACTAGCCTAAAGCCATGAGACTCGAGGCTAAGGTGCCTGTGAGCACATTTTATAAGCTGTCCTGACTATATTCTGCTACTAACCTGGTTTATAACCATTTTACTTCCCCTATATGCTTTTCTTTAGTCTGTGAGCTATTGCACTGGACTTTTGGTCTAGATTGATGTTGAGGTGAGTAGAAAGAGGCAGGAGAGTGTCAGGGATATGTCTGACCTCATAAGAATTGGTTTTGTGCTATTTGATACTGTTGACAGGGACAGTTCCCCTTTGTGAAGTTGGTAAAAGTCAGATATGGCCATCTTGCTTCACCTTTGTTCTTTTTATAGCTGATTTTTCTCATATTCTATACTACCTTTCCTTTCAAAATTAACTTGGTAGAATTAACTCTCTGGTTAGTGATTAGAATGAACTATCTAATTCAGAATTAACTATCTAGTTAGTGATTTTCTTTTCCTTCTCCTCCTATCGTTGTTGTTGAGTACCATTAAGTTGAAACTGACTCATAGCCTATCTTCCAGCAGATTTTCAGAAGCTGTAAATTGCATAAAAGGAGATTGTCCATCTTTCTGGAGCAGTGTTTAATTCAAATCAAGAACCTTTGGGTTGGCAGTACAACTCTTTACCCTTAAACCACTAGAGCTCCCTTTCCCATTACAAGTAACTATCAAAGTCACTTTCTGCTTATAAACCTATTTTTTTAACTTTCTATAAAAGTGGTATAATTCAGAATTTATTCTTTTGTTATTGACTCATTTCACTCACCATAATGTCCTCTAGATTCATCCATGTACACACCACATTTTGTTTAGCCATTCTTCTGCTGACGGGCAGTTAAGTTGTTTCCATCTTTTTTGCTACTGTTAATAAGGTTGCAATGAATGTGGGTGTGTACATGTTTGTGCCACTGCTCTTATTTCTCTAGGGTATATATCACATTTTATTGTTATTAAAACCCCGTGAGTCAGTTCTCTTAGTGACATGTTATCAGGAGGGACTAATCTCTGAAGAATACAACCAAATTAAACCCAGCTTTGTTTGAGCTCACTGTTGCAGCCACGGGGTCAGACCAGCTTTTTGAGGAGTTCTTTTTTTCTGACCCTCTACTTGACTAGACAGCCCTCGTGGCACAGTACAGAGGGAGTTGCACTGATGCTAATCCAAAAGTCACATTGCTCAGACAATTCAGATCCACCAGAAGCTTTGAAGGAGAAAGATGAGCGATCTCTCCCCTTTTAACTTTCAGCTCTGGAAATTCAATGACAGATAGTGTCCTGCTTGGTAGCAGTAAGAGTAGAAATACTTGGCTAAGCAAAACATCCTTCCAAAGAGGCTGGTCCCAAAAGACTTGAAATGAGTTTTACCATCCTTTCTAATGGGTATTCTGGTTGCTGTCATTTTTCTGGCATGACTGTTGTTATTGTTGTTGTGTGCTGTCAAGTCAAAACCAATCTATAGCCGACTCTCCAGTGAGCTTTCAGAGGCAGTAAATCGTGTAGGGGAAACTTTCCCATACTTCTCCCACAGGGCAGCTAATAGATTCAAAGTGCATGCCTTTAGGATTGCAGCACAGGTTCTTACCACTCGGCCACTATTATTTTTACCAATACTCAATAGCACATAGCACCAATAATACTGCAAAAGCATCAGCTCTTCTAGTCTTCTTTATTCATTGTCCAAACTTTGTGAGCATATGTTGTTATGTTCTGTAGAGTAGGAACCAACCCATAGCTGACTCTTTGGTGGGTTTACAGAGGCAGTTAATCACAAAGGAGGAGATTGCCCACCTTTCTCTCCTGAGGAGCAGCTGGTAGCTTCGAACTGGGTGCCTTCGGGATTGCACCACAGCTTCTTGCCAGTAGGCCACCAGAGCTCCCTTGAAAGTGTATGAGCCAACTGAAAATACTATGTCTTGTGTCTGTCACATCTTGTTTTTTAAAGTGACATCTTTGCTTTATAACCCTTTCAAGAGGTCTTTTGCAGTAGATTTCCCAATGCAATACATACCGTGATTCCTTAACTTCTGCTTCCATGTGTATTATTTATAGTTCAAGTAAGACAAAATCTTTTATAACTTCAATATTTCTCCTTTTACCACCATGTTACTTATTGATCCAGTTGTGAATGTCATGCTTGGGAGGGTGGAGGGGCAGTGTTGGAAAGGAAGACCCTCGATGAGATGGATTGATTCAGTGACTGGGGTAATGGAGGTAGGTGTGTCAGAGACAATAAGGTTGACGCAGTATAGAACAGGGTTTAGGGCTGTTGTGTGAGCTTCCCGGTTAAAACAAGCTTGGAAGCAGGAGTGGCATCCACTTTTGAAATGGCTTGTCTCCGGAAACTCAATGAACAGTGATTAGGTCTTTCATTCATGGGGTCACTACGAGTCATCTATGACTCAACAGCACTTAACAACAACAACATGAGTCTCAGGTGACACAATGGCACATAACTACAACAATGCTGAAGAGTAACGCATCCTGAAGGCAACAGTCCTCGTTAGCAAGTGCTTCAAGTTCTCTTCACTTAGAGCAAGCAAAGTTTGCATTTGAATATATGAGGTTGCCACATCCTTCTTGATAAAGTACAGTGTCTCAGAATATTTGCGCAATGTACAGATTAAACAAGTATGATAAAAGAAACAGCCCTGATGCACATGTTTTCAGGTTTTAAGCCACAGAGTATTCTATTGTGTTGTTCTATTTTGGTGACTGCCTCTTGATCTATGGACAAGTTCTACATGAACATAATTACTTCTTCTGGAACTCCCAATATTTGCATTGTTATCCATAATTTGTTGTGATTCACACAAATGTCTGCATAATCAATTACAAACTGCAAAATACAGGTAAATATTTTTCTTGTATTCTCTGCTTTCAGCTATGGCTCATCCAACACCAATAATGGTGTCCTTGTTTTATATTCTCTTCTGAACCCACCTTGAATTTCTGGTAGTTCCATGTTAAGGTACTACTGCAAGTATTTTTAAATTCTTTTCAGCAAAACTTGACTTGAATATGACATTCATTATACTCTCTGATAATTTCTGCATTTGATTAAATCATCTTGGTTGCCCAGATAGCTGTCTTCTGAGTTTATTATGGCACAGATGAGTGAACATTTACAACATCACAGCCATTTGTTGAAGTATCTCAGTTGGTATTCTATCAATTCCTGGAGGCTTGTTCTCACCAGTGTCCTCAGTGCAGCCTGAACTTCTTCCTTCAGTATCATTGGTCCATGGCTATAAGCTACCACATAAAATGCTTCAGTGTTTGTTAATTCTTTTTGATACAGTGATTCTGTGTGTTCCTTTCATCTTCTTTTGATGTTTCCTGCATCAATCAATTTTTTTGTCTATAGAAACCTTCAGTATTACAACTCAGGGCTTGAATTTTTTTTTTCTTCAGTTGTTTTAGCTTGAAAAATATTAAGTATGTTATTCTTTTTTGGTTTTCTTGCTCTAGGTCTTTGCATATGTCTTTACAATACTTTACTTTGTCTTCTCCAGTTGTCCTTGAAATCACTGGTTCAGCTCTTTTACATCACTGTTTCTCCTGTTTGTTTTCATACTCTATATTCCAAAGCTTGGAAAAGTAGAGGGACAGCACAGGAGAGGAAGACCCAAAATGAGATGGATTGATACATTAGCTGAGACAAAGGGGATTGGTATGTCGGAATTAGTGAGACTGGCTCAGAGCTGCTATACACAGGGTCCGCTATGGGGCTATGGGTTACAGGTGACTCAAAGGCGCGTATCAACAACAAAACCAAAAAATTTTTAAGTTGTATAAAGTTTTTTTGATTTTTCTTTTAAGTTTCTCCTTTAGAGTCAATAGGACCTGATAGAGGGCCTTTGAATTTAAAAGTCAGTAGGCCTGAGGGCCTGCAGCCCTCATGCCTAGTGTTATTCTATTTTGGAGGAAGATTCTTCTAAGTGGTACAGCATTGGTATGTTAATTTGCTGTACAGAGGTAACCCGGGGTTGCTATGGTGGTGAACCCTGTACTACTGGTGTGTCAAATGCCATAATGGTTACCCATGGGGACAGTGTTTGGTGGATCACCCAGAGTAAGATAGGTTTGGAAGCAGGAGTGGCATCCACTTCCTAAAAAAGATGCCTCTGGAATCTCTATGAACTTAGAGAAACAATGATAGTTATAGAACCGGGTTTAAGGTCTTTTTGTTCATAGAGTCAATATGAGTCATGCTCAACTCAATGGCAATCAACAACATATTCCAAAGTAAGTTGCAGGCTCTTCTGACATCTGTTCAATCTTTTGTTTCTTTTTTATCCCTTTAATGAATGTCGGAGACAGTGCAATTGGCACAGGACAGAGCAGAGTTTAGGGCTGTTGTACATAGGGTCACTATGAGTCGCAAGCGACTCGACGGCACATAACAACAACAACAACAATGATCTTCTGCTCTGGTGGTCTAGCAGGTAAGAAGTTGTGCTGTCAACTCAAAGCTGTGAAGTTTGATCCACCGGGAGCTCCCTGGGAGAAAGCCAAGTAATCTCCTCCCAAGTGACTTACAGCCTCTGAAAGCTCACTGGAGGATCAGCTATGATGAGTTTGCTCCAATTCAACAGCAATGAGTTGCTGTCTGTTGTTGTTGCTTTCTTTTTATACGATGTCTTTGATGTCACTTCACAACTCATCTTTTCCTTGTACATTAGTGTTCAATGCATCAGGTCTATTCTTTATCTTTTTAATTGTAATTTGAGTGAAATTTTACAAAGCGCATTGTGTTTTTTTCCAATAAATCACTTAAGCGTACTTTGTTCCTCAACACCATTCACATTTACACACAGTATCTGATAGTCCCTTCATTCCAGCTAAGGTGACTTCTAAATCTAAGTGGAATGTGTTCAAGGTTGTATTTTGACTCTCAAGAACTAGCTTACATTCTCTTCAGCTTTAATCCCTGGCTGCCTTGTGATTGCTGATATTAAGATTCTCCATCATCTCCTTCCACAAAGGATTTCTAGGTAATCCATCCAGTAAGATAGAAATGTATGACAACATAAGTATTATTGGGGGGTGGGGAAGCATTTTCAATGACTAATTTCTTGGTCCTGCAAAAATTCTATCGTGCAATCACTGGTAACATTTCTTTCACCAAGGCCACATTTTCAATCACCAAGTCCATGTTGTTGTTGTTGTTGCTGTTGATTGCCTTCAAGTCAGGCACAACTCATAGTGACCTATGAACGAAAGGCCTGAAGCCCCTCTACAACTATTGACATTTATCAAAGTTCATAGAGTCTCCAGAGGCATGTTGTTTAGGAAGTGGATGACACTCCTGCTTCCAAAATCACCAAAGCCATATGTTCCTATTATTAATGGCTGTTTGCAGCTGTTCTAATTTTCAGTCATTCCACGTCAGCAAATGAATGTTTTTAATTATGTGATAAATATTTTTACATTTTCCTCTTTCAGAAAGAACTTAGAGCTACTGGGTTATAATTTCCAAGCCTCTTGTTGATTTCATTTCTGTTTATTCCATTAGATAAGGTTCACATGTATAGTCATTTAATGTTTTTAGAAAAACAAAAGGTACTGCTGATGAGTAAGTCATTGGTCTCACAAAATTCTACATGCAAAATTGTCTTGCCCTAATCTCAACTCAACAGCACTTAACAACAATAACAATCCTGACTTCAACTTTTAACATTTCCAAAGGCAAAGACTTACAACACATGTGGTTTTGTGCCTTTTTCTGTGATGCATTCTTATGATCTGATATTAGCATAAATAGATTTAAATAATATCGAATGTGTTTCTCCAGAAACCAGTTTCCCCTATTAAAATTGTATTTTTCAGCACATGCCATCTCTCAGAAGTTGTTATCTGGGTAGAAAAAAAAGAGGGCAATCTCTTGCCAAATTTTGTTGCATAAAAGATGCCAACAGTTGGATGATTTTGTAGAGAAGCAACATCTGGTTTCAATACTACTTTCTTAAAAAATCATTTCTAGAAAGTTTGTCCCTATTTTTTTAATTTTTAGGAAATAGTCTATAATCTTAACATTGGAGACAGAAAAAGATGTTAGAATGTGTATTAAAGTGTTTCCTACTCACTAAAAAAGATTTTAGGAGCATATTTCCTAACCCAACTAGAAACAAGGGATGGATAATGTGAGTCAAACTAAAGAATAGCATTTCTCTGCTCTAGCTACTTGATTTTGATTAGGCAACAGTGTACTTACCAACTGCTCATTGATGTCCCAGAATTCCTTTCACAAAATTAAATGTCTACTTGCTTTCTACTTGAAAGGACACACCACTCAGGCCTTCCTGGAAAGATTTTTTTAATTGGTGTGATGAAACAAAAAACTAATAGGGTGTGGTAGTCCCAAAGAGAACAACTGGTCCTGATCCTAATCCTAGTATTAGAATTTCTCAGCAAACTAGATGCAAATGCAAAAAGGAACAAAAATAAAGACACACCCTGCTCCACAAAATACTAGCTATGTGACCTTTAGCAAGTAACTTAATCTCTCTTTTCCTCGTGTATTAAAAGGAGTCATTTGGGTTTGGCATCTGGTAGATAAATAGAGAGCTGGCAGCCTAATCTGTAGAAAGTTGCACTGTTAACCCAAAGGCGAAGGCGGTGCCTCTCTGGCAGTTCAAATCCACCAGCAGCTCCAAGGGAGAAAGAGAGGTAATCTCCTCCTGTCCAATTCACAATCGCTGGAAATTTAGCTATGAGTCCATTCCAACTCAAAGGCAATGAGTTGAGCTGAGATAGAGACTCTCAACTGTGGCACGGACTCCTCAAAGACCAAACTCATTGTCATCAAGTCTAGTTCAGCTCACAATGGCCCTCCATTGTGTTTCTAAGGATATAAAGGTTAAACCAGGCTGCTCCTTGGAGGCAAGGATTCTGAGGCTTCGTCTGACATACTTTGGACATGCTGTAAGGAGGGAGAGGTCCTTGGAGAAAGAAGGACATCATGCTTGGGAGGGTGGAGGGACGGTGCAGAAGGGGAAGACCCTCTATGAGGTGGATTGATTCAGTGACTGGGGTAATCAGGATGGGTGTGTCAGAGGCAGTGAGATTGGCACAGGATAGAGCAGGGGTTAGGGCTGATGTACATAGGGTCGCTATGAGTCACAGGTGACTCAACGGCACATACAACAACAATGTGAAACCTATACTTAGACCAAAAGGCAGTCGTCAGAACAGAGCAAGGAGACACTACATGGTTCAAAATCAAGAAGGGGGTCCATCAGGGATGTATTCTGTCTCCATACCTTTTCAATCTCTATGCAAAACAGATCATCCGAGACGCTGGGCTTTCCGAGGAGAAATGTGGCATCAGGCCTTATGCCGATGACACATCCTGCTTGCTGAAACTGAGGAGGACCTGAAGCGCTTGTTGCAAATGGTCAAGGACTGCAGCCTCCTATATGGATTGAAGCTCAATATCAAGAAAACAAAGATTCTCACCATTGGGCCAAGTGGCAGCATCAGTATGGATGGTGAAGAGATTGAGATAGTTTTCAGTTTCCTTGTCTCCACTATCAACACTCTTGGTAACAGCAGCCAGGAAATCAAGAGATGAATTGCACTGGGAAAGCCGGCTGTGAGTGACCTCTCAAGAGTCCTGAAGAGCGACAATGTCAGGCTGGAGACTAAGGTGCACCTGATCTGGGCTATAGTCTTCGCAATTATGTGCTATGCATCAGAGAGTTGGACAGTGAATAGAGTTGATAGAAAGAGAATTGATGCCTGTGAACTGTGGTGCTGGCAAAGAATGTTGAATATACCATGGACTGCTAGGAGGACAAACCGGTTTGTCCTGGAGAAGGTGAAGACGGAATGCTCCTTGGAGTCAAGGATTCTGAAGCTTCATCTGACATACTTTGGGCATGTTTCAAGGTCCTTGGAGAGGGACATCATGTTTGGCAGAGTGTAGGGGAGGTGAAGGAGAGGAAGACCTTCGATGAGATGGATTGATTCTGTGACTGGAACAGTGGGAATAAGTGTGTTTGAGATGGTGAGGTTGGCACAGGATAGAACAGCTTTTAGAGCTCTTGTACATAGGGTCACTATGAGTCACAAACTACTTGATGGCACATAGCAACAATAACATGATTAACATCTGTCCCTTGCCTATCCTCACCCCTCTTCTTTCACCCTCCACCACTTGGTTCCTTATACTTATTCTACAATAATGGTTTTACACAGTATTTGTCCTTATGGGACTGAGTTAGTTCACTCAGCATAATGCTCTCCAGGCCCTCCCAAATTAAGTAGTGATTTACAAAATCATTGTTCCTGCATTTTGTGTAATATTCCATTGTGTGAATGTACCATAACTTTTCAATTCATTCTTTGTGATTGGACATCTGGGCTGTTCCCATGTTCTTATGGTGGTAAATAACGCTGCTATATTGGTGTACAAATCTCAGTTTGTGCCTCAGTTCTCATTTTGTCAGGGTGTATTCCAAGCAGTGGAATAGCTGATCATATGGAAAGTTTATGCTCAGCTGTTTAAGAAGCACCAAACTTCCTTCAAGAATGGTTGTACCATTTTAAAGTCCCACCAACAATGTATAAGAGTTCCTATTTCACTCCGTCCTCTCCAATGTTTATTACTTACTATCCTGTTAAATTTTGCCACTGCTACTGGAGTGAGATAATATCTCAGTGTGGTTTTGATTTGCTTTTCTCTTATTGCCAGTGAATTTGAGCATTTCTTCATGTATCTGTTGGCCATCGAATATTTTCCTCGGTGAAAATTCTTTCCATGTCTTTTGCCCATTTTGTAGTCGGGTTATTGGTCTCTTACAGCAGTAGTAACCAAAGCAGCATGGTACTGGTCCAATGATAGTCACATAGACCAATGGAACAAAATTGAGAACCCAGACATAGACTCAGCTATCTATGTTCAACTGATATTTGACAAGGAAATCAAACCGATCAAATGGGAAAATTACAACCTCTTCAATAAATGGTGATGACAAAACTGGACTGCTACCTGCAGAAAGCTGAAACAGGATTCAAATCTCACACCATACAAAAAAAAAATCACCTCGAATAGATCAGAGACCTTGGAGTAAGGTCCCAAACTATAAAGTTCATCAGACACAATTTGGGATCAAGCTTAGAAGGCTTAGGAGACCAAGTTCATGGTATAAAGAGTCTGACAAATACAGCTAGAAATGCACAATCTGAAGAGGATAAAATTGATGAATGGAACAAAAAACTTTTTCCAACAGGGTGAAAGGAAACCTACCAACCTGGAATAAACATTTGGCAATCCCATCTCAGACAAGAGTCTTATAATGGAAGTTTACAGAATACTCTTGGACCTCCGTAAGAAAGAGATAACTCAATTACAAAATGGGCAAAAGACTTATGTCTTTTTTTAATTCTTCCCCCCTCACTTTATTTTTATTTTATATTGGTTTGCATAAAAAAATTTGTATACATTGTGCATCATTCATGTATATTGCATTTCATTAATTCCTACATTCATATTGTGTCTCAATCACTCATGTTGTTGTTGTTATGTGACATTGAGTCGCTGTGACTCATAGCGACCCTGTGTACAATATCCCTAAACCCTGCTCTGTCCTAGGCCAATTTCACTGTCTCAAACACACCCACCCTGATTACCCCAGTCACTGAATTAATCTGGACTAATACTCCATAAGACCATTATTTTTAAAAGAGAATAAGATGTGTCCAGAAGTCCAAAAAAAGGAAGGGGAGAAGGAGCAGAGAGTGATGAAAAGGGGAAAGCACTGTGATTAACAGTTTGTTGGGTGGAGTGGCAGGAGAGTGAAGGGATTAGGAAAAATCCAATGGGGACCCGAAAAGAAGGGATAATAGAAAGCATAGGTCAAAGGTGATTCATTTTATAACCATGTACATGGGCTGCTCCTTGGAGGCAAGGCTTCTGAGGCTTTGTCTGACATGTTATAAGGAGTCCTTGGAGAGGGACATCATGCTTGGTAGGGTGGAGGACAGTGTAGGAGGGGAAGACCCTCTATGAGGTGAATTGATTCAGTGACTGGGGTAATCGGGATGGGTGTGTCAGAGGCAGTGTGGTTGGCACAGGATAGAGCAGGGTTTGGGGCTGTTGTACATAGGGTCGCTATGGGTCACAAAAGACTCGACGGCACATAACAACAACAACAGTGCTTCCTTGCTGTATTTGCACAACAGCCTCTTGGTATAGCTTTTGCATGAGCACAATTAAGTCTTCTAGGATTCCCATTCTTCTCAATGTTAGACATAATTTGTTATGACCCATACTGTCAAATGTCTTTGCATAGTCAATAAAGCACAAATAGACATTATTCTGACTTTTTTTTTCTTCTTTCAGCCAGGATCCATCTGAGATCAGCAATTATATCAGTGGGTCTCTTAACATGAGCATGTTGTTAGGATAAGCTATTCCTTGGAAAGGAACATCATGCTTAGAAAGGTGGAGATTCATAGAAGGAGAGGAAGACCCTCAATGAGATGGACTAATACCATGCCTACAGCAACAGGGTCAAATGTGTCAGGGACAATAAGGCTAGCACAGCATAGGACAGGGTTCAGGTCTGTTGTTCATCATGCTGTTCATATGAGTCATACTTGACTTGATGGCACTTAACAACAACAGCTAAGGCTATCTTAGAGAATATGCAAACACAGTGCTCTTTAGAGGCAGGGATAGTGAACTTGATCTCACATACTTTGGGCATGTGTGTGGTCAGAAGGAGCCAGTCCTTGGAAAAGGACATCATGCTGGGAAAGGTGGAGGGTCAGAGAAAGAAAGGAAGACCTTCAACATGATGGATTGACACTAACAATGTCAAAGTCATTGTTAGAGTCAAAGTGACTCTAACAATGGGCTTGAGCCATTCAGAGACTGTGAAGATGACACAGGATAGAGCAAAGTTCAGATCTGTTTTTCACAGGGTCATTATAAGTCATAAGCAACTCAAAGGTGCCTAACAATAACATACAAACATATAACATATACAAACATGCATTCTAACTTGGAATACTTTTTATTATTGCTTGTTGTTGTGTACTGTAAGTCAAAGCCGACCCATAGTTGATCCTCCAGCAGGTTTTCAGAGGCAGTTAATCACACAGGAAGAGATTGCCCATTCTTCTCCCGCGGAGCAGCCGGTGGCCTCGAACCGCATGCCTTCAGAATTGAAGCACAATTCTTGTCACTAGACCACCAGAGCTTATATACTTATATACAAGTTTATTGCTTACATGCTGTGTATAGTGCTTAGTAACTTCCTTACATAGAGACTATTAAAAACAGTGGTACAAACCCATCCTTATTCATTCCAGTGGTGGCAGTATGATGTCATACTGTTCTCTATATTTTGTGTATCTGAAATATACTAAAGTTCAAGTATAAATTAAGAGTAAGAAAATTTAAGTGAACCACTCAGAGCCTATACTGATATATGTGATGTTTAATTCAATACGTCAACTTGGCTAGACTAGGTCCTCCGTGGTTTGGCCAGACATTGTGTACTTGTTACCGTGCCAAAATATACTATCCATCAATTTCAATGACGTAATCTGATGTGACCAACCAATCATTTGCCCAGGGTGTTTCCTTGGGGGTGTGGCCTGCCTCATGTAGATAAATAGCTGTTCCAGCACAGTTCCTTCCTACTCTCATTCTGGACCATGCACTCTTTTTCTTGCTTAAGCATTTGGGGATTCATTTTTTTTCTGAGCATTTGGGGATTCAGTCTGCAAACGTCTCCACCTTGTCACCTGACCTGTAGGATTTGTGTTTGATTTAGCAACTGATATCAATATATTAAGTGTACCTACTTCTGTCTTATCCACATGCTTAAAGTTAGCTCCAAATAATGGGCATGATGAAAAAGCAGACATTATAAGAAAATGAAAAGCACCATCATAACCTAGGAAGCCCCGCGTACTCCTGTCTCGGCGAGCAGGTCTTGCACAAGCCGAGCTCCGAGAGGGCCGCGGCAGACCTCTTAGTCCCTGCGGACGCCTACCACACCAGCTCGCTTTGTGGCACCCTGCCCTCATCTTGTGGTTTGTCCATGTTGGTGAGTCCTGTTTGGACACTGTAGTCTGACTCCTCTATTCCACGAATCCTCAGGCCCTGCAATCCTGATGTTTACAGTGCCTGCAACTACGGCCATATTTGTCAAAAGCAAGTAGATTTGTGAAAAACATAAAATTTTAGTTTAAAATAAATAAATAAATAAATAAAATCTGGTTTCAGCGAATTCTTTTATCAGAGGGCATGCTCAGCATCCTGATGTAAGAGCAGGAGGCAGGGAACACCTCTTCCTGAGGAGAGAGACAGCCTGAGCCCCGAGTTTGGGAGAGAGCATCAGGTGCTCAGAAGTGTCCATCCCCAGTGGCACAGTCAGCGTGCTCTGGGGACTCGCCAGTGTTAACAGCACAAGGTTCAGCACCACCTGGGACTAGGAGCAACGTAGCAAGTGCCAGCCAGCACCCACTGTCCATCCATGTTTCCCACTCAAGGCCGTCACATCTTTCCTCACTTCCAGATATCTGTTAATTGCACAAAATAGTTGGCTAGTATATTCCTTTTGTCATAAATGTGAAATATCAGATAATGAAGCTGTCAATAAGTGAGGGGTTGTTGTTGGGTGCAATCAGGTCGACCAGGACTCAGAGAAGCCCTGTGGACACCAGATCTTAACTCTGTCCTATCCTGTGCCATTCACATCATCTCATGGTTGCTGCCTCTCTGTCATCTTGTTGAGGGTTTTCCTCTCTCTAGCTGAGGATGGTCTACCCATAAGCCACAAGGGGTCCATTCTAGCAGTCCATGAGATATTTAGCAACATCGCAACTCAAAGACATTGATTCTTCTTCTATCATCTTAAAATTTACTGTCCAGCTCTCAGATGCATAGCAAGTGATTGAAAAGACCATGGTATCAATCAGGTGCACCTTAGTCTTTAAACTAATATCACTATTCCTCAATAATTTGGACAGGTCCTTGACAACAGATTTTCCTAATCTCCTGACTGTTAGTATCAAAGGGTGTTGATTGTGTATCCAAGTAAGAAGAAATCACTAACAATTTCAAGTGAGGACTTGTTATTGTTGCTACATGCTGTTGACCCATAGCTGACCCTTCAGTTAGTTTTCAAAGGCAATAAATTGTGTGGGATATTGCTCATCTTTCTTCCACAGAGCAGCTGGTGGAGTTGAACTGAGTGCCTTTGGATTGGCAGTGCGGCTCTTTACCACTAGGCCACAAGAGATCCATGAGGAGTAGTTAAGTTCTGCAGTGGAGACTTCAACTCTGCCACAAGGAGGTTTTCTCTTAGTGATCCTCAGTCTTTTTGTTGCTGTTAATGTCTTATCAGGTTAAAACTGACTCTTAGGTGACCCTCCAGTGGGTTTTCAGTAAATCACATGACAGGAGACAGTTCATCTTTCTCTTTATGAGCAGCTGAAAGGTTTAAACCACCTACCTGCCTTTGGGCTGGCAGCTCAACTCCTTACCCTCTAGGCCATCAGATCTCCCTCAGAGTCTTGCTGTTACGTGCTGTCAAGTCAGAATCAAATCATAGCTGACCCTACAACAAGTTTTCAGAGGCTGCAAACTGCACAGGAGGAAATCGTTCATCTTTCTCCCACAAAGTGAACTCATTTTCTCCCACAAAGTGAACTGGAACCATCTGCCTTTGCATTGATTGGCCACACAACTCCTTACCACTGGACCACAGAGCTCCCTCTCAGAGTCCTGTTGTGGTTGTTGTTACGTGCCGTTGAGTCGCTTGCAACTCATAGTGACCTATCTCAGAGTCTTTTAGGAAGCATCAGTCAAGTCCTTTTGAGGTTCTTCTCCTTTGTATCTTTAAACAAGTCAGAACACAGCTGCTCCAAGGATTTTTATCTTGCAACTGGTTAGCGTAATTCTAATCTGACTAAAGGTCACATGGGGTTCAACTGTGACCTTGTATTATTGTTGTTGTTAAGTGCTGTCGAGTCACTTGTGATTCATGGCGACCCTATGTACAATAGCCCTGAAAACTGTTCTATCCTGTGCCCACTTCACTGTCTGACACATCTACCTCCATTACCCCAGACACTACTAATCCATCTCTTTGAGAGTCTTCCTCTGTTGCACTATCCTTCCACCCTTCCAAGCATTATGTCCTTCTCCAAGGACTGGTCCCTCCTGGCAACATGTCCAATATATGTCAGACAAAGCCTCAGAACCCTTACCTCCAAGAAGTAACCTTGTTTCACCCTCTCTAGGATGAACCTGTTTATTCTCCTGGCAGTCCATGGTTCTATTCAACACTCCTCTCCTGCACCACAGCGCAAAGGCATCAATTCTGTTTCTATCATTATCTAGTCATCGTCCAACTCTCTGATGCATAGCAAGCAATTGTGAAGAATATGGCCTGTATCAGGCACATCTTAGTCTCCAGACTGACATCGTTGCTCTTCAGTACTCTGGAGATATCCCTAACATTTTTTTGTTGTTGTTGCTATGCTTGATTACCATCAAGTCTAGCATGACTCATAGCGACCCTATGAACAAAAGGCCTGAAGCCTTTCTATAACTATCAACATTTATCAAAGTTCATAGAGTTTCCAGAGGCATGTTGTTTCTATGACTGACTTGCTCTTCAAAAGAATCAACAGTGGTAAGTAAGGAGAGAGGGCAGAAACTCTGGAAACCATAGCAGTGGTGACCATGCCTTCCTCAGAGAGAGAGAGAGAGAGAGAGAGAGAGAGAGAGTGTGTTTATGCGTATGGCTGTTTGTTTCATTAAATAACCCAAACAGTTGCCACTGAGTTGATTCTAACAGGTAGCGTGCCCTTATGTATCAGAACCATGCTCCTCTGTAGGGTTTTCAATGGCTGCTTTTTCATAAGTAGATCACAAGCATTTCTTCGTAAGTATCTCTAGGTGGATTCAAACCTTTGGATAATCAGCCAAGTGTGTTTACCATTTGCATCACTTAGTAACTCTAGTTTATTTCCTAAATGCTATTTTTCCTATATGTGTGCATAATTATATATATTTTAAAAAGTCAGCATGCAAAAATTCTCAACCTACCCTCAGGTTTGGTTTTACTTGTTTTTGGTCAAACATTCTTCTAAGTGGTATAGCACTGGTCTGTCCATTTGCTGTACAGAGGTAGCTCATGTTGCTGTGATGCTAAACACTGTGACACTGATGTGTCAGATGCAATAATGGTTACCCGTGGTGGACAGTGTTTGGTGGGGCTTCCCCATTAAAACAAGTTTAGAAGCAGAAGTGACATCCACATCCGAAATAGCTTGCCTCTGGAAACTCTATGAACTTGGAGAAATGACAAAAGTTATACAAGTGTTTAGGTTTTTCATTCATAGAGTTGCTATGAGTCATCTATGACTCGATGACACTTAACAACCACCACTTCAAATTTGTTAACACCAAGTTAATCTAATTCATAGCAAACCTATGGTACAGAGTGGAACTGCCCCATAGGGTTTTTCTGACTGAATTTCACAGATACAGATCCCCAGGCCTTTCTTCTGAAGCACTGCAGGGTAGATTCAAGCTGCCATTCTTTCAGTTGCCAGGCAAGAACATATTGTTTGTCCCACCCAAGGATCAGACTGACTCAGGAGTTATATTAATAAAGACTTATCACTTTAAAAATCTAAGTCTAACTTTTTAAATTATCCATCAGAGCATTTTTTTCTGAAAACAGTGTCAGGTATATCAGGTACGTATAACTGTGCCTCTAAAATGATATGGCTAGAAAAACTACTTTTTATTAGAGTTAACAAATGATCAATAAAATCCTCTCAAGCATAAAAATATTGGTTTAGGATACAATTATTTATTCCCCCTTGATCTGAGAATATAAAAGTGTTGATGATTGAAGTATTAGACTGTTTCGAAGCAAGCATCCCCCATACGTCACGTCAGTACAGCTCTTTTATAGATGGCATGTTATGTGTCTTCCTGTTCTCCAATAAGTAGCAGGGTCCAAACCCAACATGGTTTGAAGAACCTGAAAATTCCAAAGAATTGGCAGAAAAGACTGTGTTAAGAAGCTGACCTAATGCACAGAAGGGTCTGGTCCCCAGAGAAGGACGTGATTAGTAGAAGGTCAATAATAAAGGGGAAGACTCTTGATGAGATGGATGGACACAGTTGTACCAACAGACTCAAGTGTAGCATTGACAGTGAGAACAGCATAGAAGAGGCAGGGTTTCCTCTGTTGTACCCAGGGTAGCTATGAGTCAGACCCCACAAGAATGGATCTAACAACAACAACGATACAAAGGAGAACCAGGGGCCATGTTTGCCCGAATCCCCTTCACCTCCCAGGCTACAGCTAAGACATCTGGGGCAGCGGGCTGGGTGACTGGGACAGTAAAATTCTCTGAATCTTAATCATAAATGGATTTGACATGCAACATCTGGGTTTCTGATCACATAAGCTGAGGACACATCACATTGAGGGTTGTTGGACAGCCACCTGCAGAGAAGCAAAGCAAGGACGTCAGCTAAGGAGTGACAGGAAGCATGGGGTTTAGTGAGGAAGGGCCAAGAGGACAGATGCCCTGGACCAGAGGTGTCAGTCGCTAGAGGGGCAATGGGTGCCGACATACCAGGTGGCACTCTAAAAGGAGTTTACACAAAAATATCTGTTTTTAATGCTTCAGCAGAAATCTACTGATTTATGTAAAACTATCCCAATAGTTTATTATAACAATAAATTATACAAACGTTTTTGTAAACCTAGATTACCTGTCCAATATGCCTATCATGCTAAAATACTTTGTGAGCCTTCTAATATGCTCCAAAATAAAGAGGATCAATGACGTTAGTTTTAAAACAACAGTGTGCCTGATTCAGTTTATGGTCTTTTCAATCTCTTAGTATGCCTCTGAGAGCTGGATAGTGAATAAGTATGATAGAAAAAGAATTGACACCTTTTGGCTGTCTTGTTAGAGAAGAGCACTGAATATCTATCCCATGGACTGCAGAAAGGACAAACAGATATGTCTTGGAAAAAGTGGCACCAGCATGCTCCTTGGAAACAAGGATGGTGAAGCTTCATCTCACGTATCTTGGATTTGGACATGCTGCTAGGGGAGACTATTCCTTGGAAAGGGACATCATTCTTGGAAAGGTAGAGGGTCAGCAAAAGAGGGGAAGGGTGTCAATGAGATGGACTGACATAGTAGCTGCAGCAATGAGCTCAAGAGTGTCAGAGACGATGAGGACGGCACAGGACAGGACAAGGTTCAGATCCATCATTCATTGGGTCACAATGAGTCATATTTAACTCAATGGCACCTAACAACAACAATATGCTCCTGTCAGTGCTGTCATTACCACCCAATTACAATGACCCTGTGAATCACATGGTTTCATCTGCACACACTCCAATCAGAGGCTGCTGTTGTAATTGCTGCCAGTGCTTTGATAGTTTCTAATTTCATAAAATTTTCTGTTGTCTTAGCTACAATATATTGGTAAGTAGCATTTGTGAACGTATATCAACAATTTATTTTTTTTAAAGAATGAAGCAGTTCTTAAAGGAAAATAAAGAGAAGAATTTTTAGACTTCTGTTGAGTTAGTAATCATACTGTAACCATTATGTTAGAAGGAACTCTGATGGTATAGTAGGTTACATGATGGGTTGCTAACGAAAATGTTGGCTGGGCTTCTCACAAATGTGAGGCAGTCTGCTCCCATTATGATTTACAGCTTTGGAAAGCCAATTCTGCCCCCACGAGCCAGAACTGATTCACTGAGCGTGTTCTTTGGCGTATGCTGTAATTCAAAGCACAAAGATTTTATGAAACAATTGTGTTGTTAATATTCATATAATCGAAAAAATATCAGACCTAAGGAATTTTCAGATATATTTATTCTAGCATTAAAACTTAACAGGATTCTGTATGGTCTAGTATGATGTCAGTCTGGAGCCTAAGGTGTGCCTAACGCAGGCCCTAGTTTTCACAATTGCTTGCTAGGCATCAGAGAGCTGTACAATGACTAGGGATGACAGAAAAAGAATTGATGCTTTTTGAGCTGTAGTGCTGCAGAAGAGTACTGAATATACCATGGACCGCTAGGAGAACAAACAGGTTCATCCTAGAGAGGGTGAAGCCAGCCTGCTCCTTGGAGGCACGAATTCCGAGGCAGTGACCAACTGAAAACCAGAAGGCTGCAAGTTCGAATCTACCGCAGACACCTCAGAAAACAAGATCAAGAAAAAGAGCTTGGTCTACTTAAAAAAAAAAAAAATATTAGGTCCTTAAAGATCCTACGGGGCATTGTTTTACTTTGACATGTGTGGGTTCACCATGAATTAGAGTCAACACTTTGTTTACACAGTTTTTAATGAACATGCTGTTATCTGCTGTCAAGTCAGAACCATCTCATTGCAGACACCCCAGAGGGCTTTCAGAGGCTGTAAATCTCACAGGAGGAGACTGCCCATCTCTCTCCAAAGGAACTGCTGGTAGATTTGAACCACACACCATTAGGTTGGTAATGCAGCTCCTTAACACTAGGCCACCAGAGTGTTTACATTTATTTTGGCTTAAGCTAGTTTAAAGTAGGTTTTTATTACTCACAAGGAAAAGTGTCTTGATTGAAATTCCTGGTGCAGGAATTCTGTGAGTCTGCCGCCCCACCCCCACCCCACATGATAACTGGGGCTTTCATTCACTCACAAACCCCTGAAGCCTCACAGACAATGGCTAGTCCCACTGTGTTTTCCTTCTGAAAGCTGTCAAATTAGAAACAGGTAGATTGTCTCTATGTGGGTGTTCCCTGTGCTTTTATCTGGCAACCAAACCATCACTTATTGTTTTCCATATGCTGTTTAAATAGAAATCAATATATGTGAGACAGAAACTTTCCAGGTGCAGCCACTCTGATAACGCATGCCAATCATCTCCGTAAACACAGGATTCCAAACTTGATTTTTCTGCTAAAATAATCAGCAAGGCCACATTTCTGGTCACACACTGGGATCTTGCTTATGCTCTACTTTTTTTCTCATACTTTTATTGGCCATTTTAGAACTAAGTTCCATACAACTGCTGTCAGCCCTTTAAATATTGGAAAAAATATCTTGACTTTATTTGGTAGAAAGGGAATGTGATAGAAACAAGGTAACTTGCAAAAATCCAAATGATTTTTTTTAAAAAAAAGTAAGCAATAAGAAAAAAATTATTTAACCTCTCCCACACAGATAGATATAATCTTTTGGTTATTTATCTCTAATTCCATTTGGTAAATAAAGGTCTTTGAGGAACCTGGACCAGACCTTATATAATAAACATGCCAGAACAGACACCATTAGAGAACATGAAGAAAAAAGAGAAATGGTCAAAACATGAACTTCAGAGTCACACGAGATTGATTTGGGTGCAAGCCTACCCTCAGCATCTGAAGGGCTTTTGTGAGTTGGGCAGGTCAGCTAACTTTCCTGAATGCTATTTTTCCCACCTGAAAAACAAGGCTAATGACAACGCGACAACGCCTATTCTGTATGAGAAATAAGACGAAAATGCATAAAGACACATGCACACAGTAACCCTGGATAAAGGTTAGCAATGACTGTTACTGCTGGTGTTGAGGTGGTTGTTACCACAGGATGGTCTGTAATACTGAAGCCTGGTGAGACTCAAAGGTCTGGATTTTGAGCTATTTTTGCAGGCCATGAGCTACTAAAAATAGGAAGCAGTGCTTACTGTCTTAGCTTCAGAGAGCAGCTATGACTTGATCTCTGACCAAGTAGATTTGGAGGTGGAGTGAATTGTCCTGGTAACTCCTCTCAGTTCAGACCACAACCTGACAGGACCTTCCTCCAGGGAGGTTTGAACAAGCCCAGAAAAGCAGGCCCAGCAAGCTCCCTTCAGAAGGCTTTGCAGGAGACCAGGCCTGTTATTTCTCAGGTGTATTTAATAGGCAGAAGACCTGGACAAACAGGTTGTCAGCCAAATGAGTTCAATGACTTCCTGGGTCCCTTTCTTCCCTACTCCTATGTCAGTAAAAAGAAAAGTGTCTTCTTGAACTACTAATGACAGAACTCTGAGGCAGCAAAGAGGCTTTTTCTTTCATAGGTGCTGAGTAGTGAGGGGTAACATTTCTACAATACCCATTATCAGTTCAAAACTCAACTCATTGCTGGAACCAACTCATAGTTGACTTTCCATTGGCTTCTCAAGGCTACACATCACAGAGGAGAAGAGAGCTCATCCTACTCTCTCCAAGTCACTGGTGGATTTAAACTGCCAAAGAGACATGGCTTTCAACCACACCCTAGGGGCTATGCCACCAGCATTATTCCTGGATCTGAAACCTGCCCTATCCTGCACTATATTATCTCCAACACACTTATGGCCATTGCTATAGCCACTATGTCAATACTTGTTGAGAGTCTTCCTCTCCTACACTTCTCCTTCCTTTCCTACACTGACCCTCCACCTTTCAAAACTTGATGTCCTTCTCCAAGAATTGAACCCTCCTAACATGCCATGGGAAAGTCTGCTGTTAGGGACCTTTCCAAAGTACTGAAGAGCAATGGTGTCTCTCTGGAGACTAAGGTGCGTCTGATACAGGCCATGGTCTTTGCAATCACTTGTTATGCATCAGAGAGTCGGACAATGACCAAGGAGGATAGAAGAAGAATTGATGCCTTTGAGCTGTGGTGCTGGAGAAGAGTATTGAGAGTACCATGGACTGCTAGGAAAACAAACAGATTCATCCTGGAGAAGGTTAAACTGGGTGGCTCCTTGGAGGCAAGGATTCTGAGGCTCCATATAATATACTTTGGACATGTTGTAAGGAGGGAGAGGTCCTTGGAGAAGGACATCATGCTTGGGAGGGTGGAGGGACAGCACAAGAGGGGTAGGTCCTCTATGAGGTGGATTGATTCAGTGACCGGGATAATCAGGATGGGAGTGTCAGAGACAGTGCGAGTGGCACAAGACAGAGCAGAGTTTAGGGCTGTTGTACATAGGGTCGCTACGAGTCGCAAGCAACTCGATGGCACATAACAACAAAAACAACATACCCAAGTACATGAGATGAGTTTTACCATCTTTGCTTCCAAGAAGCACACTGGTTCCAGAAAGAGTTGGCTGACATAGAACCATTCAGGAAGTAGACTATGATCAAGAACCAGTGGTAGTAAAGGAAGAATATCAAGCTTCTCTGAAGGATTTGGTAAAAATAAGGCCCCAGGAATTGATGGAATACCGGTTGATAGATTTCAAAAAGCAGATGTAGCCCTGGATGTGCTTACCAGGTTGTGCCAAGAAATTTGGAGGGGAGCTACCTGGCCAACTGACTAAAAGAGATTAATATTTATGCTTATTTTCAAAAAAGGTGGTCCAAAAGAATGTGGAAATTATTGAACAGTATCACTAATATCATATGCAAGCAAAATATTACTAAAGATTATTCAAAAACAGCTAGAGAAGTATATTAGCAGAGGACTTTAAGAAATTCAAGTAGGATTTAGAAGAGGCCGTGACACTAGTAATATCATTGATGTTGCCAGGTGGATCTCGAATGAAAGCAGAGAATACCAGAAGGATTTGTTTGTGTTTTGTTGACTATACAGAGGCATTTGATTGTGTGGGTCATAACAAATTATGGCTAAAATTTAGAAGAATGGGAATCTTGGAACACTTAATTTTGGTCATGAGAAACTTATACCCAGACCAAGAGGCTGCTGTCTGAACAGAGGTTCATGGGGTGTTTGGTTTTTTTGGGTTTTTTTTCAAGTATTTGCAATGTAAGTCAATTTTACAAAATCCCATCATTTGATCTCCCACCTCATTTCTGTCCCAAAGTCCCTGACCCCAGATTACCTACCATTCTTTCTTCAATTGTTCATCTTTGGCTTTAACTGTTGGTGCATATAGTTTAATAATGTTGTGGACTGCCATTGAGTCCGACTCTGAACAAAAGACCTAAAGCTTTTCCATAGCTGTCATTGTTTCTCCAAGTTCATAGAGTTTTCAGAGGCATGTGGGTTAGGCAGTGGATGCCACTCTTGCTTCAATTTTAATAATAGTACTGTTAATACTAGTGCCTTCCTTGTATGGATAGTATCTTATAACTTAGAGCATTGTACTACAGGATGGATCCTGAAATTATCTTTTTAAATAGAAATGCAATCCCATTCTTACTCATTTTTTCATTTCCAGTATAGTAGGTCATAGGATGATCTGATTCAAAGTGGCCAATGACCAACCATCTTCAGCTTACTAATGCTTAGTAAATCTTTATGTGTGACCATCATATTAGTTTGGGGTACTACCTAAACTTGAATCATTCTGGTCTATATAAAGAATAGAAATTCATCCTATCTCAGCAAATGTAACACAAACCACTTAAGTAAATTAGCATTCCCATCTCAACTAACACATTTATAGGAAGTGTGGGTTTTTTATTAATTTTAATGAAAGTTTAGAAAGACTTAGGGTTTCCAGTCTTTCATTGTTGTGTGTTCTTATGAGAATATGTGATCTAGTTCACATGGCTTCTCTCAAATTATTGAACTGTAAACCTAGGTACACACACACAAATACTGACGATTGGCATAATTCTGTTTTTCTTGGGTTTTGTTAATGAACACCTTGCAATTCTTAATACGTGCAATGTGCATATGAAGGTGTAATGGTAACAAGGCAATAAATGATGTCCAATCTTCTAAAGACACTTTTAATTTTGTTATGTATATTTTATTCACAATTCCCTGGAAATTTAATTTAAAAAAGGATAGGAGACATGACTAAAGAAGCCTTGCTGAACAATATATTAAGATAATTATAATGTATCAAGAACATGAATCCTCTATCAAGGTATTATGTAAGGCTTCAGGATGAGTACTGTCATGGACTGAATTGTGTGTTCCCTAAAATATGGATTTACTTGGCTGAACCATGACTTTCAGTGTTTTGGATGTAATTATGCAATGTGGCAGTTATGTAATGATC
>NW_006399981.1:1578763-1579264 GCF_000299155.1 Elephantulus edwardii
TTGATTCGGTGACTGGGGTAATCGGGATGGGTGTGTCAGAGGCAGTGCGGTTGGCGCAGGATAGAGCAGGGTTTAGGACTGTTGTGCATAGGGTCTTTATGAGTCGAAAACGACTCGACGGCACATAACAACAACAACAACATATATACACAACATATATATACACAACATATATATACACAACATATAATATATAACAACATATATATACACATAACAACATATATATATATACACAACAGCCTATATAAACACATATACACAACATATAATACATAACATATATATACACATTACAACATATCTATATATAACAATATATATGCAAAGTATATATATATACATAACAACATATACACATTACAACTTATATCGATACATAATAATATATATGTGAAGTGTATATATATACACATAAAATATATATACATAACAAAATATATATACACAACATATACATACATAACATCATATATATACACAACCACATATATGTCTATA
>NW_006399981.1:1580135-1585703 GCF_000299155.1 Elephantulus edwardii
AAAGGGACGCTGTAGGTTTCAGGGTGAAGAGCTTCTCTCACTACTCTAAAGGGCCCCTTTGGCAGTAGGAAACACATAGACTATTATGGAGACTGATTTTGGAATTTAGATGCACTGTTATCAATTGTGCTTAGCCATACATGTTCATATCCTTGAAGATAAAGTACTAAAAATTTAAGGGTTGTATTGTGTACTGTTGAGTCAGATCCAACCCATAGCTGACCCTCTTTCAGAGGCAGTTAATCGTCTGGAAGAAGACTGCCCATCCTTCTCCCACAGAGCAGCTGCTGGATTCTTACTCTCTCCACACCTTTTATCTCAGCTAAGGAGAGTCTCTCTGGGATACAGCCTGAAACATTCTTATTTTATGGAAGATAAAAGTGGAAGAATCTAGCAGGGAAAGAGGGGAACTTCAGGAATACTGAGAAAGAAAAGCTCAAAGAACACACATCCTTTGGACCCTTGTGCTAGAATTCTCCTCAGCACCAGAGAAGGCTAAGACACAAGGAGATCTCTAAGGGATATTAGGCCCACAGAAAGGACACAAGGTCTTTCCTGCAAACCATGAGCCAATAGAAAGAGGAAGAGACAGCCTCCTAGAACTGGCACCATGAATTTGGGCTCCTGGCCTCCTAAACAGGAAGAGAACAAATTTCTGTATTTTAAAGCTATTCACATGTATTTCTGCTACAACAGCACTAGATAACTAAAACAAGCATCTATACTTAATTCTTACATATATATGTATACAAAATGGAACTCTGGTGACCAAGTGGTAAGAAGCAGCACTGAAATCCCAAAGGAATGCAGTTTGGATCCACCAGTCAATCTAAGGGAGAAAGAAAGGCAATCTCTGCCCATGTGATTTACAGCCTCTGGAAGCCAGCTGGAGGCTCTGCTATGAGTCAGTTCCAACTTGACAGTAAACAACACATACAAAAGAACTCACTAGAGTCCTGAGTCCTGAATCACCAGAGATTGGGTCAAAGGAGAGGCTACAGACTCATTGCTGTAAGTTAATTTTCAGACAAACAATAGGCAGGTATTTAAATCAACACCAGGGAAGCACAAATTCATTAGGACAATCCACCAGGGAGATCAAAAGGCACAATTTTCCCAACTCTGGTGGCTCAGTGTTAAGAAACTGTGCTGTAAACCCAAAGGCATGCAATTCAAATTCTACCAGTTGCTCTACAGGTGAAAGATGGGCAATCTCCTCCCGTGTGACTTATTGCCTCTGAAAATCCTCTGGAGGGTCAGTTAGGAGTCAGTTCCTACCTGATGGAACATGTTGTTGTTAGATGCCGTCGAGTCGCTTGTGAATCATAGCGACCCTATGTACAACAGCCCTCAACTCTGCTCTGTCCTGTGCCAATCTCACTGTCTCCGACACACTCATCCTGATTACTCTAGTCACTGAATCAATCCACCTCATATAGGGCCTTCCCCTCTTGCGCCATCCCTCCACCCTCCCAAGCATGATGTCCTTCTCCAATGACCTCTCCCTCCTTACAACATGTCCAAAGTATGTCAGACAAAGCCTCAGGATTCTTGCCTCCAAGGAGCAGCCTGGTTTAACCCTCTCCAGGATGAATCTGTTTGTTTTCTTGGCAGTCCGTGGTATATTCAATACTCTTCTCCAGCACCACAGCTCAAAGGCATCAATTCTCCTTCTAGCCTCCCTAGTCATTGTCCAGCTCTCTGATGCATGCATAACAACAACAAAAACAAAACTCAGAAAACAGGTAGGGACAGAAAAGAAAGATAAATGGAAATGGTAAACACACAGAGGAAGTGGGGGAAATGTTAGATTGTGGGGATTCTAATCAATGTCATAAAAGAATATATACATGGATGTTAAATAGAAAACCAACTTGCTCTGTAAACTTTTACCATATCATAGTGTAAAAAGCTGGGAGAAAAGAAATGACAAGTTGCCTCGATAAACTATTAGAATCAATCAATCAATTAATTAATGTTAAGATTGCCAGATAAAAATTAATATAGAAAACTCAGAAATTATCCCATGTACCAGCAAAACACTAATAGAAAGTATAATTTTTAAAGTTTGACTAACAACTACAACAAAAATTTTGGGAAACACATCAAAACAACTAACAAAGGCAAGATTGGACAAGATCATAATATATTACAGCTTAACTGAGGGTGTAAAAAGAAGATCGAAATCAATGAAAGACTATACCATGTTCATATGTGGGATGAAAAGACATAGAGATGGTGATTCTCTCCAAATTAAACTACAAATTCAATGCTATTACAGTTAAAATCTACAGTTTTTCAGGATGGTGTTTGCCAAGTGGATCCTTAAATTGGTATGAAAGAATAAAGAGCCAAAAATGGCCACGATTATGTAGAAGAAAAATAATTTCTGACACCAGATAGCAAGGCTCATTATGAAATTACAGTAATTACAAAAGAATGGAATTGGCACAGAGACAGACCACTAGAAAAACAAAACAGAGAAAAAGAGCCAATAATCTTGATATACAACAGAGATACCATTACAAATCAGTAGAAGAAAGATGAGATTCTTGAATAGATGGTTCTGAGTCAGTTTTCCATTTAGAAATGTAGGAAAACAAAATAGATCCCTGCTTCACCTCAAATGCAAAGCTAATTACCAGATCAACTCAATAAGGATGAGTGAAAAGCAATAATACATTGCTATTTTTATGACTCAAGTGTAGGAAATGCCTACTCTTCACCCTCCACAGAGTAGGTCTAGGGAGTTGATGTGAATGGCTCAGGACAGGGCAGGGTTCAGAGGCAACATACATAGTGTCACTATGAGTCACAGGAGACTAGATGGCACAAAACAGCAACACAACAAGAGTAGGAAAACACAAAACACAAAGAGTAAAATTGGCAAATGCATAACATTAAAATTCTAAACATAAAACCTCATTTTATAAAGTGAAAAGTAAAAATTTGCAGAAAACATTTCAGAGCATAAATCCCAATAAGATTATTATTCAGAATAGTTAAATAAATTCTACAAATCTTCAGATGAGGGGAAGAACTGTCTGAAAGGAATATATAATTACAATTGAATATATAACAACAATCTGGAACAAGGGGTGATTTTGGGGAGGGCTGAGGGAGGGAGGGGGGAAGAAAAATGTGCAACAATAAAAAAACCATTTTCTAAGTTAAAAACAAAAACTAAATTCTACAAATCAATAAGAAAAAACAAACAACACACCATAAATATGGATATAAGATAGGAACAACTTATTCTCAGAAAAGAAGTCTAAAGGGCAAATACGCATCAACATTAGGAAATTAAAAGTATAACCATTATTGCGTATTTCATATCCATCAGATTAAAAAGGATTAAAAGTGTAAAACCAAGAATTGAAGATGTAGGGAATTAAAACTTCTCACACATAATATGCAAATAAATGAGTAGGAAGAAGAATTGGCCATCTACTTCTGAAATAACAGGCCTTCGAAAACCCTATGTACAATAGAGCACACTTAGATTAGCACACATGGCAATTGAGGCTGAGATCTCAGATACAAAGGTTAGTGGGAGTAGGCATGTCAGAGACAATAAGATTGGCACAGGAAAAGAGCAGGTTTTAGGCCTCTTATACAGAGGGTCACTATGAGTTGTAAGAGACTCAATGGCACATAACAACAACATGGCCTCTTCCAAGAGCAATTTTTAACCATCTAACAGAGTTAACAACAAGCATATTGTAATTGTAACATACTCCAGCAACACTATTGTTTGACGTAGATCCCAAAGAATCTCTTGTATCTTTTCCACAGGGGTCCATTTATAAGAATTTTTTTTTTTGCTTAATTGTGCATGTTATTGTTGTGTGCTGTCCTCAGTAGCAACCCATAGCTGACACTCCATCAGTTTTTCAGACACACCAAATCTTACGGGAAGAGACTGTTCATTCTTCTCCTTCAACTGTGTTCAGAGGCAAAAAGCTAGCTGTTGATAGCTGCTATCAAGTCAATCCCACCCTCAAGTGGGATTGATACACATATGTGTACAGAGGAAGTGCCACACTTCAAAATATTTTCCAAGCTGTGACCGTTCAGAAACAGACTGCCAGTTCTCGCTTCTGTGGCACCTCTGGGTGACTTGGAGTCACCAACCTTTCAGTTAGTAGCCCAGTGTCTAGACATTTGTGCCTCCAGTGGGATCAAGTGTGTCAGAGACTATGAGGATGGTACAAGATAGAACAGGGTTCAGATCTGTTGTTCACAGGGTCACTGTGAGTCATAATCAACTTGATGGCACCTAACAAGCAACTCAAAAAAGTTAGATCTTAATCTTTAAAAGCACTTCATAAAATGGTGAAAGTTGTTTTTTGTTGCTACATGCTGTCAAGTCAGCTCTGATTCAAAGAGGCCCTTTGCATAACAGACGGAAACCATGCCTGATCTTGTGTCATCCTCATGGCCCACTGTTGCTATCATTGTGTCAATTGATCTCCTTGAAGGTCTTCCACTTTGTTCACTGACTCTTACTTTTCCAAGTATAATATTCTTTTCCAAGAACTACTTATACAATTGGCTATATCTAGCAAATAAATTAAACATATCATTCGAGAAGCTGAACTTTACAAAGAATGTGACATCAGGATCTGAGGAAGAATCATTAACAACCTGTGTTATGCAGATGACACAACCTTACTCACCGAAAGTGAGAAAAACATGAAGAACTTGCTGCAGAAGATCAAGGACTACAATCTTCAGTATGGATTACAGCTCAACATTAAGAAAACAAAAACCCTCATCACAGGGCCAAAAGGCAGCATGTGAGAGAAAGAGAGAGAGAGCGAGAGAGTTAAAGGATTGACATTCCTAACTATTTCATCTTACTTGGACCCACAATCAACACCTTGGCACCAGCAGTCAAGTTGCATTGGGAAAACCTGCTATCAAGGACCTATCTAGCGTTCTAAAGAATAACTTAGTCTAATAATTAAAATGCACTTGATCCAGGCTATAGTCTTGTTATTTGCATGCTAAGTATCTGAGAGCTGGACCATGACTAAGGAACAAAAGAAGGAGAATTGATAAGTTTGACTTGTGCTGCTGGAGAAAAGCATTGAACATCTCATGAACTGCCAAAAGAACAAATAAGTCTGTCCTGGAAAAAGGGAAACCAGAGTGCTCCTTGAACACAAGGATGGTAAAACTCTTATCTCACATATTTTGGGTAAGTTGTCAGGAGGGCTCAATCCTTGGGAAAGACATCATGCTTGGAAGAGTGGATGGTCAGTGTAAGAAAGGAAGACTCTTGAAGAGATGGACTGACACAGTGACAATAGGAATGGGGTCAGATGTGTCAGAGATGGTGAGGTTGGTTCAGGATAGAGTAAGGTTCAGAGCCATTGTTCATAGGGTCTCTATGAGTCCTAGTTAACTCAAAACACATAACAAAATTTTATACATATATGCATACACACATTGGAAGGAGGAGTGGCATCCACTTCCATAATAGCTTATCTCCAGAAACCCTATGAACCTGGAGAGAGGATAAAAGGCACCCAAGCATCAAGGACTCTCCTTCATAGGGTCGCT
>NW_006399981.1:1588103-1598534 GCF_000299155.1 Elephantulus edwardii
ATTCCAACTCATAGTTGGAATCCATTGGGTTTTCAAGGTTGTAAATTTTTACAGGAATAGACTGCTTCTCTTTCTCCCCTCGAGTGACTGGTAGATTGTGACTGCCAGCCTTTTGGTTAGCAGCCTGATACATGTACACACTACATCAAAACACCATGTTAAATTCTAGAGGTAAACTGCAGAAGAATAAGGTAATTGCAAGTCTTCACATCTTATCAGAAGCACATCTTCAGGTCTTATGCCATCTCCTATCTCAGGATAACAGCCCACCTGGAAAACTGTAACAATAGCTTGACTGGTTCCTTCGTATCATTTAGGTTAAAATTATAAATGTCATGTCCTGGGAAAGCCTTTTCTGAACTCCCTACTAACTCCTCATCCATCCTCCTGCCAACCTTCCACTGTCGATGGGAAACATGTTATTCCATTTTATCAGCTTCACAGCAATTGAGATACCATCAATTACTACATTTGTTAATACACTTACAGCTCTGGGGCAAAGATTTTATCTTCTTTACCACCAAGCTCTAGAACATAGTAGGCACTCAATAATTATTTGCTGATCTATTTGTGCAAAAATTTTAAATGTACACATTTAGATTATACAGTGTTTATAGGTACCCACCTGGTAGTGCAATAGTTAATCAGTCTAGTGCTCTCAAGGAGGTTGGCGGTTCAAACCCACTCAGTGTCCTGGTGAGAGCATGCTCTTAGCGACCACAGGCTAGGAAATCCTCTGGGGCAGGTCTACTCTGTCAAATAAAGTTCACTATGACTTCACATAGACTGGATAGCGCCTAACAACAAAGATACTTATACAGCAAAAGAGCAATACATGAACAAGAAGATTACACAGTAATTTGGAGGGAGAATTTTTCTCTGGGCAGGTAGAAGGTCCAGAGTGTCAAACTTAATCTACTAATTATTTTATTCATTATTGTTGTTATGTACCAGAAAGTTAGAACCAACTCAAAGCTGACTATCCATTGGTTTTTCAGAGATTATAAATGGTAGGAGAGGAGACTGCCGATCCTCCTGCAAAGCAGCTGATGGATTGATTTGAACCGTATGCCTTTGTGTCAGAAGTGCAACTCCTTACCACTGTTGTTGTTGTGTACCATAAAATGAGAACCAGCCCATAGCTGACCCTCTGGTGGGTTTTCAGGGACAGTTAATTACATGGGAGGAGATTGTCCATCCGTCTCCCATGGAGCAGCTGGTGGCCTCGAATCATGTGCCTTTGGGATTGCAGAGCAGCTTCTTGCCACTAGGCCACCAGAGCTCTCTAGTCATTCAGCACTTATTCATTTTGGCTATTTGTTAAATCTAAGTGGTAGCTACATAATACTTGTTTAGTACTCTATGCTTTCTAGTTAAAATATTTCACAATACAAATAAAAGATATTTGAAATTACAACATTACAGATGAAAATCAATTAGTGGCGATCAAGGATTACGAGTGGGAAGAAGGTGAGGAACATAAAATGTAGCATGAAGGGAAGCTTGATGGTGACAGAATCCATCTATGTATCTTCATTAGAGTGGTGGTTACTCTAGAGGTGATGAAATGACATGAAGCTCAACATATACTTCCTATCTGTATCAATTTCCTGCACTTGCCACCATACTGTAATTATATACAAAATAGAGCTACCAGGATAATCTGTATAAAGGGAAGACCCACATAATTCAGTAAAGGGTACATACAGCCTCTCTGTATCATCTCACAACTTCCTGAGAATCTATAATTATTCCATAATTAAAAGGTCTTAAAAAGAGAGAGAGAAAATGTCTTTGAAAAGATACTAAAATCAGACAAGCTGGGTTCAAATTCTAGCTCTGCTACTTAATAGAGAGATGGTCTTTTTCTTCAGCCTTTTTACAACTTCATTTCCTTAGTGCAAAATGAGGACAATATGATTATTTGCCAGGCAGGATATTATGAGAATCAAAGAAGTAATATATGTCAAGTACTTGGCATAACACACAGTACATAGTAAGATCTCAATTAGGTGTCAGGGGGAAAAAACAGCTTAACATCTCTGATAAACAGAAATAAATTTATCTGTCCCAAAGACTCTACCATCCGCGGTACTACTATTAAACTATGAAAACATATTGTGAAATGTGGAAATGTCAATGGAGAAATATTAAATTGAGTATAAGCAGAGGTAAGAATAAAGGCAGACGGGATAGAAAATGAATCAAATGTAATAAAATAATCCCAGTTGCTCTGCCCTTCAGTTGCTAGTAAAAAACACCAAGGGAAACATACTCCTACTAATATCAAGTAAAACACTATAATGTGAAATGACTCATTTTTTGTATGTGTAATCCTGAAGACTGCAACAAGGTATGATCACAAATTAAATGCCAAAAGCATGTAAATTCTGTCAGACTAACCAGATACAAAGCCAAAGCTAGGCATAAATCCGGTGTTCTCAAAGACTACAGTCAGCTAAAGATTG
Organism: Elephantulus edwardii; assembly: GCF_000299155.1. Lineage (NCBI taxonomy): Eukaryota > Metazoa > Chordata > Mammalia > Macroscelidea > Macroscelididae > Elephantulus > Elephantulus edwardii. The sequence goes on from NW_006399981.1 coordinate 1,590,572, forward strand.
TGATTGCTTAAAATTAAGAATTAAAAAGAGGGTACTTCTTTTCTTTCGGTCAAGAACAAACTGAGTTTAAAACAAGTAAAACCAGATTTTAATCTGTGAGATGAGAAGGACCAGGCTCTACTTTCAATTGGCCGGAGACAAACATTCCAGCTCTTGGAGCACACACACATGCAAGAAATTTGAAACTCAATTTATTTATCAAAAAGTACATTAAAGTTGACAATAAAGTCACTGGGGAGAAAAAAATCCTAAAGCCAGAACTACAGAGAATGGTAGAAAGAGTATTTCAACTGACTGTATTTATAGTGTCAAGAGTCTGTAGCATATCTTTGGAACTAGGAAAGTCAGGTATCAAAAAAGGGGAAATAATCAAAATATAATTTATTTTTCAAACTGCATCCCCAAACTTAGTTAAAAATATGTCGAATATTTCCTAAAGTTAGCTGCTAACTTGGCAGCAGTAAAATAAATGTCAGTTGTAAGGGGGGCAAAAGGAGCTGAGCTTATTTTATTTTTAGTAATAAGTAAGATTGCAAAGGCACAACCATCTCCCTTCACACAAGCCTTTAAATCAGAACTGCTCATTACACAAAGAGCTGGTTTCATTCTGACAAGTTTTTAAGTAGAGAGGTAAATCTAAATGTAATACTCATCACATTTTTTGCAAAAGTAATGAAGTCGAGCTCATAAAAGAACTTTCAATAAATCCCTACTTTTAAAAATGTTGCTGGCAAGAAGAGTGAGTGCCGTGTCTTTCTGGTTGGATTATTCAATTTGGCATCTAACAAAATGTAGTAGAGCTTGTTTAAAGTACAAGTTATGTGATCGTGAAGTTCTTGTCTAATTCTGATTATTTAAAACACAAAGATTAATGATTTAGTAGCTCAACCTGTTCCCTTAACTCCTAAATTTCCAGTGTTTGAGAGCTGTTATTCCCCCACCAACTCCTTATATAAGATTCTTCTAAAGTAACGTAGGTAAACATGTGTTCATATCATCAGACGTTAAAACAACATAGAACTCCATAATACATTAACTTTATATTAACTACCCAAGACAGAAGGAACCCTAGTGGCACAGAGGTTAAAATACTTGGCTGCTAACCAAAAGGTCAGTTATTCTAACACTTCAGCGGCTCCATGGGAGAAAGATGTGGCAGCCAGCTTCAGTAAAGATTTATAGCTTTGAAAATCCTATGGATAGTTCTCCTCTGTCCTATGGAGTGGCTATGAGCTACTATCTACTCCACGGCAATGAGTTTAGTTTTTTATTTGTGGGGAGAAGAACAACAACTTAAGAAATAAGACAAGGATAACGAAAGGAACCAAGATATTTATTCTTAGGGAAAATAAACATAGATCATGTCAACTCCATTAGTAAATAGCTAACTAAAGGCTACATTTGGGAAAGAATATTTTTCTAAAGTCTTAGTAGATTAAAAAGCTAGAGGGTAGAAATTGTAATGGTTAAGAAATATCTTCGTTTCACTTTTAAGCTTTTTTACAGAATATGTAAAGAGCTGTAAAAATGAAAGTACTGTGTTCTTGAAAGTCAACTTTAGACAAAATCAAGAAAAGGGGATTCAAAGTTAAGGTAAAAATCCCTACCTCACTTTACTCCCTTAGAATTGTCTATGTTTTCTTTACATTTAAATACATTATTAATTTGAATTCATTATCAATAGAAAGCAGATGAGAAAAATGTATGTGTGAAAATGCTAACAGAACTTGAATTCAGACACCCATTTCTTTTCTCTTTCGTATGTAAAAACAATGTATTTCCAAATTTCTAAATCAAATAATCCCCCAGGTGTTTCCTGCCAAATTAAAGAGCCTTTTACTTAGGAACAGCTTGGAATAAGGCATCACATCTCCTCCTTTCCTGCTGGCTTTTAATATGTAACTGGAAACACTGGTATGAAATGAAAAGTTTTCATTAGACAGGTTTTCTATGCCTGTTGATTTATTTCCTTTATTTTAAAGCAGAGCCCTCTGTGTGGTAAGGGACTAGCTCACAAAGGTGCAGAGATTTAGTACTGAAATGGACAATTTATTTCATTTTAGGGGTTTGTTGTTTTTGTAATTTTTCAAGCACCCAGATCCTATTTTGATGCATCTGCTTCTCTATTTAAAGGAAAGAGTCCAGAAACAGGGAGCTGGATTTTGAAAAGGTCATTTTTTTTCCCAAATAAGCAAATAATTTGCAAAGTGAAAACCCCTGTCAAAGTTCTATCATTTCAAAAGAATTGGGTCTAATCTACAAGGGATTCGGGGGTGCCTGTCTGGTCGTTATAATGCAACTTAATAGCAACTTGAAACAAAAGTTTGTTGAAACCTGACTTACATCTTGGAATCTGGTTTCATTGTGAATGAGATTTAACCATAAAAATTTAAGTCAAAAAGAATATTGTTTCCTTATAGGTGGAATGCTTTAAACATTTGGAACCATTAACAAATCAAATAGTCCTTTGGGGACAAGATCTAGATGAAGTGTGGGGTCAGTGTGGTAACAGCCACAGGCAGTTAATTCTCTCTCCAGAACCCTTTTTACTGCAGAAAATGAATCCTGTGGCCCCTAGAACTGGCCACCCCTCAGGTATCACCACACAGTGATGCATACACATAGAGAAGTGGCCAGAATGAAGAGAAACAAACAGCAGAAGAAGGTGAAGAAGATAAAGGGTGGGAAGGCAGGGAGTAATTTTTATCATAGTTGCACTTAATCAACATCTTTTGAACAGAACTAATTGACAGTTATACATTAAGAAAAAATAAAATTCCAATTCTGCCCAAGAGATGTCCTAAGACATTTGCTTTGACTGGGAGCCATAGCCAGGATGTGAAGCTATGCACCTGCCCAGCTGCCCTGGATGGCTCTGGTCAGGCCATGTGAGGCTGCCCAAGCAGGCCTGCAGTTACTGGGTCTCAAGGCTCCAGACACAGCACATAACACTCCCTCCAAAGCACTCATTTATAGAGCCCAGATTTCACGTCAAGGTCATTTAACTAGCAAATTAACAGGTTTCTTTTTCAGTACTAGATATGCTGTTTAAAAAATTAACAATATTTTAAGGAAAATCTTCAGTGATGTTTGCAACTGGAAAGACAGAAACTTATTTATGATTTAATAATTAATCAGGCCATTTTTGGAATATGATTTGAAAATACCTATTTGAATGTTAAGCACGCTACTGCCAGTGTGCCCCAGAAATTCCACAGGTTGAAATGTACTCCAGATATATGGTCTCATAAGTACAAAGGATCATAAATACAGGATTTTTTTTAACTATACTATACTAGTTGGCAAGGGCAGCAAAATGGTTAACAACCTAAATATCCATCTGTTGGCTGGTGATTTAACTAGTAATGGTGCATTCAAACAATGGAATATTGTGCAGCTGTTAAAAAGAATGAGATAAAGCTGACATATATCCATTGTTGTTTGCTGGTATGTGTTGTTTGTTATGTTACGGGTCACATTCATTGTCAAAAAGACCATTTCAAGATCCATCCTGAAATATAATGTGTGGGCAACAGGATAATATCCACTCACAGACAAAGAAGACCTGTTAATACCACTATTAAGCAAAAATATAAAGATCTTTAAAGTAAAGAAATATACAAAGATAAAAATACTTAAAAAGCAAACTACAAAACAGGATATAAATCACTATATTTTATCACACTATCTTGTGTGAGCTTGTTAACAAGATTTAAGTGTATATTTATACTGCCTTGGAAAATTCTGGAAGGGGAAAAAAAATAGACTGCTTACAAGTTACCTCCAAGAGTGGTGGGGTGGGGTTACCAATGTCATTTTTTTCCACTTCCTGTCCACTTGTCTAGTCCTGACCTGATCAGATTTTTCAACTACAAGCACGCATTAACTGTTGGAATAGTTGGGGGGGTGAGGGGGGGGGGAAACTAGTTTAACATAAAAGGGTTTACCCACCCTGCACTAACAAAAACAAAATGGATGCTCCCTTCCAAGCCGCCTGTGGCGGTGTCCCAGCGCCTCATCGCAGCTATCACTCATCAGGATCGCTGCAGCAGCGGAACCACCACCCAGCGAGCACAATGCAAGACACACCTGTCGGCAATCCCACCCTCAGCTGGTGTCTTTGCAGGACTCTGAACGTTGACAGCAATCCCCATGCTACACTGCAGAAGGTCCCAAAGCGACGCGCGCGGCCCGGGCGCACGGGGAGGCGTTGCGCGGCCACAGCCCGGAGTGAGCTCAGCTCTCCAGCTGCAGACAAAGGACTCGCTCTGCTCCGGGTCACCCAGTGGCGCCGGGTTCCCTTCCTGATCGTGCGACAGCCAGTCCCCGCAGGAACTCGCTTCCAAAAGGCGCGGAGGAAAACTAAGGAGAGCCTCCTCTCCCCGCAGGCAGGCGAGCTTGCTTCTCTCGCTCCCGTCTTTTTTCCGTTCTCCCTTAACTAGTTCCTAGAAACTCCAGGGAAGCTGTTTCTTTTCTGATTTTCTGATTTGGATATGTAAATCAAGATCAATATTTTTATTTCACCCTCCAGGAGGAGTCTCTCTTTTTGCTTCATTTGTTAATCTAACAAACAAAATTAGAAGTTACCTCTTCTAATCTTTCATTAACCCTGTGATTAAACATATCTTTAGAAAGAAATAGCAGCATTTGGAGGTCTATAGCTTAAGTATGTCGTCCAAATCTAAAAATTCCCTCCCCCACTCCAAATTACTTTTTAATAAAGACTTTTTAAAAAGAGTGCTTTGGCTCCAAAAGTTTTCTGAGATTTCACTGCAGTGCCAACAAATAAAAACCTGTTATTCAGTCCGTTAATGTGTAGGGAGGGAGCAAGGAAGTTTAAGGAAATATTAACTCATTGTAATACCAGGTAATCCTTCTCATTTCATTTTCTCATCAGGCTCTGACTTGCTCTTCAAATATTTTTATTATAAATGAATGAAGGGACTGATTTGCATGTGTGAACCAGGAAGCTAGCTTTTCAATACTGTTTCTCCTTTTCTTCCCCGAAAAAAAACAAAAAAACAAACAAACAAAAAAACAACCAACCCCAAACCAAAAAACAAACCAGCAAGAACAGTAAACCTCCTGGTTAACCCAAAAGTTGTCACTCCGGTTAATGGATGAAGAAATTTAGTAGGGGGGTGGGGAAATGAAAAGGGTGAAGAATGCTTGTTTCTAAAATTTTGGGGCTACTTCTAGCTTCAGTATCTCAAACGGTATTCTTCTGTATCAGTAACTCTTAAGAGTCCAGACACTCGCTTATTTTTGTCATAAACATACACTAAAAGTCCAGTACTGTCAGTGTTTTTCAGCTTTGGCACTCAGGGAAGGTGCTGTTAACAGCACTCAAATCTGAAGTTCCTTTTATTTCTTCTGCCACTTGAGAGAGCCTTTTGCCACAAAGTTCTAATAACAGTCAGTTCCTACAAATCAACTTGGAAATGTCTCAATGCGTTTTTCCTAGAAAAAGTGCCAGATGTCAATTTTATCTGGCAACCATCAAAATACATCAGACCGCAAAAACTATATACGTTCCTGGACCTCACAAGAAGCTAACAAGGACCTTGAACAAGCCAGAGAGCTCCATTCTGCCTCTGTCTGCAGCCTACATGACCACCACACAAAGCAAGCAACCACTGCCAAGAACGCACAACAACAGGTAATGGGTGGGAATTGGAAATCTACCTCCTCATTTTCTGGTTTGAGATTTTATGGCATTATTTATTATTCAACCCAAAATCAGACAAAACATACTATCAGCAGGATAGAAAGCAACAATCTATTTGCATGTTCCATCACTGCTATGAGGAGATAAATGACAAAAACCCGAAGGGTTTAGGTAATTGACTGTTTCAGGTATTTTTTTCCACATATACCCCCCACCACCACCAAAAAAAAAAAAAAAATCAAGGCTCGTAGTGTAACTCCTGTAGGTAGAATACCACCAAAACACGAACCAAACTTCTTGCTCCCGAGTTGATTCTCACGCATGGTAACTCAATGGGCTGTAGAGTAGAACAGAGTTCTGGAGGGTTTTCAAGGCCATGACCTTTTGGCAGCAAATTGCCAGGCCATTCTTCTAAAGCACCTCTGGGTGGATTTTAAGTCAGTCTTTCAGTTAGTTAGACAAGTGATTAACCATTTGTGCCACTCAAAAACTCTTAACTATAGTACACTGATTGATACACATGTTGTTATGTGCTGTGGAGTCAGAACTGAATCATAGCCCTCCAGCAGGTTTTTAGAGACTATTTCTCTCAGGAGAGGAGACTGCCCAACTTCCTCTCTTAGAGAGGCTAATGGATTCAAACTGCCTGTCTTTTGGTTGGCAGTACAACTCTTTACCCTCTAGGTCACCAAAGCTGCCTACATAGTGACCCTGAGGTAGACAGTGACCCTGAAACAGGAAGTAGTTCTGTTATCTGTCAGAAACATCATGAAAAACATGGTGGGGAGATGGGCTTCCCTGCTCCCTTGTCTGCAATCTAACTGCAATTGATGACACATACTGTATGAGGTTTTTTAATTTTAAAAAGTGTTAAGGCTGGAAGGCAGAAAGGAGGAGCGCAAAGAAGTTCTTTTTCATTATGTCTGTCCACATTGTTTGATTTTTAAAAACTGTGTTATATTTATTGCTTTGATAAAAGTTTAAGAGTTAAAAACAATAGAAATGTGAGGGGGGTGGAGGGAAAGAAACACAGATGTGTCAGACAATAGGAAGACTTTGGCTCCAGCCAGGAACCAGATGAGTGTATATGGACCCCTCCCTCTGCTTTCTGCTTTCTGTCTTGGATCTATCAACAAGTTCACTCTGACTCCAGCATGTCTCAAGATCCTGCCTCCTCGCCCTGCACTCCTTGACTGCCTCAGCCAGCAAAGATGTCCTCACCACACGCATTCCTCTGCTGCCCTTCTGACATTCTTTGACAGACACCTTTGACAGTCTGGTAAAGACTATGGGTCCCTTCCCAGGATAATGTGTGAAGTCATAAAAGAAAATGTACAAGATTAAGACAAGACAAATTATGTTGGAAGGCAAATATTTTTGAAAATTTATTGTACCATAATAATTATGTGCTTTTTTATTATCTCATGAAGTAACAAGTTGTGACTGTTGGTTTAATGACTGTGTAATTCTAGTTGGGGATAAATGTCCAGGGCATTTCAAGATATCTGTAACAATTGTAGTATGATATGAAGATATTAGATTTCTCATGAGAAACATAATCGATGTTGCTGAATTAAACATACAAATAATTGTTGAATTGGCAAATCCTGCTATGGAGCTATTACTACATAAATGTATACAGACAGATATAGAGATCTCTAAACTTTGATGCATACATATCTCTGTCTTTCTCTTTATACAAACATATAACCTACCCAAAGCTGACCCTCTGGCAGTTTTTCAGAGACAGTGGCACGGGAGAAGACTGCGCATCCTTCTCCCACGGAGCTGGTGGTAGATTTGAACCAAGTGCCTTTGAGATTGCAGCACAGGTTCTTGACTATTTAGATAGATAGATAGATAGATAGAGAAATAGACAAACAGATCTCTCTTTGTATATGTGTGTGTGTATATATATATATATACACACACACACAAACACACACACACACACATACACACATGAACTGCGTGCCCCTTTAGGACTGTAGCACAGCTTCTTACCACTAGGCCACCAGATACCTATCTATATCTATCTTTCACTTATGGCCATCAAGTCGGAGTCAACTCATCATGGCTGACCATCCAGTGGGTTTTCAGACGATGTACACTGCTTTGGAGGAGACTGCCCTTCTATCTCCTGTAGAGCAGCTTGCTGGATTCAAACCACCTAATGGGTTGTTGTTGTTGTTATATGCCATCAAGCTGCCTGCAACTCATAGCATTTCTTAAGCCTAATGGGTAGGGAGTTAATTATTGGCAGCACAACTCCCTACAATTATATCTATTTTTATC
>NW_006399981.1:1598880-1606381 GCF_000299155.1 Elephantulus edwardii
ACAGCGCAGGAGAGGAAGGCCCTCTATGAGGTGGATTGATTCAGTGACTGGGATAATTGGGATGGGAGTGTCAGAGACAGTGCGAATGGCACAGGACAGAGCGGAGTTTAGGGCTGTTGTACATAGGGTCACTATGAGTCGCAGGCGACTCGACGGCACATAACAACAACAACAACATATATGTATATATATAACTATTTTAACATATATGAAATAATAAATCAGCTATTCTTAGCAATAAACTCAGATTCTGCTTACCCCATTGTGATCTGCTGCCTAGATGCATTTTGGAAGGGAATACCAGATTTCAGTTAATAATTAATGACAATATGTGTTCTTCCCTATCCAAGTTGGTGGTTACTCTGCATTGTATTCACAGATCCCTTGTATGGGCCACATGAAGGCTTTCTGAATTAGGGCTGTGTCTCTCCAAGGCAGCTTCTACACTGCCTCCATTTCTGCAGCACTCTTCTGCCCTAGTGACTTCAGGGGCACCCTCACTTCCTGGGTAGAATACAAAGCTTGATGCTCTGTTCTCTACTCACCAACTAAGTATCTTCCACAGAGGTTTCCTTGTTTGCATTTAAAGCTCCATTTACAGTGGCTGAGTGGTAAGAAGCTTCCCTGCAATTTCAAAGGTAAGCCCTTCAAATCCTCCAGCTGCTCTGTGCGGTGATAGGCAGTCTCCTCCTCCCATGCAATTTGCTGCCTCTGAAAATCCGCTGGAGGGACAGTTACATGTGTGTTCCGAGTCATACCCCACAACCACAGTAGTAGATCTGGACACAGGCCATGCTCTTTCATACTGATATCTTCTGCTTGGAACGCCTTCCACCTTGCTTGTCTGCCAAACTCCTTTAAGTATCAGTTCCGAAGCCACTGCCTCACCTCCCTCAGCAGACCTTGATATTTCTTCTCCACTTTTGATGCTCTGTATTCATACTTTCATTATGCTGTTGTTGTTGTTATGTGCCATCGAGTCGCTTGCAACTCATAGCAACCCTATCTATAAGAGCTCTATACGCTCTTCTATCCTGTGCCAACCTAGCCATCTCAAACGCACTTATTCCCACGTCTCTAGTCACAGAATCGATCCATCTCATCAAAGGTCTTCCTCTCCTTTGCCGCCCCTCCACTCTGCCAAACATGATGTCCCTCTCCAAGGACTAGTCCCTCCTTGCAACATGCCCAAAATATGTCAGACGAAGCTTCAGAATCCTTGACTCCAGGGAACATTCTGGCTTCACCCTCTCCAGGACAAACCTGTTTGTTCTCCTAGCAGTCCATGGTATATTCAACACTCTTCTCCAGCACCACAGCTCAAAGGCATCAATTCTCTTTCTATCAACCCTAGTCACTGTCCAACTCTCTGATGCATAGCACGCAATTGCGAAGACTATAGCCGGATCAGGCGCACCTTAGTCTCCAGTCTGACATCGTTGCTCTTCATTACTCTTGAGAGATCCCTCACAGCCAAATCTTATTGTAGTTGCTGACATGTATGCCTTCCTGAGAGATAGAAATCTCTCTAAAGGTGGGGACTCTGCCTTTTAACATTCACTTTGACCTTGCTTACAAGCTGGCACAAGTAGATGCTCAAGAAATAGTTTCTGAATGCTTTGAGTGAGTGAATGAATAAGGAATAAAATGGAAGAGAGAAACATGATAAGGGAGAGATCAAAGATAATGCTCAAGTTTCTTGTCTAGGATAGTGGAGAAAAGCAAATGGAAAATGAAAGGAAAAAAGTGCATCCTATACAGTAATGTTTTAAATAAGCATATTTTGCATATTCAAAATTTTTAGAGATTGTGACCCATGAATGCAATATGGAATAATTATCTATTAAAACAGTTTATTCTTGTATTTGCTTATACCAAAAAAAAGTGGTTGTAGAAAAAGACAACCAAGAAATAGGCTGCATTTTAAAATAAGCTCTGCAACCCAGTTGTCTGGAATTTAGAACATAATTTCCCAGCAAAAGTAAATGATAATTATGACTAGGTGTCCAATTTAGCGCATGTGAGTCTATTGAATGTGTAATGTTCCTCAAAAGCTTCATTATTTAATAAGAAACTGTTAGAAAACAATATTGTTGGATAAAAATGGTAAACGATAGTGAAGGTGCATTATTTATCTTAAATATTGACACTTGGAAGAAAAGCAGGTTTAATTTTAGAAGGATGAGGAAGCCCAGAGAGATGTTTACAGACTGCAGATGTGACCTCTGGTCAGTTCAAAAGCTCTTGAGGTTCTTCGTAGCTCTCTCTTTAACATTATAATTCCACCTTAGATTTAAGGTTCCCTTTCCCTCTGGCTCCCACAAAGAAGACAGACAGATTATTTTGCAGTACTTGAAAAAAAAAATACTGAATGACAATGGAGAAATAGAATTAAAGAGACAAGTGAGTCCTATAGTTTGAAAAATAAAAACCACAGCCGCTGTCAGTCTACTCCGACTCATTGTGACCATACAGGACAAGGAGGGACTGAAAGGCTCCACTGTTGCTGTGTGTGTGTGTGTGTGTATTTTTCTGTTGTTGTGTACCATTGAGTTGGAGCAGTTGGTAGATTTGAAGTGAATATATTTGGGGTTGCTGTGTAGTTTGTACCACTAGGCCACTAGGGGTGTGTGTGTGTGTGTGTTTTCTTGGCTGTCTTTTTCTACAACCAATTTTTATAAAATAAACAGACACAGGAATAACTATGTTTTAATAGACAATTATCCTGTACTGCATTAATCTTGAAAAATTATCAATATGCAAAATACACTTAATTTAAAATATTACTGAATTTTTTTTCTCCATTTAGTAAAGCATTACTGAATATAATTGAGAATTTTTTCAAGGCTGTAATTCTTCATGGAAACAGACTGCCACATTTTTTCACATCTGTGCCCATCCTATAAAACTTAATGTGAGTTCAAATTAGCAAGTCTAGGGAAAGAAAGTAAGAAGTTTGGTAGATCTGACCCAGTAGATGTGGTGGTGACTCCTGCTAACTAAACCTGTGTGTTCCTCCTCGGGATACACTGCCCTGCTGCCCTTGTGGTTGGTGGTACCCTTATAGGATTCTGACCAGTGGTTGGGAGTGGTGGCCACAAGCCATTTAAATGTAAATAAGAGCTCCCCATCTGTCCAGGCTCAATAGCTTAGTTCCATTTGAGGAGGAAGCTGATTCCCCAGCTGTGTTTGTGACCAAGAGTGACCAAGGGAAGACCCTTCATGTTGACCCCTCATAGGCCTCTAATGATTTAAGTCACTGAGTTTGAGATGAGCGATAGGTTATGGCTGCACCTGATAGAAAAGTTAGTCGAAGGGAGGGAAAGAGGTAGAAGTAGGGAGGTAGAAAAAAGGAGTAAGGGAAGGTTGGTAGAAGAAGAAAAGATCAAAGTGATATATAAGGGATCCTTTTAAAGTGGATGTTCAAGATTTGTGGAGATCTTGTATTACTTCTGACGTCAAATTTCTAATAATATCACAGTTAGAGGCAGATCAGAGGGAGTCATCAGTTGCCAGTGACATCTAATTCCAACTCAGGACAACTCTGTGTCAGAGTAGAAACAGGATTTTCAATGGCTGGTTTTTTCGTAGATCATCAGGTCTTTCTGCTCAGATATCTGAATGGACTCAAACCTTCAACCTTCTCTACAGTATCTGAATGCCTCTGTGCCACCTACAGACTCTTTAACATTAACATATGACTAACAAGGGCATGGCCTCGCATACATCACTGTGACACATGCTGACTCAGAGCTTAAAATCGTACTGAGAAAAAGATGAGAGTGAATAAAAACATAGGTTTTAGAGTCAGTCATACCTGAGTTCCAACCTCAGCTCTCTTTTAATAATTACTTCCTCTAACTTCAGTCTCCTTATCTCTAAAAGAGAAAGTAAAAATAGAACCTAGTAGGTTTGTTAGGAGCACTAAATGAGGTCTTATCTGGAAAGTGTCAAGTAAATTACCTGGTGTTCTTAGACATTCTAGAGTGTTCCCTTTAAACCAACGCCAGTTGCCATCAAGTCAATTCCGGCTCCTGGTAACCCCGTGTGCATCAGGGTAGAACTGTGCTCAACAGGGCTTCAATGGCTGGGTTTGCAGAAGCAGAGAACACACCACCTTTCTCCTGAGGTAATTCTGAGCCGACTCAACCATTTAACCTTTTGGTTAGCAGCCAACAACATGAATGGTTTCTTGTTTCATCTACAATCTGAGCATCTAGGAGTCTGTCTGTTACAGAACAGCCACTTCACTGTCAGGCAATGAAAAGAATAGATTCCATGGTCTGCCCAGCATAGAAACTTCTCCTCCACTTCCCTTCCCATAGGTGCTAAGAACTCCCTACTGTAAGGACATTGTCAGGTTCAATGCCAGGCTCTGCCTGTGGTGTCTACACAGTCCATACTCCTAACATGCTAACAAGATCAGAGTTGGTGTGAGTTTTGTTCTACAGTCCCCTCTATTGGGTCCAGGATCTTCCACTGAGAGTGGTTAGCAGTGGTAGCCACACACCATCCAGTTCCTCGTCTCAGGGCCTTTGAAACCGAGGTCTACGTCGCTCATTAGTCTTTTGAACTCACTGTTTCAAAACTTCTTTTGGCCAAGCAGTGGCCAGCCCTATAGGGTGGTCAGCAGCTCACGGAGGTACTCCCTTCTTAATGTGGCCAGCCTTTGGGGTATAGGGAGCAGCATTTGGTTGGGGATGGGACCCTGAGAATAGGAGGCAGTAGGATGGAAAGAATAACAGAGAATTACATGGAGTATGTGGGAAGGGGGTGATTAGATGGGCATAATGATTGGTTGTTAATTAAATGGAAATCTTTTGTGCTTTGTGGACTTCCATTGAAATTACAATTGTTATTGTTGTGTACTGTTGAGTCGGAACCTACCCATAGCTGACCCTCCGCTGGGTTTTCAGAGGCAGTAAATCACATGGGAGGAGACTACCCATACTTCTCTCATGGAGCAGCCGGTGGATTCGAACCATCTGCCTTTGGGATTGCAGCAGAGATTTCTTGCCACTAGGCCACCAGTGCTCCTTAAATTACAATTAAAAGAGTAAAAAAGATTTGAGGTGTGCCCCACTTGAAAACAACTCTGAGAAAATCCAAGTTGTAAAATGGAGAGATTGGAACAAGATCATTAATGCTCCAAGGTCCTTTTAATTTTACCAGTAATTTTGAAAATTCCCTTATTTAGTTTTGGTTTGTTTTTTTAAAAATTTTCCTTTGGTTTATTATCACTACTTGATTGGCAGGCAACATAAAAATTAAAGGCCCATGACATTTCTGTCCATTGAGAGTCAATCAGAAATGAGAAAAATTATCTAGAAATGGGGAAAATGACTGCAGCTTTCTGGAAGCATATCCATTATATAATCTAGGGAGCAGAGGAACGATACCTCCTCCAAATAATTTGACAATGAAAATTCATCCAGCAGGCTAGTGTAACAATGGCTAACACATCCCAACAACAAGAAGCTTACATATGAATCATGAGTGCACTATTTAATGGGCAAGATACCCTACCTTCTCAAACTTCAATCTATTTTTTATTTTAAAGATGAGAGTAATGCATACCTCACCAATTTGTGAGGAATAAACAGAATGGCTTGCAGAGTATAAAACTTATTAGATCATTTAATTAATGTTAGTTTCTCTACTCTGTGTCCGTTATAGATTGTAAAAACTCTTAATGCAAAACTTTTTCTTATTCTTGTCTTCCTGGCAAATAATACACTTTAGACACTCAGATGTTGTCAGAACGAAAGGAAGTGAGGAAAGCATATGAGTAGGAAGGGAGGAAATTAAGTAATCCAATGAATGAATGACACAAGAAGCAAACCAAGAGAACCTGATCTGAACTCTCTTAGTTCTGCATAGCTGTAAACAATGGTCATGAGACCAAGAACACCCAGGCCCTACTGAACACTCAAAGTCACTGCCAATGACTTGGTTCTAATTTATAGCAACACTCCAGCAGGTCTACCAGTAGGTCGCACTAAGAGAAGACTGCCCACCTTTGCTCCCAAGGAGCCACTGGTGGATTTGAACTCCCAGAGCTGGAGGCACTAGGCCTCTGAGTTAGCCACAAAACTTCCTATGGACTAGACCCCCAGTGCTCCCTAGAGAGTCACCATGAAGAGCCTAGATGATGAGACTAGCTGATCCAAGGCAGTTGAGCTCAATTTAGAATTAGTATACATACTTTAAAAAAAAAACACCAAAAAAACCTTGTGGTTTTAGTGAAAGTTTACATAAAGGATGGGTTTTCATTAATTCATTGGTAAACATTTTCCTCCTTCCTCCTTCCTCCATCCTCAATTCACTTTGCAATGCATGTCTTGCTTCAGACTATTGTCATACATACAATGTCTAATCATCTATTCCTTTCAGATAGTCCTTGCCTTCTCTCATTTGAGTGTAATGTTCATTATCACACCATTCTTTGTCCACTCTCCCTTCCTTCTTTTATAACTGTGGTCTTCTGCAGTATTTTCCCTTTGTGCCTGAGATAGTATAATGTCATTCAGTATAATGTCTTCAAGACTCATCTATGTTGTGTAGTATTTTCCAAGCTTATAATTTTTCAGTGCTGCATAGTATTCCATTTCGTGGAATGTACCACTGTTTTTCTATCCATTTGTCTATTGACAGGCCCTTGAGCTGCTTCCATCTCTTCACTATTGTGAATAATGCTCGAATAACATGGGTTTGAATAATTTGTTTGCATCATAGCTAAAAAAAATCCTCAAATTGTTCATTTCTAACCCAAAGGCTGGAAATTTTAGTCCATTACCACTTTATAACACAAAGATGAGGCAGTGTGCTTCCACGAAGATACAGCCTTAGAAACCTATGGAGCAGTATACTCGTAAAGGAGCCCTTATGGCATGGTGGTTAAGTATTTAGGTACTAACCAAAAGGTGGGTGGTTCAAATTCACTAGTATCTCCTCAGAGAAAAACGTGATGATCTGTTTCTTTAAAGATTTACAGCCTTGAGAACCTTGAGGGACAGTCTACAGTCCTATAGGGCCATGATGAGTCAGAAATGACTTGTTGACACTTTTTACTCCGCTCTAAGCACTGGGTGTGGTAAAAAGGATCCAAGTACAGTGTTCTTATTTAGTGACGTTTTTTTTTGTTTGTTTTACATTTTTTTTTTAATCTTAAGTGACTTTATTCAGCATAACCGAAATTTTTAAGCAAAAATCTTCAAATGGTTAGCAGTATGCCATAAAACAGATAGTAGCCGTTACAGTAGGGAGTACATTTTCTCAAGAGGATAAACAGTTACCAGTGGATTTAGAAGAGATGTTCGATGTTTACTCAGCCTCATTAACGAGGCTTTTGTTATAGGCATGCAGGGATTCCTGTTATCGAAGCTTTTGTCAGTCAGTCATTCTTCAGGTTTTCCTATGTCAAAATGGCTGAGTGGTTTAAGGTGCTGACTGTGTTTATTAGTTAAACATGCCTTTGTTTATTTACTGGTCACAGTCCTCT
>NW_006399981.1:1609171-1650257 GCF_000299155.1 Elephantulus edwardii
GATGAATTACATTGATTGTTTTCCTTATGTTGAACCATCCTTGCATACCTGTTATGAATCCCACTTGGTCATGGTGGATTATTTTTTTTATGTATCGTTCGATTCTATTTGCAAGTATTTTATTTAGGATTTCTGCATCAATATTCATGAGAGATATTGGCCTATAGTTTTCTATTTTGGTGCTTTAGTGACGTTTTAATTATTAAAGAGGATATAATATTTAGAATCAGAATTGACAGCAGCAGGATTTTAAGATTTTGAGAAAGGTGGCAGTGGTGGTTCAAGTGTAGAATTCTCACTCTCCATCAGAAAGATCGGGGTTCAACCCACCACACCTCATGCACAGCCAATACTCATTATTAATGGAAACTTGTGTTGCTGAACAGGATTTGGTGGAGCTTCCAGACTAAGATAGTAACAGAGAAAAGGCCTGGCAATCTACAGATGAATATCAGCCAATTAAAACCCTACAGATCATAATGGTTCAATCCTCAACAGACCATGGGGATGACCAATGGTCATATGCATGAGTCAGAGGTTAGTTCCAAAGTCACTAACAGTGACCTAGTGGGTAAGCAGTTGCACTGCCAACTCAAAGGCGGGCTGTTCAAATCCACCAGCTTCTCCTCAGGAGAAAGACGAGCCTTTCATGTACCACTTCTGGCACCTTTTTAGTCACTCTGCAGAGAGTAAAATATATTTGATTTTTCATATCCTCATTGCGTGGAGAACAATAAAACAAGAGAAAGCAGTGGATTTTTTTGCCAGTGTTGTGGCAAAATCAGCGGAGAGTTGTGCTGTTAACCCAAAGGTGGGGCCTCTCTGGCAGTACGAACCCACCAGCTGCTCTGCAGGACAAAGAGGGACAGTCTCCTCCCATGTGATTTACTGCCGCTAAGAACCTGCTGAAGTTGTTTTTGACTGAACAGCAATGAGGCAAGTGAATAATAGCAAAGGAGGTTGGATTAAAAAGAAGCTGAAACCACTGAGGAGATGTGTTTATGGACTTAAAGGATCCTCCTCCTCTCTGTCCTTTGTTACTGCAGATTGAGAGCAGATGCCTTAATCAAATGTGTGAAATATAATTTCTGACCAAATATAGCACTTGATGAGCTGGAAACAGAAATGAAGTGGCAGGAGCTGAAAACCTAAAAAGGACCCAGTTCATGGAGAAGGCAGAGAGGAGGTTAAAACGGGAACTCAAACAACTTCTCTGGATAGAAATGACATAGAAAATATTTATCTGTGTGTTAAATGATCACAGAAGCCCCTTGGATCAAAATCTAAACAGGAAAAAGCACAAACTAACAAAAGGGGAAACACAATCATTAAAAAAAAAAAAAAGACAAAACAAATCATTTTGTATCTTAGCACTAGTGAGAACTGGGGAAATAACAGGAAAATTTTACGAAGTTCCCTGAAGTTTTTAATTACCAAAGGGGGAAAAAAAACAAGCCTCCTGTTCAGGTGCACATGATTAACATACCAAGGTTGGAAGTTCAAGCCCACCCAGAGGTGACTGAGAAAACAGACCCATGTTGTCTCTCTACTTCCAAATAATCAGCCATTGAAAACCCTGTGGTGTCCAATTCTGCTCCAGTAAGCACATGGTCACTGGGAGTTGGAATTGATTCCAAGGCCAATGGGAGAGGAGGAGGCCAACTACCGACGCTTTCTTCTTCTCTCACACAACGGCTCTGTTTTGCCTTTATCCTCACTCCTAACCTAACAGAGATGAGTTAATTCTTCACAAAACGTGCTCCCACTCTGAAAGGCCTTTGAACTGCAGTGTTGGAGAAGAGTTCTGAATACCCCATGGGTTTCCACAAGAACAGACAAGTCCATGTTGGAGGAAGTACAACCAGGGCATTCCTGAGCGGCAAGGACGGTGCAACCTCATCTGATATACTTCGGGCATGTCTGTCAGGAAGGGCAGGTCCTTAGAAAAAGACATCATGCAGGAGGAAAGTGGAAAGTTAAGAGAAAGACTTTCAGCAAGGTGAAGTAACACCATGACACAATTGTAACAATGGGCTTGAACATGTTGGAGATGGTGAGGATGACACAAAATAGAGAGGGTAAGGTTCTGATCTGGTGTGAACTTAATGGCATGTAACACCACAGCTCTGATAGGGAAGTCTGAGTTCCCCTAAGTGAAGGATACAGTTCCAAGTGAGAGTTGTCTATAAAAGTGGATTTACTTTTATGGCTCAGTAAATGTTTATTGACGGGAGCCCCACTCTCTGTGGCAACACTGGGCTGCTCCAGCCACCTCTGTTGACTGAGTAGGGGGTGGGGGTCAAGGGCTAGAATGTAAAGCCAGTCTTGCTTCTTGGGCTTTGGCTTTCTGACTATCTAGCCATTTGAGACTCGGAGACCTTCCGAGGTTTCTTTAAACCAGCAATTGTCACTTTACTTTAGTAATAAAGTTAAGTAACCTGAACTCAAGCCAGTAGAGGAAAAATAGGAATAATAAAATAAAATACGTGAAGATGAGAATACAAGAAAAATCATGACTATGCAGGAGGGGTGAAAAAAAACTGTCACAGAATTGCATTTATGTATAGATAGGCAGGAGGCATGTAGGAGTAAGCTGTGTTTTCAGTCTGCCCTGATGAAATGCAACTTTTTTGTGAAAAGGGAATGGCTAATACTTTTTAAAGAACTGCACCTAGCAAAAATGGCGTATTTAAGGCTGGCCACTCTGATGGCACATAATCACAACAAAATGTGTTCCAAAACCAGATCTGAATCAGAAGAAAATGAGACAGATTTAAACATAAAGCAATATATGTTACACCGTTTTTTAATTCAAGAATAAATTACCTTCTTTTATTGCAGTATTTTACCACCACCAGGCCTGTGTGGGATGAGCTATGAGGACAACTTCATGAAACAAAAAAGAAAGTAAAGCAAGATAAAGATGCCATTAGGTCCATGAACGGGCTAAAGACAGAACGGGTTATCCTGGTGAGGACGAGAGGGAAGGCGGTTCCCAGACACTGAAGGCTTGTGTGAGTCAGGGCCAGCAGAGGCAGAAATGAGCTCACAAAAAAGCCTGCACGGGAATCTCTAGATTTTCAAACAGCAAACAGATTAGAAATGCTGAGCTCAAATGAACGCAAAACTCTAATGTGGATCAAGACAGAATCAAACTCAGCAGAAGGTGAACCATGGGAGTCGGAGGAGAAGCCAAGAACTAAGAATTAACCCACATGGTATCCCAAAGGCCTGCTCTCCAAATCTTAGCATAAAAACCACAATGTTAAAATCATCCAAGGCTCACAAAGTAGCAAAGAAGAGCACTGGCCCTTGAAACAAAGGGTCAAACAGTGCACCTTTGGCAAATATTATACAGGAAATCAAAATGTCACCGTTCAAATGCTCTGCGACTCATTTGCTGGTTCATTTTGTTTCCTCAACTTTCATAAACTTTCCTGGTCTGAAATGCTTCTGTTGAAAGGGAACTAAAACACATGCACTGGAAAGTGGCTTCAGGCTTTAAATTCCTTAAGGTTAAAGAAGGAGAAATATACATGCTTCTTAGTGAACAACACTCTTTTCTCCAAATGGTAGGAAGGACCATCAGAAGCCTCTGCCTAGTTGTCAGGGTCGTAAGGCGTATATTTCGTTACTAAGAACTTTACCCCAACAACCCCCACCTGCCCTGTCTAAACCCACAGCCTGCGTGTCAGGGCATTCCAGCCCATGGATTATTTGATGACGTCTCCTACCCTCCCATCAGGGTACAATTTTCTAAAAGCAGAGAGAATCCTTCCCAAGAAAATAAACACTCCCAAACAACCATCCCATTCTGTTACCTATTTGGATTACATAATTACTATGAAGCTAAGACTTTCTTCCTGAGACACCAAAAGCTGAACTGCTTCCCTCCTCCCCACACTGTCCAAAGTAAAAACTCCCTCAAAAGTCCCTAAAAAGCAGCAACCAGAGCCCCCTGTGATAGTAAACACCCCACTGCCTCATCTCTGCTCTAGACAAAAACTCAGATCAAAACAGCTAACATCCTTAAAAATCTCTATGCTCTGTACTATACTTCAACAAACTCTCCGAATACCTCAAACTTCCCTGCACAGAGAGAGAATAATGGGTCATTTCTCTGGATTTTATTAGGATTGTGTGTATCTTTCATGTAAGATACGGCTGCTAAAAAAAAAAATAAATAAAATAAAAATAAAAATTAAAAAAGATACGGCTGCTAGTAATTGGGAGTTCTGGTGGCCCAGTGTTTATGCAGCCAATCAAATGCAGTTTGAATCCACCAGCTGCTCCATGGGAGAAAGATAGGCAGTTTCCTCCCATGAGATTCAGTGCCTCTGAAAACCCACTGAAGAGTCAGCTATGAGTTGGTTTCAACTTGACAGCCAACAACAATAATAATAATGGAGAACTGGCATAACTTACCAGCTACCAAGTAAAAGAGTTAACACATCCCCGTGTCCAAGCCAGTTAGGGTGCTCTGCTTTTATGGGGGAGTGAGGGAACCAAGCCAACTACTGGGCCAAGCTGACTTGGAACTTGCAAAGCACACAGCTCTTGAAGGTTGTTGTGTACCATCAAGTTGGAACCGACTGGTACATGGTCTCTTAGCAGGTCTTAGAGGCAGGAAATCTCAGGGGAAGAGACTGCGCGTCTTGCTCTTTCCGAGCAGCTGGTGGGTTAGAACTCCTGGCTTTGGGTAGGGGCAGCATAACTCTTTACCATTAAGCCACCAGAGCTTTAACTGTTGCAGTTGTTATATGCTGTCAAGTTAGAAATGAGTCATAGCTGACCCTCTGGGCAGCTTTCAGAGGCTGTAAATCACACAAGAAGAGACTACTCATCCTTCACCTCTGTAGCAGTTAGTAGATCCGAACCATGTACGTTTAGTTTGGCAGCACCACTCCTTACCACTAACCTACTAGAGCCTCCTTGAGCTCTAATTAAGGTAGTCCTATTTTTTTTTCCAAATGAGGTAGCAGTGAAAAAAGCTGCAAGTTCCCCCAATAGCTTGCTCTAAACAGCTCATCTGAATCAATATCGTTCTTCACTCTTCGTAATGCCTCTCTAAGACAAAGGGCCAGAATATTCCTGGAATGCCTCTCGGAGTTACAAAGGGTGCACCTCCTGTAACTCATACACTTTGCTCATTCACTTGCAGTGAAGATTAAATGAGATTATATGTGTAAAATGCCAGACACACCCAGCACATAATACACAATAAAGGACATTAAGTAAATGATTGTTATTGTTATGTACCATGAAGCTAGAACTAACTCATAGGGTGACCCTCCAGTGGGTTTTCAGAGGCAGGAAATCTACTGGGAGGAGACTGCCCATCTTTCTCAGGTGGAAGAGCTGGTGGATTTGAACTACATGCCTTTGGGTTGGTGACTCAATTGTTAAAAAGCAAAACTATCTCTTGGTGCTGACTGAGTTGAAACAGGAAGACTGAAAAGACAGAGATGTTTTTGCTGTCCTCTAGCTTACTCATAATTTTGTACTTGCTAACCAGCAGTAATACAAGGAATGTCTAGATGGCACAAATGGTTAAAAGTTCCAATAGTAGCCAAAAGGTTGGCAGTTCAAACCCACCCAGAGTCACCTTGGAAAGAGAGGACTGACAGTCTGGTTTTGAAAGGTTACAGCTTGGAGAACTCTTTGGAACAGTCTGCACACATGGGGTCACCACGCGTCAAAAGTTACCCAAAGATAACTTCGACAACGGCAAAGCGAGAATGCCGACGTTCTACAATTCCAGGGGTAGAAATCCCACTGGTGCCTCCTGTTCTTAATAACTGAGAACCTGTCCCACTCTCAGTAACCAAGGAACTTGAGTGTCTGAAACAAAAGACAACAGAAATGCAAAAGACCTTTAAATTCCACAAAGCCCCTTGGCAGTGCTCTTAGGGAACTTTTGCCAGCAAAGTTAAACATCTCACTTTAGACAACTGTTGTCAGGAGACAAAACTGGGCAAATAAATCACAGAACCCAGGCATCCTAATGAGGCTCTGCTCTCACCATAGATTAGGCCTAAAACTCTAGCTTTTCTTGGAGTATCAGGTGACAAGTACACTCTCAAGAAACACCCAGCAATCTTTTTGTGTTTCTCCCTGCTGTTTAGATGCATAGTTAGTTAACATTTCCTTTCAGGCACAAAACCTTCTACAACAGCTTTGTGAAAATAAGCTAAGATATGCAATGAGTAGGTTGTATTATAATTTCTAAAAGTAGATAAAGGAACGAGCAGTGTTTCATTCTGTAATACAGAGGATTGCTATGAGTAAAACGGACTTGAAGGAACAATATCCACCTAAGAATTTTCTATGTCCATCAGGACATATTCACGCTATGCCAGGTTCACCTACTGCACACAGCTATCTAGAAAATAAAAAAAGGGTAAAAGGAATAATGCTCAGACTCCAGAAAAGAGCAGACATTTGCAGGAGTCTTGAGAAAATGTAGAAAAAAAGAAATTGCCATAAAACTTTTAATTTGATATTGTGACATGCCTATTACACTTGTAAAAGAGTAGGCCATGTCATCATTTTTGTAGTTTCCAAATCATGTTTTTGGAAAAATAAAAGGCATCAGCATTATATCTATTCAGCTTTTAAAAGATTAGGCTTCTCGGCAATTCTTATCCTTCGTTAGTAAGCGATACTTTCAGAAATGCAAAGTCAAGTATAACCCCTACTTAGAAAGACAGGCAAATACTACTCTATCCCTTTGCTGAATTTTTTACTTACTTCACTTGATATCAGTTTTTAGGGCAATCCGCTATTGCCATGGAAATGTATGTGCTCTACAAATAAGTGCAACTTGTAGAAGACAGTCTTTTTTATTTATTTAATACATTCTAATCAAATAGTAACAGCAGTAAATAAACACTTGGAAAAACAGGCAGGCATCCCCCCTGTATCTGGAAGAAAATGAAGTCAAAGTATTCTACATGGTAGAAGGGAGGTCACTGTCAATGTCCATGGCTAAACAATCCAAGGACAACTTGGAAATTTCTACAGCCATGTCTAAAAAAAAATAAAATCAATGGCAACAGGTTGGAACAAAGCTACTTCAACAAGGTGAAGGTCTATTCTACGTCGGTATTATTAACAGGGATTGAATTGCACCTGTATAGCATGACATTCTTGTCTTTAGCCTTAAAGGAAAAGAGGAGGGAGGAGGTCTTTTCCATTTGCACCAGTATGAAATATTTTTAAAGTAAGGCTCCCTTTAAATGGTTTACTACAGTACTCATTCACAGGAGAGTTCATACATGTAGTAAGACAAATACAGGATTATCTCTTTTTTGGTTGATTTGGTTAATTGCATAAAATGAAGGATAAATACTCACAAGCATAATCTGTTTGACAAAACAGATTCTAGGTACATCAAAATGCAAAGTATAAAAAGTCCTAAAAATACTCTGATCAGCAGGCCTACGAAATTGCTGTCAACTCACAAGCCTGTGTCAGCTTGGTTCCTTACTCTCCATCAGTGCTCGTAAGAGGCACTCAATCTACCACCAGTACTAGGACCTGGACCTGGTGGAATGGAATCCCACCCAGTAAGGCAAGGTATTCTGATAAAATGCTCCTACAGCTTTCACCTAGAACACCTGAATTGAAAATGACCAACTGGTCTTGGGCAATCTTAGGGAGGGAAGCATCCCCTCAAGATAAAAGAAAAACAATAAACAAAACATGAGGGAACTTTAAATACCTAGCTACCTCTTTACACACTTAAATTAGACCGACTTCAGCTGTTCTTAGAAAGAATTCCACGTAGTTATCCAGAGCAGTCGCACAAGTTTTGGTTCTCTTTTACATAGCTGCATTCGGAGAGACTTAGATGAGGCATGTTTAGAAAAAGAGAAACACTTATACCTGGAATTTATATTCTTCCAAGTAATCTTTTAGTCTCGTTGGTAAAGGCAGTCCCCAGATGGCACCGGTACATTTGTTAATGGTGAGTCTACAGAGATGCTGCAGAGATGGTGCTGATGTGTAGAGCGGTTTGGTCAGATAAAGGTGAACTGTGCCGTTCCGGGGGGCCTCCGGGCCCACTCCCTTATCCTTGCACATCTGAACATAGTAGTCAATCAGATGAACCACACTGTCAAACTGTTTAAGCTTGGACTTGACACATATGATTGAGTCCAATCGGAATTTCCCATCTTGGTACTCGATTCGAAGATTAGTTGGTCCAGCTGATGTTTTAACAGATATTGTGAGCAGATAATCTGAATGTGAACTATCTCTAATCAAGAAAGTTCCTTCTGGTGCCTCTTTTAATTTCTCTTTGGCTTCATTAACAGTCATACTGCCCCAGTACCATCCTGGGGGTTTTGTTCAAAAAGAAAAGGGAAAAGGGGAAAAAGAAGAAGGTAAAATAATTATTATCAGAATCTTTATAATATGGAAAGTTCTTGGTAATACTTTTTCTAGCTATTAAAAGGGAAAAAGTTTTTAAGTGAAAGTTTACCAGCGAATGCCAGAAATACTTTTGGTAGAAATTTAATGACAGTTTGGGTCCATTTTACTTTAGGAACGTAACTAAGCAACTTTTCTTTTTCAAGAAAATAACTTTCGGGGCCTGTCCTTTAAGCTTGCTTAAGAATTTCTTCTAAAGAAATAAACGAATGTTTGCAATGTGACACACTGGCTGACAGACCATAATGTATTACTGAAGTGAAATCACAGCTTTAAAGTAGATTTGAAATAAATTAGGGGTTAGAAATAAAAAGCCATGCCTTTAAAAACAAAACAAAAACACAAAAGCAACAAAGCCCAAAGATGTAAGTAATTCCAGCCAAATAAAAGCAGAAA
Source organism: Elephantulus edwardii (assembly GCF_000299155.1). Taxonomy (NCBI): domain Eukaryota; kingdom Metazoa; phylum Chordata; class Mammalia; order Macroscelidea; family Macroscelididae; genus Elephantulus; species Elephantulus edwardii. The sequence goes on from NW_006399981.1 coordinate 1,618,001, forward strand.
CCTGTTTAGGGAGGTTTATGCTCCCACACCCCATCACATAAAAAATATATTCTTGGCCCCATTTCATTGCTTAAAACCTAGGAAACAGTCCATTTCTTGTGGAAAAATTACAGGTCTAATTGGATAACTTTTGTTTGCTGCTTTTGACTTGTTCGCCTTTCTGTCATCCAGAAATTATGACGTTTACAATCTAAACTCTTTTGGACTGCCTCAATCTAAATCTAATCATTCTAGATTTGATTGCCTCCATTTCCCAGATCTACTCTGTTTTCAAAAATGACTCAGACATTCTGCTTCTAAACGTATGTCTTCTCACTCCCTTTCAGAGACTCTGTGAGTCCTTCCTTTTTACAAGCCAGGAGCCGCATGGCATGGGGCTCTCCCCTCTGCACAGTAGGCAAACCCGCAACTTTGCTCCAATCGAAAGCTTTTAGGATTCAAAAAGCCTGTGCACTTTGCCAGATTTAAAAAAAAAAAATTTTAGATGCGGAGAGGCGTGAGCGAGCTGTCTGCGTAGACTGCACTTAAAAACAATCAATACCCCTGGGCTGGCCCACGAGGGAGATGGCACTTGGCAGGGCTTTACTCGATTGGGGCGTCAGGGCTGCGGCTTTACTGGGGCTTCCTTGCCCCGGCTCCGGGACTCATCTACCCGCGCGCGCAGCATTCCGTCCAGCCCCAGACTTGGCCGCCAAGACCCCGGGCTGGGGCGGCTCCGCTCGATAGCCGGGTGCACCTGGGGCTGCCGGGAGCGTGGTGACTCCCCGCCGCCCCTGCATCCCGTGGAAAGGGAGCTACGCGTGCTTTTTCCACCAGGGTTCAAACAAGAACACCCAGCGCTGAGCAGCCGCAGAAAGACCGTAAAGTTCCAGCGCAGTAGGAGATTATCTCCAAGAAACCCTTCGCGCACCCAGCCCTCCCCCAGGCTTCTGAGTCCTAGGGAACCACTTTCCCTCTGCATTACCAAGGATCCAGGGCCGTTCTGGTATCCGGAGAGGAAACCAGTCTTTGCTTCCAGCCCAGACCCCACATCCCGGCTGTGTTCCTGGCCAGCGCGATCTCTGCCGAGTCTTTAGGGTGTCACCTCCTCCCGGTGTCACGGGCTGGTGCCCTCCTCCCTACCTGTTTGACTGAGCTCCCGCAGGGCCTTGGCCAGCCTCGCCGCTTCCGGGGACGGCTCCTCCGCAGACCCCACGGTACCCCACTGGCTGCGCGTCCCATCAGCGCCATTCCCGGAGGGCTCGAGGCACCGCAAGGTCATGGGGGAAGAGTCACCGCGGCAAAGACAGGTGTCCGTCTGAGCTGGGCTCGGAGAGAGGCACGCGTCCTTCCTTGAAGTCAGTGGAAATCCTAGACTTAGTCCCTGCTGGATGTCCGAAATGATACCAAAGGGGGACAAGATGGAAAGCTGCAGGTTGTTCTTCGCCGGGTCTGAGCGCACGGATAGCACAGTCCCCCACGGGCAACCAGAGTTCGTCTGTAAAGAGAAAGTGAGTGATTGGACCAGTCCTGACTGGATCGCTGCAGCTGGGGTGCGAGGGATGGGTGAGGTTACAGATGGCCATCACTGGCGCTCATCTGTTCCTATGCTTCTGCAGCATTTAGGCCCAGAGTCCAGCTATAGAGAAAGGAAGATAAAGAGGCACAGAGTTGTCTGAGGGGATAGGGAGACGTGGGGAGACAGCATGAGGATGAAGAATGGGGTGACTTCTCAGCCCGAGGGTGTACGCTCACATCAGACTAGGAAGAAAAGGGTCACCTGCAACTCTAATAAGATTATAATCTGGTCAAGGGCAGGTGTGGGTGAAGGGAAATGGACAGTGCTGGAGAGATCCCCAAATTTGCACTTCCATCCCAGCCAGGCTTAACCTGAAATGCCGAGGAAGAGGCAGCCCGCACAAACCTGGTTCCCGGGACTAAAGCGTTGCGGGGTTCTCAGGACTCGAACCAGCAGTCCAAGATGCAGTGCACAACCCACTGCATTCTCACCTTGGAGCCGCCTCGCGCCCCTCCCCCACTTCCCAGTGCTTGCTCGGGGTAAGGGTGGGGGGCGCTACCGGGAGCCGTGGTGGCAACTCCGGGGATGGGCAGTTGCCGCTGCCGCCGCCGCCGCCTCGAGCGCTGTCGAGGAATCTGCCCGAGTGGGAACTCCGGGCAGGGGGCAGCGAAAAGCGGCAGGATGTGAAGACAACAAACGGAGAGCCCTTACCTCTGCCTCCGCGGCCACCGCTTCCACAGCAAGCAGCCTCCCCAGCGGACATGGGGCGGAGGAACCGGGAGGGGCCCGGGAGAGGAGGGGTGTCTGTCCGAGTTTCCCTTGTTGACGTTTAATTTGGGGACGCACTGTCCAGGGATGCGGCGCGCCGTGTGCTCTGCAGCGGCTGGCCGAGTTCTCCGCGCCGAGGACAAGCAGAAGCCCCGGGGATCATCGCCTGGACCCCCGGGCTCCGACACCAGCCATGAGTTCTGACACCTCCTGGCGCACAGTCTCGGCAACTGCGGGGTTTCCCTCGGGCTGGGACCGAGGAGGTGGGAAGCAGAGAGGGAGGGAGGAAGAAGCGAGGGCGGAAGGCAGGGCGGCGGGGAGGAGCAGGAGATCAGGTTATGAGGATTATTAATTTGGATGGCAGTTTAAGAGGGGAGGGGAGGGGGGGGAAAACCAAAACAACTCCAGAGACTTTCTGACGCCTGGAAGGAACCAGAGAAAGCAGGCACAAGCGCCCTGCTGCCTGGCAGGTCCACGGTTCGGACTCTCTCCCCGGGCGGGTCTAAACTGCGGAAGCAAAGGCCGCCCGCCGATCCCCAGCGCGCACACGGCCGCGCCCCACAGCCCTCCCCAGCGACCCTCCTCGGGGCGGAGTCTCGGGGCTCCCCCCTCTGGTACCTGCCGTCCTCCCCGGCCCGTACTTGTCTGCAGTACAGGCAGCAGATACGGAGGCTGGACGTCCGTGGCCCGCACAGCGCCGGCGGCTGCGCGCGAGGAGGCTCATGCTTCAGTGGAAGCCCAAGGCCCGCGAGCCGCGGCGGTGGCGGGAAGACTTGGCAAGAGTTAAACGCCGGTCCGGGAGCCGGTGTGTGCGCGCGGCTTCCCAGGCGGACGCGCCTCCCCGGCTCCCCGCCTCTCTCTCTCTTTCCGCGCCCCGCCCCGCCGGCTGCAGCCGAGGCCGCTTTCCAGGAACTTTCCAGGAATTCGCCTCACGTGACCGCGGCCCTGGCTGCCGCTTTAAAGAGGCTCCGGCACTAAAGCACAGGCTTCGGGGGAGGCGGGCGCAGAGCGTCTGGGTTCCGGCAGGGTCACTTTGGGTGCCGGGTGATCCGTCCTCCTTTGACCTTACCCTCTGCGCTACTCAGGGACAAGGCCGGTGACAGCGCCTACTGCCACCGTCCCGTTTTGACCACCGCAGCCTGCACCCCACCCGCGCCAGTCCTGCGCTGACATCCTCATTTCCTTTGCCCAGCCCTGCCGCCGGGGTTCTCGTCTTCTCCGGTCCATCCACGCCTACTTGATCGGACCCTCCAGGGCGCACATTATGTGAAGGGTGCTGGGAAGACTGCAGGTTCTCCGAAATAAGCCCTTCCTACTCTAAGGCAGAAAGATGCAGGGGGGACCCCCTGTCTTATCCTTGGCAAATACGCCCGGGGGAGAGAGGAAGCTGGTTAAAAGCCAGCTGGGCAGCCCCCACGACGCGGATCCTAGAAGGCGGCGCATGCAAAGAGCGGCGCCTCCTTAAACGGCGCGGGCGCCCTCTGTCCCCTCCCCTGGGGCTAGCTCACTCCGGTACCCGCCCTGCCCCCGCTCCTCCCACCCTCCTTCGCTCGCCTCTTTCCGGTGCCCCGGGCCTGCCTCCTTTACCTGCGCACCCGCCGAGGGAGTGCCCTTACCTGTGCGCTCCACAGGTACTGTGGTGTGGGCCCTGGTGCCTGCAGTCTGCAAAGGGCTAGTGCCCGCAATTTCCAGCAGGCCTAAGAACTGGGAATGCGAAAGGATCCGGCACCTATTCCCTGCTGGGGAAACCTCACCTCCTCCCTGACCTTAGTTGGAAACGCAGCCACTGGCCTGCACGCCTGCCCCCCAAAGTGTGACCTACTTTAAATGTGACCTTTTTGAAAAGCTTTAACACTCACGAGAAAACCGGATCCAACATTTCGATAACTATTTTTCTTTGAAATACTACTCGATTGCATCACTGCTCAAAAGCTTAAAAGGTCAATGGCCACTTTAGTTGAAGCAGTGGCTGTGGGGAAATTGGACGAGAGAGGGAGGGGACGAGAGAGGCGCGGCTTACAAACCTGCCTCGTGCCCCCCCTGCTGGCCCTGGGAGGAAGCGTGGGCCGGCTCCCAGACTGCAGGAGTGTGGAATCGAAGACAAATGGGTTTTCCAATAATTTCCCTGCTTTTCAGTAAATAACTCTATACAGATGATAGACTGGTGAGTCAGACGGGGGACATTTCCAGCTATTAAAGGGCTTTGACAACGGTGCACTCTTGTGCACAGAATCATGTTTTGGGGTGGGATTTTTTTTTCCAAGTCTCAAGTTGGGAGGGGGGTGCGGTCACCAAGACTCATGGAGACCCTATGAACAGCTAATCTGAACCCTGCCCTATCCTGTGCCATCCTCATCATCACCGTCACACTTGAGCCCATTGTTACAATCACAGTGTCAATCCATTTTTTGTGGGTCTTCTTTCTTAAACCAATCCTTCACTCTCCAAGCATGATGTTCTTCTCTAAGGACTGACCACTCCCAACAATATGCCCAAAGTGTGTATGACAGTGTCACCGCCCTTGCCTCCAAGGAACGCTTTGGTTTCACGTTCTCCAAGACAGACCTGTTTGTTCTCTTGTCAGATATTCTCTCCTCCTCCTCTGCACCACAAGTCAAAGGTATCAAATCTTTTGCCATCCCTAGTGGAAGGGAATTCAATCTATTCGATCTGTATGCTGAGCAAATTATTAGAGAAGCTGGATTTTATGAAGAACAACATGGCATCAGGATTGGAGGAAGACTCACCAATAACAAGCGTTGTGCAGATGGCACAGCTTTGCTTGGCTGAAAGTGAGGAGGACTTGGATACTACTTACAGCAAAATGTCAAACCCTACAGCCTTCAACATGGGTTGCATCTCAACATCAAGAAAACAAAGATTCTCAACCCTGAACCAATAGGCAGTATAGTGATAGATGGAAAGAAAATTGAGACTGTCAATGACTTCATCTTACTTGGATCCATAATCAATACACTTAGCAGCAGTCAGGAGATCAGGAGATGTATTACACTGGGAAAATCTTCAGTCAGGAACCTCACCAAATTATTGAGGAGCAGTGATGTCAGTTTGAAGATTAAGGTGTGCCTGATTCAGCAACATGATCTTTTCAGTTACTTGCAATGCATCTGAGAGCTGGACCATGAATAAGGATGGTAGAAGAATTGACGCCTTTGGACTGTGGTGATGGAGAAGATTACTGACTATCCCACAACCTGCTGAAAGAACAGATACGTCTTGAAAAAAGTGTAGCCAGAGTGCTCCTTGGAGGCAAAGATGATAAAGCTGCATCTCACATACTTTGAGCATGTTGCTAGGAGAGGCTAGGGACATCATGCTTAGAAAGGTTGAAGGATATCTAAAGAGAAGACCTGCAGCCTTACAGATTAACACAGTGACTACAGCAATGGACTCAAGTATATCAGAGTTTGTGAAGATGGTACAGGATAGCACAAGGTTCAGATCTACTGTTCATAGGGTCGCTATGAGTTGTTTTCATTTTGATAGCAAAAGTGGAAGGGAATGAAGGAGAGTAATTAACTTCTAGCTAATGTCCTCTACTATGAGGCCTGGTGACACATTGATTAAGAGCTCTGTTACCCAGCAGCTAGAACGCACCAGCTCCTCTTCTAAAGATGTGGCTTCTATAATGATTTAAGACCTTCAAATCTCTGTGGGGCAGTTCTATTCTACTATATGCAGGGTCACTGCGAGTTTAAATTAGCTTGAAACTAGTGGATTTGGTTTGATATTTCTATAAAGCAGCAGAATAATTTTACACAAAGGTGTTTACTTTGGGGGCCTTTTCTAGAAAATTGAAGAAATGAACTCAAGTTCCAGATGAAGGACTGGAGTGAATGAACATATCAGTTTCTATGTAAGTGTGTGTATCATGTGACACCCAAAGCCTTTAAAGAACCAATACAGCTCTTATATCTAAGCTCTGAATTACTCTATTATGGCTTCTCCTCTGTGATAGATAAAACCATTCTTGTACAGTTTACATTAATTACACTCAGTAATTAGATGGTCAAGGGAGCTCTAGTGTCCTCGTGGGTAAGAAGTTATGCTGCCAACCCAAAGCCAGTCAATTTGAATCCATTAGCTGCTCCTCAGGACAAAGATGGGCATGGGATTTACAGCCTCTGAAAATGTGATTTACAACTATGTGATTTACAGCCTCTGATAACCCCACCAGAGCCTTCTGATTCAATGGTCAATGAGTTCGACTTGTTTTGAGTCAATGATCTAATTAATCTAGCTGGTCAGTGAAAGAAAAGAAGACCCTCAGTGAGATGGTTTGAAAGTGACTGCACCAATGGGCTTGAGGATGGCCCAGGATAGGACACAGTCTGTTGTTCATAGGGTCTCTATGAGTCAAAGCCAACAACACACCACCTAACAGTAAGTATTTCTTGTGTTTCTCCCAAATAAATATTTACTTCTAAGTTGACAGAAAGCTTCGAGGTACCCTTCTTTCTGTACTTCTCTGTGTCTTCCTCAGGACTTTTGATTTGCTTCTCCTTCTGCATACCTGATCTCAGATCCTTCACATAAATAAACCAGGTGACCTTGTGGGTCTCAAATTCACCCCCACAGGGGGTTTTTGTGTGTAAAGATTGCTGCAAACACAAAGCCCACTGCAGCCACGCTTTGGTTCAAAACAGGATTTTCTGCTTTGTTTCTAAAATGTTTCCCAGAATTCTGTTGGCCTTGGTAATCCTCAAAAAACACTTAATAGAAGCTGTTGTTGTTGTTATTGTTAAGTGTCATCAAGTCATAGACGACTCATAGCTACCCTATGCATGAAAGACCTGAACATGTGTATAACTTTCATCATTTCTCCAAGTTCATAGGGTTTCCGGAGGCAAGCTATTTAGGAAGTGGATGCCACTCCTGCTTCCAAGCTTACGTGTATGCAGTTGTGTTAAGTGGAAGGAAAAGAAGATAATGAAGTTGTATCTACACTATGATTGTTGTTGATGTTGTTGTTATGTGTCAAGTTGCCTGCAACTCATTGGAACACTATGTACAGCAGCTCTGAACCCTGCCCTGACCTGAGCCAGGTCATTGACTCCAACACACTTAATCCCATTGCCCCAGTTACTGTATCAATCCCTCTCAACTGGAGTCTTCCTTTTTTGAGCTGTCACTCCACCCTTTCAAGCATGATGTCCTTCTCTAATGACCTATCTTTCCTGGCCACATGCCCAAAGTATGTGAGATGAAGCTTCAAAATCCTAACCTCCAAAAAATAACTTGGTTTCACCCTCTCCAAGACAGACCTATTTGTTCTCCTGGCAATCCATGATATACTCAGTACTCTTCTCTAGCATCACTACTTAAAGACATCAATTCTTCTTCGGCCATCCCTAGTCATTGTCTAGTTCTCTGATGCATAGAAAGTGATTGTGAAGACCATGGTCTGGATCAGGTGCATCCTAGTCTCTAGACTGACATTGTTCCTCTTCAATATTCTAGAGAATTCCCTGACAGCAGACTTTCCCAATGCAATTAGTCTTTTGATTTCCTGACTGCTAATGCCAAGCATGTTGATTACAACATAAAATTATGTATGCATGTGGCAAAGCCAGAAGGAAATGTGGAGAGATGAAAACAGCTGGTTTGAGGGTGATAAGATCTAGATGATTTTTTTAATTTGACTTTCCTTAAATACCATAATACTATTTTGGAAATCGTATAAAGAATACCTGGTGGCACAGTGAGTAATCACTTGCCTGCTAACCAAAAAGCCAGTGGTTTGAACCCACAACTGCTCTGAGGGAAACAGTCTATTTCTGAAAGGATTGTAGCCTTGGAACCCCCTGGGCAGATCTACTCTCCCTAAAGTGTTACTCTAAGCTAGAATCATCTCAACAGCAAGAGGTTTGGGAGTTTAAAATGCAGAGCTTCTAACTCTAGCCCAAGACAATTCACCTCTTTCCTTGTCTCCAGACCTGCCACTCAACATGACTCTTCCAATGTCTAACAGGTATATTCAGTTTAATATGCATCAGGAACACTTATGATTTCCTTACACTTTCCTGCATGAAATCCAATGCTCATGTGTCCCCTCTTGTGCCTACCTGAGACTTCCTTGGAGCTGATTGCCTGAATGCTCTCTTCAGCTTTGAAATTCTAAAGGTGATTCCATTTGTTCTGGATTTTTTTTTTTTTAAATTAAGATTGTAATGAAAGTTCATAGAGAACCTGAATTTCCAGTTTCGCCACAACCTCGCCAGCATTTGTTGTTTGGTATTCTGTTAAATTTTGCCATTCTAACTGGGGTGAGATGATATCTCATAGTTGTTTTGATTTGCATCTCTTAGAGCTAGGGATTTTGAACATTTCTTCATGTGTTTGTGTGCCATCTGAATGTCTTCTTTGGTGAAGTGTCTGTTCATATCCTGTACTCATTTTTCAACTGGATTGTTTTCCTTTATCTTGTTGTGGTGAGTTCTGGAATTTTTAAGAGCTTATCTGCTGCTCCAAGAGAAATAGATGAACAATCACCTCCCGTGCAACTTATAGCCTTAGAAACTTATTATAGGGTCCCCTAAGAGACAGGTCACAAGCAACTTGATGGCAGATAACAACCACAACAAGGAGAAACCTGGTTTTACCCTCTCCAGGACAGACTTGTATGTTCTTTTAGTAGTCCACAGTATGTTCAAAACTCTTGTCTAGCACCAAACCTTAAAGGCTTCGATTATAGAGGATTTTTTTTAAAATTTTATTTTGCACTGTAAATGTTCTCGTAATGGAATTGACAAATGCATCACACTGAACTCTCATGGAATTATAAAGAGAGGGTGTTTTTTTTTTCATTTTTAGTTTTTGTTTGATGATGGGAGAGTTAGCAAATGATCCTGGGAGATGGTAAAGCATTTGAGGACAAGTGATACTCTTAAATGCTCGTTATCACTTCCTTTTAGAATTCTCTATCTCCTTTCTCATACACAGGAACTATGGTGACATAGTGCATTATCACATTCAGTTAGGTTCCTTACTAACCAAAAGGACAATGGTTCAAATCCACCAGCTGCTCTACAGAAGAAACATGTAAAACTTTACAATCTCAAAAACCTGATGGAGAGTTCATGATGGGTCAGAAATGACTTGACAGCAGTGTTTTCTTTGGTCTTGATACACACTATTTCTGGATTCTGGAATCCAGACTTCCAGAGAGCATGGCCTGAATTAACCATTCAGATTAGTTTGCCCAGCAGCATGGTCCAAGGAGGGCCAACCAAAGTATTATTTCCCCCATGATTTCAAGTAAATGCTGTAAGAAAACAAGCTCTTCTCTTCTGAGATGATGAACAAAAATGACTACGTAAGGCAACTTTCCATCACTTGGAGAGAGTCTGTCAAGAAAAAAGGCACTTTGGTGATGTAGTCGATAGGGAATTGGGCTGATGGCCCAAGGCAGTGCCTCTCCAGCAGTTAGAATCTACCAGTGGCTCTGAGGGAGGAAGAGGGAGAATCTCCTTCTGTGCAGTTTACAGCTTTGGAAACCAAATGGAGGGTCAGTTATGAGCTGGTCTTAACTCTCTCAGCAATAAGTGAGTGAATGCATCAAAAAACAAAGGCAGCAGAAAAGAAAACAACTGTACTCTGAGAGAGAAAGAGAGACTCCAAAGCACTTAAAGCTCTGACAACTCCCAAATAGTCTAGAGGTACGTTGCTAACCCCAGAGGGGTGCTTCTCTGACACTTCAGTCTCACCAGAGGTTCTGTGGGAGAAAGGTGGGCAATCTTCCCCCTTTTATAAGATATGTCCCGTTCCATTCACCACAGCCCTCATCGTCTTCTATGGCCTCCCCAACACTGGGCATTACTTGAATTTTGTTATCACTATAATACTGTTTTTCTTATGGCAAAGAAGTACAGCTCTCTATACAAGTCTCTATCAGAAATGGAGAGATAAAACAGAGACCTAAAAGGCTGAATGTTTCAAGGCAGAGAATGTATTTCTCTGAGGAAGCATAAAATGGTCTTGTGTGCCTAATAGCCAAAACGTGGCTGTGTTCTTCCTTCTGACCTATTTTATTCTTCTGTTCTCCTCTCTGACTCTGCAGGCTATGCAGGCCTCTGTATGAATGTTCTGCAGACAAATGCACCAGGCACACAGCTGTGCGGTTATTAGACAACCTAATGCCAGACTATGGAAACCCAGGCACCTGCTGACCTCAAGTGAGGACACTTGCTGTAAGAAGACAATCTCCCTTATCTCTACTGAGAAATAAAAGTCGCCTTCATTCTTTATTGAAATTGGTTCATATAGCCAAACAATCATCAGTCAAAAGAAGATGTTGAGGAGAGCACAGGCTCATGCAGAATCTTAAGCCAGTATTTTCTCCTCCCTCACAGAGCTCCTTGCTGCTTCCTGGTCCTTTACGCCTGCCTTGGGTGGCTCTCTGTGCTGAAATGCTCTTTCTCATGTCATTGTTCCCTCACTTCACTCAGCACTTTGGTCAAAAAGGCTTCCTCTCCCACCTGTTCTGAAATAGCACCCTTTATCAGTAACCATCTCTTTCTCCTGCTTTATTTTCATCCCCACCACCTGTCACTATATGACAGTAGTTTGTCTGTTAATTGTCTCTCTCCCACTAGGATAGACACAGAAACACGGCCTATTAGATAGAGTCACTACTCTATCACTGGTGCCTAAATAAGCTCCTAGCCTGAAGTAGGCATTCATTACAACACTACTGAGTGATTGAATTTACAAGTCAGGAACCAGAAACACTTTTACTTCCTTCTTTCTGGCCTGGATCCACTTACTATTTGCATCTTCTGCTTAGATATGCTTCACAGCTTCATCTTTGGCTTATCCTTCAGATCCTGTGGTCTTTAGGTGCGATAGCAGATTGAAACCTTGCCCAATTCTCTGCCAACCTGACAATCTCTGCTGGGCTCCAGCCCTTTGTTTGTGTCAGTCTTCCCCCTACCCCCACCCCGGGGAAGTCTTCCTCTCCTTTGCTGTCCCTCCATTTTTCTGAGCATGACGTTCTCTTCCAAGGACTGGCCCTTCCTGGTAACATGCCCAGAGTGTATGAGAATGAAGTCTTCCAGTTCTTGCCTCTAAGAAACACCCGGGCTGTACCTCTTCCAAGGCAGATCTTCAGACTCCAGCCTGGCACAAGGAGGAATCTGTCTCACGTGGCTCCCTTGCTCCTTAACTCTACCAACACAACAGTGGTGCATGGTCGTGCTGGCGTTACTGAGATACGCAGGAGGTTCACACGGCGTTACTTGACACTGTCAGAGTAACACCAAAATAACTAGCCATAATTTTTTTTTGTGAAGGGTTTCAGCAGAAGCTTATTCTTTATTTAAAGTATCCCTGTGGTTAATTAAACCAACAAACACTTTTTTTGCAAGCCCAGTTTACATGTATCAACACACCTGCAAGGACTAACTCTTTGCTAATTTACTTTTGAACCAGAGTTACCATGATTACCCAATTACACCAACACTTTGAATATGTCTGTACATGTTGTCAGCCTGCATTGTTTTTGGTGGTGGTGGTGGTGCTATTTTTGTAGTCAGTGATCTTGTCAAATTTTCTCGTGCTACCATATTCTAGAAAATAGTATTTGTGAACTTATATCTAAAACTTCTTTATTTGCATGGAAGTTTGCAAATGATTTTTTTCCTTGCTTACCCATACATATTTTGTTTTATAGCATACTAATGATAAATAATTAATATCATTCATTTAATACAATGTCTGCTTGATTCCTTAGGCTTCAGGCCTTTTGTTCATAGGGTTGCTATGAGTCATTCTTGACTTGACAGCAATTAACAACAACAACATCATTCAACTTATTATTTTCTTTTTTAAATTTTATTTTATTAATTTTTAATGAACATTTACAGAGATTTTTGGATTTCCATTCATTCATTGTTGCACTATTTTCTCTACCCCCACTTCGTTCCTCTCTTTTTTTCCTTGAAAGTGTTTTAATTGTCCCATTGCCACAGTGCTTGTCAAAACCAGTTCTGATTAATCTCCTTTGTCAGTGTGTTCTTTGCCATTTTCTATCACTCCTCCCTAAGAGAGCTTTCACCCTGATTCATAAGGAAAAGGGGATGGCGTATTCTCTTAGCTACTTCCTGCTGAAAAGGGATGCTGTAGGTTTCAGGGTGAAGATCTCTCACTACTCTAAAGGGCCCCTTCGGCAATAGGAAACACGTAGACTATTGTGGAGATTGATATTGGAATTTAGATGCACTGTTATCCATTGTGCTTAGCCATACATGTTCATATCCTTGAAGATGCATCATGGAACCTACCTACTTTAAATAAAGAATAAATGAATGAATAAATAAATAAACAAACAAACAAATAAATAAATAAAATGCATTATGCAGCCTAGAAGACACAAATTTAACAAAAGTACATGAGACAAAAATTAAAAAGCAATAATATTCCAAGTAGAGGTTCTAATAGTGGCACAAATCAAGTTACAGGGGGAAGGTAGCTCTTAAAATAAAAGGCCTATTGACTAGCACTTTGTCTATTATAGTATAAAGGTTAGGAACCACAAGATGTAGAGGTTCAACTATGTTATTTATTGTTCTTAAGTCCTGCACCAAATTCCATCTACCACTGGGTTGTTTTACAGCTCGGAAGTCTGCATGCAAGGCAGAGGTGAAGTAAGGAACTGCTTATGAGGTTTTCCGTCCATTCCAACAACTAAGAGATAGTGAGAAGAGTTGGGACCTCAGAAGGCTTTTAGGACCAATTAGTAGGTTCTGTGTCCAGGAGAAAATGAATATACTTACCAGTAATGTTAATGCTCCCCCACAGCTCTTCTGGGAGGATCTGAGTTGTTGAAGCGTCCTCCTTTGTTTACAGCTGGGAGCTCGGGCCTGTCAGTCTTCAGCCACGAGGACCTGATGTGGGCTGCCCTTGGCCATGTGTCCTTCAGATCCACACTTAAAGCAAGTGAGTGGGAGCTTCCTCTCTACTCCCTTGCCTATCTGTGGCTCTTATCTGTGATACTGTCTACTGAAGTGGCCAAGCTTTACACAATGGAAGCAATTCTGACCTCCTTTATTACCTTTGGGTGGCATTGTTTATGAGTAAGACTTCCTTTTTCTGACACAGGCCCTAAACTGGCAGCAATAGCTGCCCCAATAATTTTGGCCATTCTCTGGTCTTTTTTCTTCCCTCTAGATCCCAGTTGTTAAAAGAGGGGAAAATTTAAACAAATATATAACAAATAATTTTGAACAATATAATCTTTTAAGTTTAAGGCTAGAAATATTATCAATATGATCATTTCCAATCCAGAGATGCATGTTCCAATGCAGTTCCTATTTTCCATAAATGGTTTTGGTAAGAAGAATTTTGTAAATGTAGATACAGTTCCACTATTCCTCCTCCATGCCGTGATGTAGTGTTATTAGCATGAGCAGTTATAAATCCATTGCCTTCCTTACTCTAATTTTTTTTAATTTAAATATATTATTAATTTCAGTAAAAGTTTACAGACTTTGGATTTCCATTCACTCTTTGTTGCATATCAACTTATTATTTTCACCTGTCTCCCATCCTACCATCCCTGGTAACCATCCACGCATGAGTCTGTCTATATGTAAACCTACCTAGACCAAAAACTTGTTGTCTGAACAGAGCAAGGAAACTCCATCTGGTTTAAAGGTTTAAAAATCAAGAAAAGTGTGTGTCAAGGATATATGCTTTCTCCACACCCATTCAATCTGTATGCTGAACAAATCATGTGAGAAGCCAGACTATGAAGAAGAATGTGGTATCAGGATCAGAGAAAGGCTCAACAGCCCGTATCACTCAGATGACACAATCTTGCTGCCTGGAAATGAGAGGACTTGAAACACATGTTGCAGAGGATCAAAGATTATATAGCCTTCAATATGGATTACACTTCAATATCAAGGAATCAAAGATCCACAACTCTGGGTCAATAGGCAACACCATGATCGATGAAGAAAAGACTGAACTTGACAATGATTCCTTCTTACTTGGATCCACAATCAACACTGTCAGTACCAGAAGTAAAAAAATCAAAAGATGCTTTGCATTGGGAAAGTCTGCTGTCAGTGACCTCTTCAAAGTACTGAAAGCATGATGTCAGCTTAAAGAATAAGATGCACCTGACTCAAGCTATGGGTTTTTTTCAATCACTTGCTATGCGTCTGAGAGTTGAATAAACCATCATATAAAGGCCAAGCTGTTATTACATTGCATACCCTTCTGGTGGAGCATGATAAACATAACTGAATGGGCTAGGATGTCAGGAAAGGTCCATGAGTATAATCGGCTGGCTTTCCCTCGTGGATGTGTATGGAGGCTATTTTGTGGCTTATACAAATGGACACTATTTGCATAGCCTGCCATTTGTGGCTCTGTGTCATGCCTTTGGCTAAAATAAGCCTCACTCTTGACTGCCGGTCTCCAGGTCAGTTCATGAGGTGCTTCTGCATCTCAGAATTCTATAAGCAAGCCAGGAGTGGTATTTGCTGCTTACTGATAGGCATTTCTTCTGTCTGATCTGCTCACCACGGCATCACACCAGGCCTTGACCTATGTGAACTACTCTGGTAAATCAAACATACCTAAAATCTGCCTGCTTTAAGTCTAATCTCACTCATCATCAAATGCATTTTGGGAAGGCAGGAAACAGAACTCAGTGGTGATTGGAAAGAAAAGGAAACATAACAGTTTACCAGGACCAAAGTCTCTCATGGCATTGGTATGAAGATAGAAATTCAGAGGCATCAAGGGGCTTGATTAAATGGACTGACACAGTGACTGCTGCAATGTGGGTCAGGGTGTGTGAGGATGGCACAGGATAGGACAGGGGTCAGCTCTGTTGTTCATAGGATTGCTGTGATAGCCCCTAATAATAATAATAGGTTTGTCAGTTTCTCTCTGTTAGGAAAACTTCCTGGGCCGTCCCAAGTGGTCCCTGGCTGTTTACAAAACCACCCTGTGTCTTCAGTGTTCAGTTCAAAACTTTTTCTCAGTTATAATTTTTCTCACTAGGCTGAGGTCTACAAATTTTGTCTAACCTTGAGGAAAATGAGAATCCAAGAACACTTGATTGTGTTCATGCAAAACGTATACTTGGACCAGGAAGCAGTCCTCAGAACAGAGCAAGAAAACACTGCATGGTTCAAAATCAGGGAAGGAGTATGTCAGGGATGAATCCATTCTCCATATCTTTTCATTCTATATGCAGAACAGATCATCCGAGAGGCTGAGCTTTATGAGAAATGTGGCATCAGGATTGAAGGAGGACTCATCAACAACCTGACTTATGTAGATGACATAAACATATGTGTTTCTTCTTCTGTCAGTCAGTGGGACACTTGGACTCTTATCACCACAACCCAAAGGTATCAATCCTTCTTCTGTCATCCTTTTTCATTATTCAGCTCTCAGATCCATAACAAGTCATCACGAAGACCATGGTCTGCATCAGGCACATTATAGTCTCTAGACTGACATCATTGTTCTTCACTATAATATTCCCCAATACAATTTTTAATTCTTTTGATTTCCTGGCTGCTGATACCAAGAGTGTTGATTGTGGAACCAATCAAAGTGAAGCTGTAAACAATCTCAATCTATTCACCATCTATCATTATGCTGCCAGTTGGTTTAGTGGTGAAAACCTCTTTTTCTTGATGTTGAGCTTTAATCCATATTGAAAGCTGCAGCCCTTGACCTTCTGCAGCAAATGCCTCAGGTCCTCCTCAATTTCAGCAAGGAGATTGTGTCATCTGCATATGGAAGGTTGTTGATGGGTCTTCCTCCAATCCGGATGTCACATTCTTCCTCATAGAGTGCAGCCTCCTGGATGCTCTCTTCCACATAAATAAATAAAAGGAGACCAAGTGAGGTATTCTGTTTTTATGGCTCGAGGCTTAACATTAAGAAGACAAAGATTCTCACCATTGGGCCAATTGATAGATAGCACAATGATAGATGGAGAAGAGAATGAGGTTTTAACAATTTCCTCTTGCTGGGCTCCACAATCAACACTCTTAGTATTAGCAGTCACAAAATCAAAAGATGAATTACATTGGGGAAGTTGGCTGTCAGGGACCTCATGAGAATGCTGAGGAGCAATGATGTCAGTCTAGAGGCTAAGGTGTGCCTGATATAAGCCATGGTTTTCACAGTTACATGTTATGCTTCAGAGAGCTGGACAATGACTAAGGATAACAGAAGAAGAATTTATTTCTTTGAGTTGTGGTGCTGGAAAAGAGTATTGAGCATACCATGAGCTTCCAGGAGAATAAATAAGTCTGTCTTGGAGAGGATGAAATCAGCTTTCTCCTTGGAGGCAAGGATTTTGAAGCTCTGTCTCACATACTTTAGCCAACTGGGCACGAGGGACCCAGTCTTTAGAGAAGGACATCATACTTGGAAGGGTTAAGGGACAGTGCAGGATAGGAAGATCCAAGATGAGATGGGTTGACATGATAACTGGTGCAATAGGATTAGGTGTGTTGGAGTCATTGAGACTGGCTTAGGATAGGGCAGGCTTCAGAGCTGTTGTACATGGGGTCGCTGTGAGTTGCAGGCAACTCGATAGCTCATAACAACAACAAATTCTGCTCTTATAAAACAAATTGTCTTTAGGATAACAGTATAGAGTTAGGATGAGCAAATGAAACCTTTTAAGTACAAAAATGCAGCTTGGAAAGGAACCAGTTTCTAAAATAGGCCATTCTAATCACTGAGAGTGCTACAGCAGTAAATGTGTCTGTAACATTCTCAAACGGCTATTTACAATATTTAAATAGGCCAGGAAGAAATAATCAACAAGAAAAGTTAGGTTCTTTCTGTTTTGTCTTAAAACACATTCAATCAAGAAATTGATGCACTTCAATATGTGCCAACAATTCCAAACCAAACACTGAAGTAAAGCTTTGTTTTTATTTAAAAACCAAAAGGAAAGTTTAGTTAGAAATGAATCTGGCTTTTCCAGTATTTGTTGGTAAAGACTTTTGGTTTTGGTGGTTTGTTTTTTTTTTTTTTTTTAATTCTAAGTTCTGTTGAACCAGTTACTCCTCATTCCTATTTTAAAGCTTATATTTATAAGACATGAATGTGTTTGACAGTGTCAGGGCGCAAATCCTTGTCTTTGTGAACATAATATTTTCTCTCAAATTCTGCAGTGCTTCCTCTCTGTCATGGACTGGAATTGTGTCCTTCCCCTCCACTCCCTGCAAAGCATATATTTAATTATATAATGTTAAAGCTCTGTAGTGGTTCCCATGACCTAATAAATGAAATAATTGTAAAAGGATTATGAGTGGAATGCAGCACCCCTTAATCCCATCATAGCCCTAATTTGATATAGGAGATTCCCAAGGGTATGGCCTGTAATACCTTCACTGGGGATAAAAGGAGAGGAAAACAAAGCAAGAAGGAGGGACCTTTAGTACCTCAGAACAAGAATCACCAGTGCGCACTTCCCGACTCAGATATTTGTGGGGCAAAGCTCTCTGATCCACTTAGAAAGGCCAGACTCATGGGGATCTTCAAGGACTGCCTTGCCTACAGATGCTGAAGGAAACAAAAACTTTCTCCCACAGACACCCACCACAGAGAGCTAGCTTTCTCCTAGGGCTGGCACCCTGAACTTGGACTTCTAGCCTCCTCCATTGTAAGAGGATAAATTTCCATTTGTTAAAACTGTGGACTTAGAGTACTACAAGTACTATAACCTGCCACTATAGTACTTCTCTTCCAGTCAGTTGGCTAGCTGGATGTCCTTCAGATTTCCTGGCACAACTTAGTGAGTACATCCAGGGCAGCGTCCGTTTCTTGAAATAAATCACTCCTGGAGCCTTGTTTTTGCCAATTCCTTCATAGCAACTTGAACTTCCTCCTTTATCACCACAGGCTCTTGCTCATATGTTATATCATGAAATTCCTTTATATCAGCCATTTCCTTTTGATACAGTGACTCTGTGTACTCTTTCCATCTTCTTTTGGTACTTCCTGGATCATTCAACATTCTACCCAAACTATCTTTAAGTATTGCCACTTGTGGCTTGAATTTGTTTTTCAGCTCCTTCAGCTTAAGAAATGCTGAGTGAGTCTGGCCCTTTTGATTTTCTGACTCCAGCTCTCTGCACATTTCATTATAGTATCTTGCTTTGTCGTCCTGAACTGCCTTGTGAAATTTTCTGTTCAGGTCTTTGATTTCTTTATTTCTTCCTTTAGCTTTGGCTTCTCGGCACTCTAATGCAATACTCAGAGTCTCATCTAACATCTATCTTGGTCTTTTCTTCTTCTTTAGCCTTTGTAATGATCTTCTGCAATCTTCATGGACGATTTTCTTGATATCCTCCCAGAGCTCATTCGGTCTATGCTCATTGGTGCGCAAGGCCTCAAACAAACCTGTCCCTGAGATGGTTTTGAAATTCAAGTGGGACAGACTTAAGGTCAAATCTTGGTTCCTGTGGACTTGACTTAATTTTCCTCAACTTCAGCTTGAATTTGCATATGAGTAGTTGGTGGTCTGTCCCACAATCAGCACCTGGCCTGGTTTTCACTACTGATATTGAGCTTCTCCAGCGAATCTTTCCACAAATGTAATCTATTTGATTCCTATGCATACCATCAGGTGAAATCTATGTGTATAGCCTGCGTTTATGTTTCTTATAAAAGGTATTTGCAATGAATAAATCATTGAATGTGCAGAACTCTATCATTCTATCTCCAGCCTCATTTCTCTCACCAAGCCCATGTTTTCCAGCTACTGATCCTTCTTCCCTGTTCCCAACTTTTGCGTTCCAGTTGTGCAGGCTGCCAGATGTGCAG
Source organism: Elephantulus edwardii (assembly GCF_000299155.1). Classification (NCBI taxonomy): domain Eukaryota; kingdom Metazoa; phylum Chordata; class Mammalia; order Macroscelidea; family Macroscelididae; genus Elephantulus; species Elephantulus edwardii. Next base: position 1,637,100 of record NW_006399981.1, read on the forward strand.
GCTGGATTTAGAAGAGGTTGTAGTACTAGGAATATTGCAGCTAATGTAAGATGGGTCTTGGCAGAAAGCAGAGAATACCAGAAGAATGTCTATCTGTGCTTCATTGATTATGCAAGGCTTTTGACTGTGTGGATCACAACAAGCTATAGCTGACTCTGAGAAGAATGGGAATCCCAGAACATTTGATTGTGCTAACGCAAAACCTGTACTTGGACCAAGAGGCAGTCATCAGAACGGAGCAGGGAGACACTGTACAGTACAAAATCAAGAAAGGGTTCTGTCAGGGATGTATTTTGTCTCTATACCTTTTCAATCTGTATGCAGAACAGATCATCCAAGATGCTGGGCTGTATGAGGAGGAATGTGGCATCAGGATTGGTGGAAGAATCGTCAACAACCTGCGTTATGCAGATGACACAACCCTGCTTGCTGAAACTGAGGAGGACCTGAAGCCCTTACTGCAGAGGGTCAGGGATTGCAATCTTCAATATGGATTTAAGCTCAATATCAAGGAAAAAAAAAGATTCTCACCACTGGGCCAATTGGGAGCATCAGTATTGATGGTGAAGAGATTGAGATCGTTAACAGTTTTAGTTTACTTGGCTCCACAGCCAACACTCTTGGTAACAACAGCCAGGAAAACAGGAGACGAATTGCATTGGGAAAGTCAGCTGTGAGGGACCTCTCAAGAGTACTGAAATGCAACGACGTCAAGCTGGAGACTGAGGTGCGCCTGATCCAGGCTATATAGTCTTTGCAATTATGTGTTGTGCATCGGAGAGTTGGACAGTGAATAGGGATGATAGAGAGAGAATTGATGCCTTTGAGTTGTGGTGCTGGAGAAGAGTGTTGAATATACCATGGACTGCTAGGAGAAAAAACAGATTTGTCCTGGAGAGGGTGAAGCCAGAATGTTCCCTGGAGTCAAGGATTCTGAAGCTTTGTCTGACATACTTTGGGCATGTTGCAAGGAGGGACTGGTCCTTGGAGAGGGACATCATGTTTGGGAGAGTGGAGGGATGGCGCAGGAGAGGAAGACCCTTGATGAGATGGATCGATTCTGTGAGTGGAGTGGTGGGAATTAAGGTGTTTGAGACAGTGAGGTTGACACAGGATAGAATGGCGTTTAGGGCTCTTGTACATAGGGTTGCTATGAGTCGCAAACGACTCGATGGCACACAACAACAACAACAACAACAACATAGTACTTCAAGGGAGTTCTGCTGGCCTAGTGGTAAGAAGCTGCACTACAATCCTGAAGGCACACAGTTCAAATTCACCAACTGCTCTATGGGAGAAAGATGGGCTGTCTCCTTCTGTGTGGTTTACTGCTTCTGAAAATCTGCTGGAGAGTCAGCTAAGGGTTGGTTCCGCCCAGTACAATGGTGCGTAACAACAACATACTTATAATACCACTTATAGCAGCACTAGGGAACTCTGGTGACCTAATGGCAAGAAGCTGTGATGCAATCCCAAAGGCACACGGTTCAAATCCACCAGTTGCTCCATAAGAGAAGGATAGGCAATCTCTGAAAAACTTGTTAAATATATTATGATCTGTTTAATTATAATTAACCAATTATAATTATAACCAACCAGTTTAATTATATTGTGATCTCAACTATTTAATGCACAAGCATAAAGGTGCCCTGAGTCATATGATACTATTGACTGCCAAGAAAACAAACAGGTCTGTCTTTGAGAGGATGAAACCAACTTTCTCCTTGGAGGCTAGCATTTTGAAATTCCATCTCATATACTTTGGACACATGGCCAGGAGGGACTGGTCCTTAGAGAAGGACATCATGCTTGGAAGGGTGAAGGGGCAGCACAGGAGAGGAAGGCCCTGGAAGAGTTGGATTGCTATAGTAACTAGGGCAATGGAAGTAGGTGTTTCAGAGTCAGTGAGACTGGCTCAAGACAGGACTGGCTTTCAGAGCTATTGTACTTAGGGTTGCTATGAATCAGAGGTGACTTGATGGCACATAACAACAAGTGATATGAATGACTAACTAGATGTTAATTCATTGTTATTGTTGTACACCATTGAATTGAATGCTACTCAGAGGAACAATATGAACAACGGATCCAAATGTTGTCCTATCTTGTACCATCCTTACAATCGCCAACATGCTCAGCCCATTGTCACTGTGTCAATGTGTCAATCCATCTTGTTGAAGGTCTTCCCCTCTTTCTCTGACTCTCCACCTTTCCAAGCATGATGACTTTTTACAAGGACTGGCCGGGCCCTCTTGACAATTTTCCCAAAACTGACAAAGTTTCCCCATCCTTGCCTCTAAGGAGCAGTGTCGTTGCTCTTCCTTTAACACAGACTTATTTTCTTTTTTGACCGTGTATGGGCTAGTCAGTGCTCTTGGCTAACACCCCAATTCAAAGGTATAGACTCTTCTTTGGTGTTCTTTATTCATCACGCAGATTTCAGATGCATAGGAAACAATTGGCAAAACCATGGCTTAGATCAGACACGCCTTAGTCTTTAAAGTATCATACTTGCTCTCTAGCTTTCTGGCAAGGTCCTCGACAGAAAATTTTTCCCAATGTATCATGTCTTTTGACTTCTTAACTGCTTTACCATGATGTTGATTGTGGATACAAGTAAAAGAAAATAATTGATAACTTTGGTCTTTTCTCCATGTGGCCTATTAATGCAGTGGTGAGGATTTTGTTTCCTTAACATTTCGATGTAATCCAAATTGAAGGGTATAACCTTCTCTTTACTTAATTAGTGCTTCAAGTCTTCATTTTCTGTGAACAAAGTTATGTATGTCATCTGCACAACACAGGTTGTTAGAAGTCTTCTTCCAATCTTGATGCTACATTGTTCTTCATCTAGTCGAGCCTCTCAAATTATTTGCTCAGCATACAGATTGAGGAGATATGAGGAGGAGAAATTACAACCCTGCTTCACACCTTTTTTAACCAAGGAGTGTTTTTAACACCATTTTTAACCAGGGAGTGTTCTCTTGTTCTGATTTTACAACTACTTCTTGGTTTGTACAAAGGTTTTGCATGAACAAAATGTCCTGGAATACCCATTCTTCTCATTAGATTTTCCATGATTTGTTATGATTAACATAGTCAAATGCCTTTGCACAGTCAATAAAATACAAGAAAGCATCTTTCTGTTATTCTCTGCTTTCAGACAAGATCTGTCTAACATCAGCAATGATATCCTCATAGCATGGTCTCTTCTGAATTCAGCATAAACTTCTGTTAATTTATAGCTATTAAAAAATCAGAAGACCACTAAATGGCAAAATCTAACACAAATACTACCACAAAATAGTAATATACAAACTGTCAATCAAGAAGAAATGTATAACCTATGAGGCCCTATTTCTGTTAAAGGAATAGACTAGAGGATTGGTCAGAAAGCTTCACTATAATTCTCTTAAATGTATAATGAATAATTAATGTCCATTCTACACAAAGTTTTAAAATATTTAAGAGGTAGCAACTCTTAGAACTCATTTTAGGAGGTCATAGAGTTTCCTAGATTGCAAACTTTGCAGCAACAAATTATAGCTAAAACTGAGAAAAATGGGAATCCTAGACACTCAATTGTCCTCATGCAAAACCTGTACATAGTCAAAGAAGGAGTTGTCTGAACAGAATAAAGGAACACTGCCTGGCTTAAAATCAGGAAAGGTGTGCATCTGGGCTGTAGCTCTTCTCCATATGTAGTCAATCTGTACTCTGAGAAAATAATTTGAGGAGCTGCACTAGATGAAAAAGAATGTGGTATTAGCATTAGAGGAAGATTGATCAACAATCTGCCTTATATAGATGATACAACCTTGCTTGCCAAAAGTGAAGAGGACATGAAGCATTTACTGAAGAAGATCAAAGACTATACACTTCAATATAGATTACATTTCAACATTAAGAAAGCAAAACTTCTCACTCTGGACCAGTAGATCATGATAGGTAGAAAAAAAAGTGAAACTGTCAATTCTTTCTTTTTTAAATATTATTATTAATTTTCATGAAAGTTTACAGAGACTTAGGATTTCCATTCATTCATTGTTGCACTTTTCTCCTTGCCCACCCCTCCCTCCCAATTTGCTCTTCTCTTTGAAAAGTTAAAGAAAAATTATTTCATTGTTATATAATCCCTGCCCCCAAGTTCATTCCACTGTGGAGCCTTAATTCTGGACTCCTGTCATGACAACAATACCTAATCATATATCGCATGTAATATTATACAAAATGGGTGACCTAGAGGACATTATGCTGAGTGAAATATCTCAGTCACAAAAGGACAAATACCGCATGGTGTCACTGTTGTAAAACAGGGCTGACATCAGGGTTGAGGGAGACTGAGGAAGAGGGGATAAACAATATATACTGCATTAAAACAGATGAGGGAGAGAGCTGTCAATTATTTCATTTTACTTGGATTCACAATCAACACCCAATGTAGTAGCAGTCAACATCAAATTATGTGTTAAATTGAGAAACTCTTCTATAAAAGTCCTCTTCAGATTGTGAAAGACAAATTGTTGTTTTGATGCACCTTCGAGTTGACTGTGACTCATAGCAATCCTATGCACAATAGCTCTGAACCTTGCTCTATCCTGAGCCAATCTCACTAAATCTGATACACCTACAATCATTTCCCCAGTTATTTTATCAATCTATCTCACCTGGTCTTCCTTTCCTGGGCTGTATGTACATCCACCATTCCAAGCATGATAGCCCTCTCCAAAGACTAGCCCCTGTTGGCTACACACCCAAAATATGTGAGATGGAGTCTCAAAGTTCTTGGTTCCAAGGAGTAGCATGGTTTCAACATCTCTAGGACAGATCTGGTAGTTCTCTTGGCAGTCCATGGTATGTTCAATATTCTTCTCCAACACCACATCTCAAAGACATCAATTCTTCTGTCATCCCTGGTCACTGTCTGGCTCCCTGATGCATAGCAAGTCATGAAAACTCCAGCCTCAATCAAGCGCACCTTAGTCTCTAGATTGATATCCTTTCTCTTCAGCACTCTGGAGAGGTCCCTGACAGCAGATGTCCCTAATGCAATTTGTCTTTGATTTCCTGACTGCTGGTGCCAAGAGTGTTGATTGTGGAACTGAACAAGCTGAAATTGTTAACTTCAATCTCTTCTCCATCACAATACTGCCAATTGGCCCAATAGTGAGAATCTGTTTTCTTGATGTTGAGCTTCAATCCATATTGCAAACTATAGTCTTTGACCCTTTGCAGCAAATGCTTCGGGCTCTCCTCACTTTCAACAAATAAGGTTGTGTCATCTGCATAATGCAGGTTGTTGACGAGTCTTCCTCCAATCCTGATGCCACATTTCTCCTTATAAAGTCCAGCCTCCCGACTGATCTGTTCTGTATACAGATTGAAAAGGTATGGAGACAGGACACATCCCTGACTCACTCCTTTTCTGATTATGAGCTATGTAGTATTTTCTTGCTCTGCTCTGACAACTGCTTCCTGGACCAATTATAGGTTTCACATGAGGACAATCAAGTGTTCTGGGATTCCCATTCTTCTCAAATTTAGCACAGTTTGCTGTGAGCTGCACAGTCAGCTGCCTTTGCATAGTCAATGAAACAGACATTCCTCAAGTACTCTCTGCTTTCAGCCAAGATCCATTTTATATTGGCAATGATATATCACTCGTGCTATGGCCCCTTCTAAACCCAGCTTGTATTTCTGGTAGTTCTCTAGTGAGGTACTACTGTCCTGGTCACTTTTGGATACTCTTCAAAAAGATTTTGTTTGCATGTGGTATTAGTTATATTGTTCTATAATATCCATACTCTGTTGGATCACCTTTTTTTTTTGAATGGGAGTAAATATGGATCCCCTCTTGTCAGTTGGCCAGGTAGCTGTCCTCCAGATTTCTTGGCACAACCTAGTGAGCACATCTAGGGCCGCATCTGTTTGTTGAACTATGTCAATTGGTATACCACGACTTTCTGGAGACTTTTTTTTTTTGCCAACTCCTTCAGTGCAGCTTGAACTTCCTCATTCATCACCATTGCCTCTTGAAGATAAGTTGTTTCATGAAATACTTCTGTATCAGCAAGTTCTTTTTGGTACAGTGACTCTGTGTACTTCTTCCATTTTCTTTTGACGCTTCCTGGATCTTTCAGTATTCTTAAGGTTGCCCACAGCATCCTTAAGTATTGCAACTTGAGGCTTGAATTTGTTCTTTTAATTCCTTCAGCTTAAGAAATGCCGAGCGAGTTCAACTCTTTTGATTTTCTGATTCTAGATCTTTCTGTCTTTCATTATGTCCTTTTAAAGACTAATGTGTGTCTGACCTAAGCCATGGTTGTGTCAATTGCTTTCTCTGTATTTGAAAATTGGACAATGAATAAGCCTAACAGAAAAATAATGGATACCTTTACAATGTAGTGTTGGAAAAGAGTACTAAACATACCATGGACTATCAAAAGAACAAACAAGTCATCTTGGAAGAAGTGAAGCCAAGGATTTCTGTAAAGGCAAGGATGGTGAAACTTTGTCTCATATACTTTGGGCATGTTGTCAGGAGGGACAATATGGACTTTGTCCTTGGAAAAGTCATAATGCTGGGAAAGAGGAGAGTTAGAAAAAGAGAGGAAGACCGAGAAAAAGATGGATTGACACAGTTACAGTAACACTGGTCTTAAGCATCTCGGAGATTATAAGGATGGTGTAGTTCAGAGCAAAGTTCAGATCTGTGGTTCACAGGGTCAACTATATGGCATCTAACAACCACCACAATCTTGGCAGCATCAATTCCACTAGATATATACCAAATAGACTTGAAAGCAGGAATCAGTGTATACACCAAGGTTCATTGAAGCATTATCCACAAAAGCCAAAAGATAGAAACAGTCCAAGTGTCCATCAGCTGAAAATAGATAAACAAAATATATCATATAGAAACGATGTAGAGCCATGTGGAGAAATGAGGCTCTGATACATACTACAACATGGCTACACTTACAAAACATGATGCTACGAGAAATAAGTCTGACACCAAAGGGCAAACATGACATGACCCCATCTATATGAAATTACTCTAACAGGCAGACATCAGTGATTGACAGGGGCTGGAAAATTGAAGAGTTATTGCTTAAGAGGTACTGAGCATTCCAGGACAACCATTGGGAAAGGAAGAAAGTGGCAAGATGAAATTGGAAATCTCTGTGGTTTCTGTGGGTAACAGTGAGTATATGTGGAATGGGGGCTTCCTGTCTACCCAGCTACAGGCCCAACGAGATGATGTCAGCAGAGTATGTCACTCCAAGACCTGCAGCAACCCTGAGAACAACATGGGCCTCATCACAATGACTGTGACATGGTCACCACACTTACCCCAGACACTGGCCACATCCTGTCTAAGCTCTGCGCTGTCCAACCCACGGGCCAGATCATCCTCTGTACCTCCGTCCACCTGGCCTTTATGGCTCTGGGGCATCGGCAGGGCAATAATCCCAAGATGCTCATCATCGCCTTTGTGAGAAGCCCTGGGGAGGACAGTGAGAAAGATCTCATGAAACTGGCCAAAGGCCTTCGGAAAGAGAAAGTAAATGTTGACCTTATCAATTCTGAGGAAGAGGAAGTGAACACAGAAAAGCCAACAGCCTTTGTAAATACACTGAATGGCAAAGATGGAACCGGTTCTCACCTGGTGACAGTACCTCCTGAGTGCAGCTTGGCTGATGCCTACCTCAGTTCTCCAATTCTGGCTGGTGAAGGTGGTGCCATGCTGGGTCTTGGTGCCAGTGACTTTGAATTTGGAGGGGATCCCTGTGGAGATCCTGAGCGAGCCCTGGCTTTGTTGCCATGGAAGAGCAGTGGCAGTGGCAGCAGCATGAAGCACAATGGACTTGAAGCTGGGATTTCTGCAACTGGGGCTGAAGGTGAAAGAGACTCAGATGACGCCCCCCCGACCTAAGCCATATGACTGAGGAAGAGCACGTTGCATATGCCATGCAGATGTCCCTACAGGGAACAGAGTTTGGCCAGACAGAATCAGCTGACATTGATCCCAGCTCAGCCATGGACATGTCTGAGCCAGCCAAAGAGGAAGTTGATTAGGATGTGATGCAGGACCCCGATTTCCTTCAGAGTGTCTTGGAGAACCTTCCTGGTGTGGATTCCAACAATGCAGCCATTTGAAACGCCATGGGCTCCCTGGCTTTGCAGGCCACCAGGGAAGGCAATAGCACAAGAAGGAGGAGAAGGGGGAGGGTAACTAATCTCGGAGCTCATGGGCTATATAGAACAGGGCTGAGTAGGGCTTGATGCGCTATCTGTAACTATTACAGCCTAAAGAAAACTTAGCAACTTAAAAAAAGAAGAGGTATCAAGTTCTGTTAGGTAGATCAACGTCCTGTGGAAATGTATAGTAGAAATGATTGTACATTGATTGTACAACAATGTGAGTGTATCTAATGTCACCAGGCAGTGCCTTTAAAAAAGGTTAAAATGGCAAATATTTTGTCATATAAATTTTATCACATTAAAGAAACTCCCCTCAAAGAAAAATATTAAATCAACTTTATATCAATAAGATATTAGATAAAAGATAATTTTAAGAGAATGAAAAGAAATACCGCAGAATTAGAAAACGTATTTTAAGAATCATATATCTGGTAAAGGACTTGCATCTAAAATAGGTAAAGAGTATTTACAGCTTAATAATAAAATTGGAAATTTCACTTTATAAAATGGCCAAAATATTTAAACAGGCACTTTCACCAAAGTAAGTTAGTTCATTGAAAGACACAGTTTACATGCAACAATGAATGAATGAAAATCCAAGTTTGCTGTAAACTTTTGTTAAAATCTCAATAATTTTTTTTTAAAGAGAAAGATGCAGTTTGTATTTGTCATTGTGTGCAGTTGAGGGGACTCCAATTCTTAGCAACCTCACAGAGCAAAGTAGAAGGTTTTCTCAGATTGTAGTCTCTATGGGAACAGATAGCCAAATCCTTTCTCCAGCATAACTGGAGCTGCTGGTGGTTTTGAACAGCCACTTTCAGTTAACAACGAAACTCTTGAGGTCGTGTCTGGAGGTGCTAGCAGGGGAGAGCAGCTACTCCCATACCCTTCACTCAAGGAAGAGTCCTCCTCTATGAAGGAACACTGTCCTCTTCAACCAAGCAAGCAGCTTCTGGAAGGATGCTCATGGATTGGTGAGGGAGGGAGAAGACATCTGCCCAGCCAGCCTGATCAACCTCAGAGATCAGTGGGTAACAGATAGTGCTCCCAGTTCACCCTCATATCCCAGCAGCTAAACTCTTAGGCATTGTACCACCACACCCAAAACTAAACCTGGTTAGATGCAACTCATAGCAGCCCTATCGGACAGAGTGGAACTTCCCTCTAAGTTTTCCAAAGTTGTTAATCTTTATGACAATGTTGTTGTTGTTGTTGTTGTTGTTGTTGTTGTTGTTGTTATTGTTATGTGCCGTCGAGTCACTCGTGACTCATAGCAACTCTATGGACACTGCCGTAAACCCTGCTCTATCCTGTGCCAATCTCACTGTCTCCGACACACCTACCACCATTACCCCAGTGACTGAATCAATCCACCTCATAGAGGGTCTTCCTCTCCTGTGCTGTCCCTCCACCCTCCCAAGCATGCATCCTTCTCCAGGGATGGTCCCTCCTTACAACATGTATGTCAGATGGAGCTTCCAAATCCTTGCCTCCAAGGAGCAGTCTGGCTTCACCCTCTCCAGGACGAACTTGTTTGTTCTCTTAGCAGTCCATGGTATATTTAATACTCTTCTCCAACACCACAGCTCAAAGGCATCAGTTCTCTTCCTATCATCCTTAGTCATTGTCCAGCTTTCTGATGCATAGCAAGTGATTGCAAAGACTATGGCATGTATCAGGCGCACCTTAGTCTCCAGACTGACATCATTTCTCTTCAGTACTTTGGAGAGGTTTCTGGCAGCAGACTTTCCCAGCGCAATTTGTCTTTTAATTTCCTGGCTGATGGTGTCAAGAGTGTTGATTGTGGAGCCAAGCAAACTAATGCTGTTAACAATCTTGATCTCTTCATCTCTATCATGATGCTGCCAATTGGCCCAATGGTGAGAATCTTTGTTTTCTTGATATTGAGCTTCAATTTATATTGAAGGCCTCAGTCCTTGATCCTCTGCAGCAAGCGCTTCAGGTCCTCCTCAGTTTCAGCAAGCAGAGTTGTGTCATCTGCATAACGCAGATTGTTGATGAATCTTCCTCCAATCCTGATGCCACAGGAGCCCAGCCTCCCAAATAATCTTATGATATTACTTATATATTACTTTTAAACAACAGAGGGGCAATGAACCCAAACTATCAACCTTTAGATTAGCTGCCCAGTGCTTTAACCAACACAACACCAGTGTAATTTGCTCCTTTAAAATAAATCAACTCATTGCAATTGAGTCAGAACCAACTCATAGCTGACACTCCTGCAGGTTTTCAGAGGCTGTAACTCACATGTAGGAGATTGCGCCTCATTCTCCCATGGAGCCACTGTTACAGAGGCGCTAGAGAAGTGTGCCCTCTGGGCTAGCAGTACAATTCCTCAGGTACTACACCTGAGCTCCCTTCATTTGTACTTAGGGATACTGAAGAGGCTTTGGTGGTGCTGGAAGTAAGGCATCCAGCTGCTGCTCAAAAGGTCAGCAGGTTTTATTTTTATTTTCATTTTTTTGTTCCCAAACCAAATAAAAACCAATAAACCCTCAGTGATGAAGTCAGTTCTGATGCATTATGAGCCTCCGTTGGGTTTCTGAGGCTGTACATCAAATCAGGAGGAAACTGCTCATCCTTCTCACTGGGAAAGGGTTGTGTGGCCTTTGACTTAACAGCGTGGCTCACAACTGACTAGGCCACCAGAGCTGTGGGGTTCAGTCTGAAGATCGGGTTAGAGACGTATACATTAAAGTCATGATGTACGTCCACTAGAATGTCTAAAAACTTTTTAAAAATTGACAATACCAAACATTTGCCAGCATATAGAACAACTGACCTCTCACATACTATCGGTGGTAATGGAAAATGGTAAAAATGTGCTTTAAAGCATTTTGAAATTTTCGTATAAAGTTAAGCATGTAGTTATATGATTCAGCAGCATAACTCCTGAGTATTTATGCAAGAAAAATGAAAACATGTGTTCTATACAAAGACCCTACATGAATTTTCATAACAGCTTTTTCCATAATTACTGAAGACCAAAAGAAGCCCAAATATTTACCAACAGATGCATGGATAAACTAAGTGTGCTAAACCTAGATGTTGTTGTTATATTTGTCATTGAGTCAACTATGACACACAGATACCCTGCGAACAGATCTGGACCTTGCCCTGTCATGTGCCATTCTCATGATCTCTGTCCTACTCAAGCTCATTGTGGTAATCACTGTGTCAATCTACCTTTTTTTTTCAATTTCTATTTTATATTGGTGTGTTTACAAAGTTCATATACATTGTGTTTCACACTATCCTTCAATCACATTGTTTCAGATATTCCTTCCAATTCATTATATCTTATATAATTAATCAACACTGAACTATGCCCACCATTGTTCTGTGTTTCCAGATCCCCTCTCCTTCCATCTATCAAATGGTGCGACCCTATGATTTTCCACCCACCCATCCTTATCTTCTGCTCCTACCCTGTCCCCCTTGGAATCTTCAGACAAATTTTACTAGTTATCTTTCTAGTTCTACAATAAAGGTCTCATACAGGTTTGTCCTTATGGGACTGAGTTAGTTCACTCAGCATGATGCCCTCTAGTCCTTTTCAAGTTATGTAGTAATCACTACTCCTGCTTGCTGCATAGTATTCCATTGTATTTCCACACATTTCTCAGTCCATTTGATTGTGGTTGGACATTTGGGCTGTTTCCATGTTCCAGCTATGGTAAATAATGCTGCCATGAACATTGGTGTACAAATCCCTGTTTGTGTCTCACTTCCAATTTTCTCAGGGTATATTCCAAGCAGTGGAATACCTGGGTGATAGGGATTTTCTATGTTCAGCTTTTTGAGGGAATGTCAAACTGGCTTCCTGTGTGGTTTACCTACCACTTTACAATCCTACCAACAGTGTATGAGAGTTCCTATATCTCTGCCTCCTCTCCAACATTTATTACTTGCTGTTCTGTTAAATTTTGCCATTGCTACTGGAGTGAGATGGTATCTCACTGTGGAGGGTCTTCCACTCTTTTGCTAAAACCTCTACCTTTCCCAGGTAGAGTCTTCCCTCTAAGCACTGGTTCCTTCTAAAAATATCCAGATAATTTTGTTGTTGTGTGTCATTGAGTCAGAACTGACTCATAGCTGACCCTCCAGTAGGTTTTCAAGGCAGTTAATCACACAAAAGGAGATTGCTCATCCTCCCCCAGAGCAACTGGTAGGTTTGAACAGCGTGCCTTTCAGATGATAGTGCAGCATCTTACCATTAGACCATGGGAGTTCCCTAATAGATTTTACACTACTATTCATTAAGCAGCTTGGAAGGAGGAGTGGCATCCACTTCTGTAATAGCTTGCCTCCAGAAACCCTATGAACCTGGAGAGAGGATGAAAGGCACCCAAGCATCGAGGACTCTCCTTCATAGGGTCGCTATGAGTCGACTGCTACTCAATGGTACTTAGCAACAACAACAACAACAACAACAACAACAACAACATTCATTAAGCAGTACTCATCAAGTTACACATACAGTTATTATATAATCACAAATTCCACTAGGTATATGCCCAAAGGGCTTAAAAGCATGAATTCATTGTCAACTGAATGACAATGACTTTTGATTGACATACCAATACAAAGGAACAAATTATTGCTATGTTTAACAACATAAATTAACCTAAAAAGCAATGTGCTAAATATTAGAATCCGCTACAAGAGACTACTTATTATATAACCATTTGTGAGACACAAAAAACCCTACATATTACATTTCACTTAAAGAGCTCTAAAGGCATAGGGAGTTTACCCAAAGGCAACACACTCTCTGGTGGTTTCAACCCATGAATGGATATGCAGGGAAAAGACAGACAAATTTCCAAATAATTTACAGCCTCCAAAAGATAGATAGATAGATAGATAGATAGATAGATAGATAGATAGATAGATAGATATAGATACATAGATATAGATAAATATATA
>NW_006399981.1:1670329-1689485 GCF_000299155.1 Elephantulus edwardii
AGAATGATTGAATTTTGTAAAATCAATGACTTATTCATTGCAAATACATTTTATAAGAGACACAAATGCAGGTTATACACATGGACTTCACCTGATATGCTGTCTACAAAAGATATATCTAAAAATAAGGACAAAGACTAAAAATCAAAGGCTATAAAAAAGATGAACCAGCCATTACAGGAATCCCCTTCCTTTCCAAAGTTATGGCTCCCAAGCCCATCTCTTGGCATAAATGGAACCCAGAAGCCCAGTAAGACTCCTCCCATACCTGGCCTGCCTCAGAGACGCACCATTGCAGGCATCCCATTTCTTCCCAAAGGTACTTCTCCCAAGCCTACTACAGGACCTCCATAAGAAAAAGGTCTGGTAACCTGATTACAAAATGGGCAAAAGACATGGAAAGACTTTTCACAGAGGATGAGATTCAAACAATCGAAAGACTTATGAAGAAATGCTCAAGATCATTGGCAATAAGAGAGATGCAAATCAAAACCTTAATGAGATACCATCTCACTCCATTTGCAGTAAGCAATCAATGTTAGAGAGGATGTGAAGAGATTGGAACTCTCATATACTGTTAGTGGGATTGTAAAATGATACAACCACAAAGCTAAACATAGAAATTCCAAATGACCTAGCTATTTAATCCATTGCTAGGAATCTAACCTAAGGGAAATAGAACTGAGACACAATTGGAGATTTGTACACCGATGTTCAAAGCATTATTATTCACATTAGTAAAAGAATGGAAACAGCCCAAATGTTCATCAGTAAGCAAATGGATTGAGAAATTGTCATGCATTCATGTGATTCTATCATGGATTTAAGACTTAAAAGTGTTAAATCTCCCATTGTTAGGAGAGCTTATTCCTTGGAGCAGAACATCATGCTTGAAAAGGTAGGGTGGAGGCAACTTACCTCAACCAGGTAAGTTGACACAGTGATGGTGGCAATGGGCTTTAGTGTGTCAGAGATTGTGAGGATAGCACAGGACAAGACAGGGTTCAGATCAGCTACTATGCAGCACTCAAGAGCAATGATTTTGAAAAACAAAGAACATTATGTTGAGTGAACTAACTCAGTCTCATAAGGAAAATACTGCATAAGACCATTATTATAAAAATTGAAGAATCACTAATAAGATGTGTGCAAAAGTCCACAAGGAGAAGGGGAGTGAGGAAAGGAACAAGGGCTGAGGAGGGAGAAATCATGAGGTCTTAGAGTTTTATGGACAGAGGGAGGGGGGTGAAGGAATTAGGAAAGATCCAGTGGGGACATGAAAAGGTAGGACAATTGTAGCATGGATCATTGGTGTTTCATTTTCTAAAACTCATTGTATAGGAATGATAGTATGAAACACAAGGTGAATAGAGGAATGTGTGAAACTCAATGTATATGAATTTTTGTATGCAAACCAATATATAATAAAAATTGTTGCTTTTGTTATGTGCCATTAAGTCACCTACAACTCATAGCAACCCTTATGTACAATAGCTCTGAACCCCACCCTATCCTGAGCCAATCTCACTGTCTCCAACACACCTTCCCCTATTACCCCGGTTACTGTTTCAATCTATCTTATCCAGAATCTCCCTCTCCTGTACTATCCTTTTTATCCTATCAAGCATGATGTCCTTCTCCAAGGACTAGTCCCTTCTGGCTACATGCCCAAAGTATGTGCAACAGAGCTTCAAAATCCTTGCCTCCAAGGAGTGGCTTGGTTTCACCTTGACTCGGATAGACCTGTTTGTTCTCTTGGCAGTCCATGGTATGCTCAATAATCTTCTTCAGCATCACAAATCAAAGGCATTTATTCTTCTTCAGTCATCCCTAGCCATTTTAATTTTTGAAAATTAAATAACATACTACATTGGACAAATCTATTGTAAAAGACCACTTTAAAATGTTAAAAAGCATAAATGAGGCCTAAGCTGCTGGGTGTTAAATCACCTCATATGCATGAAAAAGCTGGACAATGAATAAGGAAGACTAGAGGGAGTTCTGGCGGCCTAGTGATAAGAAATCGTATCGCCAAGCCAAAAGCAAGCTGTTCATAGCTACCAATTGCTCTGTGGGAGAAAAACAGGCAATCTCTTCCTGAGTGTTTTGCTGCCTCTGAAACTCATGGGAGGGTCAGCTATGGGTCAGTTCTGACTCAATGGCACATTGCAAAAATAACAAAGACGAATTGGCGCTTTAAATTATGGTGTTGACAAAGAATATAAAATGTTCTATCCTTGCGGATGTCCACAGACATATGAAGAAATGCTCAAAATCACTGGCAATAAGAGATGCAAATCAAAACCACAATGAGATACCATCTCACCCTGGTAGCAGTGGCAAAGTTTAACAGGACAGCAAGTAATAAATGTTCGTGAGAATGTAGTGAGATAGGGACTCTTATACATTGTCAATGGGATTTTAAAATGGTACAACCACACTCGAAGGCAATTTAGTGTTTCCTCCAAAAGCTGAACTAGAAATTCCATATGACTCAGCTATTTCATTGCTAGAAATCTACCCTGAGGGAAATAGAACTGAAATACCAATAGAAATTTGTACACCGATGTTCATAGCAGTGTTATTCACCATCGAAGAACATGGAAACAACTACACGACGCTGCATTCAGGAGCAATTATTTTGAAAATAACTACATAACTTGGGAGAGACTGTAGAGCATTATACTGAGTGAACTAACTCAATCTCACAAGGACAAATACTGCACAAGACCATTATTATAGAAATAGATAACTAGTAAAATGTGAATGAGGATCCAAAGAGGAGGAGAATGGAAGAAGAAGGATGAGGGAGGGCAGGGGGGTGAAATCATAGGGTTACACAATTTGGTGGGTGGAGAGAGGAGAGGATAAAGGAAATGAGAATGATCCAGTAGAGATCTGGAAAGATAGGGTACTGTCAAGAATAGTTCAATGATGATTCATTTTATAAAACATAATGGGAATGATTGTATGAAACACAATGTGAATGAAGGATTGTGTGAAACACAATGTATACGAACTTTGTAAACAAACCAATATAAAATAAATTTTAAAAATGTTCCATGGACTTCCAGAAGAGCAAAGAGATCTTGTTCTCAAAGAAGCACAGTCAGAACACTTCCTTAGAATTGAGAATGCCAAGACTTCATCTTAAATACTTTGAGAATCATATCCGGAGGTACAAGTTCTTATAGAATGGCATCCTTCAGACTTTAAAACAACTCCTTTCAGGTAAAATCTGCTATTACCACATTCTAAAGATTGGTATTGGTTTTTTTGTTTGTTTTTTTAAAATTTTTATTACATTTTATTAATTTTAATGAACATTTACAGAGATTTTGGATTTCCATTCAATCATTGTTGCACTATTTTCTCTACCCCTCCCCAGTTAGTTCCTCTTTGCCCCCCCCCTGAAAGTCAGTTTTAATTGTCCCATTGCCACAGTGCTTGTCAAAGCCAGTTCTGATTAATCTCCTTTGTCAGTGTGTCCTTTGCCATTCCCTATCACTCCTCCCTAAGAGAGACTTCACCCTGATTCATAAGGAAAAGGGGACAGCGTATTCTCTTAGCTACTTCCAAGACTGGTAGTGCTATTGTCAGGTGCCATTCAGTAGACATGTCTCTTAGGGACCCTATTAACAACAGATGATATACTTGCCTTTTCCTGCACTATCTGTCCTTTCTCAAGCCCATTGTTACAGTCACTATGTCAATCCATCTTGTTGACAGTTTTGCTCTCTTTCACTGACTCTCCAACTTTCACAGCATGATGTCTTTTTCCAAGAACTGGTGCTTCTTGGCAACATGTCTAAAGTATATGAGACAAAGTTTCATCACCCTCATTTCTAAAGAGAACCCAAGTTGTAGTTTCTCCAAGACAGATTTGTTTAATTTTTTGGCAATCTGTGGGGTATTCAGTCAGTACTTTTTTGCTAATACCATAGCTCAAAAGCAGTGATTCTTCTTTGGTCTTTCTTATTCATTATCCAGCTTTTAGATGCATACAAATAATTGTTGTAGTTGTTGTTGTTTTGTATCATCGAGTCACCTGCAACTCATAGCAACCCTATGTACAACAGCCCTAAACTGTGCCCTATCCTGTGACAATCTCACCATCTCTGACACACGTGCCCCCATTACCCCAGTCACTGAACCAATCCATCTCATTGAGGGTCTTCCGCTCCTGCACTGTCCCTCCACCCTTCCAAGCATGACGTCCCTCTCCAAGGACCAGTCCCTCCTTGCAACATGTCCAAATTATGTCAGATGAAGCTTCAGAATCCTTGCCTCCAAGGAGCAGCCCAGCTTCACCCTCTCCAGGACAAACCTGTTCATTTTCTTAGCAGTCCATGGTATATCCAATACTCTTCTCCAACACCACAGCTCAAAGGCATCAATTCTTCTATCCTCCCTAGTCATCGTCCAGATCGCTGATGCATAGCAAGTGATTGCAAAGACCATGGCATGTATCAGGCACAACTTAGTCTCCAGACTGACATCTTTGCACTTAAGTACTTTAGAGAGGTCTCTAACCACAGACTTTCCCATCGCAATACATCTTTTAATTTCCTGGCTGCTGGTGCAAAGAGTGCTGACTGTGGGTCCAAGCAAACCAAAACTGTGAACTATCTCAATCTCTTCATAATCCATCATGATGCTGCCAATTGTCCCAGTGGTGAGAATCTTTGTTTTCTTGACATTGAGCCTCAATCCATACTGAAGACTGCAGTCCCTTGGTCTTTAAACTAATATCATTGCTCTTTAGCACTTTGGAGAAGTCCTTGAGAGAAGCTTTTCCCAATGCAACATATCTTTTGTTTCTTGACTGCTACTAACATACATGTTGACTATTGGTCTACTTAAAGTTAAATCATTGACATCAATCTTTTCTACGTCTATTGGTCCAGTGGTGAGGATTGTTGTTTCCTTGATGTTGAGATGCAATCCATATGGAAAACTATAGTCTTTTATCTTTTGCAGCAAGTGCATCAAGTCTTCACTTTTTGCAAGCAAGGTTGTGTCATCTGCATATGCAGATTGCTGATGAATTTTCCTCCAATCCTGATGCCATATTCTTCTTCATATAGTCTAACATCTCAAATTATTTTCTCAACATATAGATTTATTTGTTATGAAGACAGGATACAATCCTGATATAAGCCTTTCCTGATTTAAACCATGCAAATGCCCTTTTCAATTCTAACAACTGCTGCTTAATCTATGTAAAGGTTTTAAATTTAATAATTAGGACAATTAAATGTTCTAGGACTCTCATTCTTCTCAATGTTACCCATCATTTATTATGATCCACATGGTCAAATGTCATTGCATAGTCAATAAAATACAAGTAAACATCTTTCTGATATTCTCGGCTTTCAGCCATCTGACATCAGCAATGATTAGGAAACAGAAATACCGAGAGACAAATAGCTTCTATGAGGTCAATATTCTAAGAAAAAAATATTCATAAACAGCAGCAACACTTTATTGGGTGTTCCCTAGTTCCTAGCCTGGTGCTTGTCAGAGAATAGATGGTCAATAAATGTTTGCATAATTGGTTTACGGTTAGGGGGTTGTGCTTAAGCTGGCAGCTTATGCCTGGCTGAGAGGAGAGGGCAGACCAGGCTAAACTCTCATAAACACTGGGCACCTAATCCAGGCTTAGGTGCCAGCAATAGAGTGGTGAACGAACTTTCTGACACAGCTCCACTAAGGCCATGAAGAGGAGGTCCCTGCTTCTCAGAACAGCTTCACGAAGCCATTTTTAAAAGCCTTTAGACTTTTCCCCCCGGTTTTCACCAAGACAGTTCAGAATCATGGGGATCCCACGTGGGTGAAGGTAAAGTTGTGCTTCACGTGGTTTTTAATGGCTACTTTTTTCAGAAGCAAATTCTCAGATCTTTCTTCTGCGGTATCTCTGGTTACCTGAACTTACAACCATTATGGTTAATGACTGAACACATTAATATGTGTGCACACTAAGGGGGCTCCATATTCTAGACACGAGCCTTGGGTCCATTTTATTTATCTTAATCTATATTATCCTGTGGCTTAATGACGGTCCCTTTTTTTTTCTCACCAGCCATATAGTAACTCTGTCCTGTCTGTGTGTAATAGATCTGATAACTACTATTAAGTGGTAGGTGTGAATAAGGAGAGTGCTCCAAACTAAGTTATTCATTCTACATGTCCATTAGCCGCCAGAGAAGGGTTCTGTCCTCAGAGCAGCGCAGCAATGGCACCTGACATCAGCTATAAAAACTTCAGAGTTTCAAGAACACCAAACCTAGAATAGCCCCTAAATCGATTTAATCCAAATCCCTGGGGTTGAGAATTAGCCACTGATCTTTTTCCAATCCCCAGAGAATTTCCAAGGTTGAGACCCTCAGCAGAGCAGCTCAGCCTCTCTGTCTCCAGGATATGATCTTCTTGACCTTGATTTGAAAGCAGTAGATGACCACTACTGCTTGAAGAAAGTGAAGTCTTAAAGCACTTGCTGCAGAAGATCAAAAGACTACTGCTTTCACTATGGGTTACGTCTCAACATAAAGAAAATAGAAATCTTTCCCACTGGGCCAACAGGCAACTTTCTGATAGGTGGAAAAAAGATTGATATTGTCAACTATTTCATTTTATTTAGTTCCACAATTAACACCCTTGGTAGCAGCAGTCAAGAAATCTAAAGGTGAGCTCCATGGGGAAATCTGCTTGACAAGGACCTCTCCACAATGCTAAAGTGCAAGGACGTCAGTTTAAAGACACCCTTGAAACAAGCCTTGGCATTTTCTTTTTTTTAATTGACATTTTAATGAAAGTTCTAGAGAACTTAGATTTCCGTTCATTCATTGTTGCACATTTCCCTCCCTATCCCCCCTCCCCCGAGTTTGTCTTCTTCTTTGGAAAAACAATTCTTTTCTTGTTATAAAGTTGTGTTCCTCCTCTCCCTCCCCCCCTCCATCCACTTTACTATGCAGCTCTTATTCTGGTCTCTTGTCATCTTGTCATGCCAATAATACCTAATCATATATTCCTTTTATACAGTTATCTCCCTCATCTGTTTCAATGCCTTGTAGATTATTTATCCCGTCTTTTCTTAGTTTCCCCCCAACTCCCATGTCAGTCCTGTTTTATAACAGTGGCATTATGCAGTATTTGTCTTTTTGTGACTTAGATATTTCACTCAGCATAATGTCCTCCATGGTCACCCATTTTGTATAATATTTCATGAGTTCTTTGTTTTTCAGTGCTGCATAATATTCCATTGTGTGAATGTACCACAGTTTCTCTATCCATTTGTTTGTTGATGAGCACTTGGGTTGTTTCCAGCTCTTTGCTATGTGGACAAATCAGGAATAAACATGGGTGTACATAAGCCTTGGTATTTTCAATTGCTTCCTATGCATTTGAAAATTGGGCAATGAATAAGGATGGCAGAAGAAAAACTGATGCCTTTGAATTGTGGTAGGAAATAGTACTGAACATACATACCATGGACCAGAAGAACAAACAGGTAAGTTGAAGAAAGTGCAGCCAGAGCGCTCCTTTGAGGCAAGGATGGTGAAATTCTCTCTCACATACCTTGGCCCTATTTTCAGAAGGAACCAGTTCTTAGAGAGAGACATCATGTTGGGAAAGGTAGAGGCTGGGGGAAAAAAGAAGAAAATCCTCAATGAGATGAATTGACACAGTGACTGCAATGGTCTTAGCAAGTCAAACATTGAGGATGGTGCAGAATAAGGCAAGGTTGAGATCTGCTGTTCAAAGGGTTGCAGTGAGTCGCAGTCGACTTGGCAGCACAAAAACAACAGCAACAACAGAAGGCTAAGTGGTGCTTTCCATGTGGGACAAGATTATGAACCGTAAAGAGGAAGCAAGGCCACGTGAGCCCGCCTTCAAACACTCCTACGGCAACGTCAGCTTTGTGCAGCTGTCTGTGCTGCAGTCATGTGCTCCAGAGCATCGTCACCTGGTCTAGATGTTGAGAAGAGAAAAAGCACCTCCCACCAACTCTCAGAGTGAGAAGAGGATAGTGATAGACCAAAGTAAACCAACCCCAGCACTTTATCTGCCTATGTATATGACCCCCGAAGCAGTCTCCTCCCTACATGGTGATAAATCTTCTATGTCCCTAATAGACTACGAGTTTTACCTTGAGGGAACAGAGGCTACAATGGTCTGCTCACTCTCTTCTCAAATATAGTTTCTCCTTTCAGTGCCAATTTCAAGAGGTTGTAGGTTTGGGGTTGTTTTTCATGAAAATACACACAGCTTCTCCCCCACCTTCCACATCTACTATGTATGAGAATAAAGATCATTCTCAGAAACCAGATTGTCAACATTCCAGGAAATGTCGACAGCACTCTGAAGGGACACACAGTTAGTGTAAACGCTCCTAAGAGGACTCTAATCACGCCAATATAGAGCTCAGAATCTCCTTGGAAAGAAAAGGGGGCTTTGAGTTGACAAATGATGGGGAAACGGAAAGGAACTGGTTTACAGTTGGCATTATCTGTAGTCATGCACAGAACATGAAAAAGGGTGTTCCAGTTTCTCCACAGCCTTGCCAGCATTTTTTGTTTGCTACTGCGTTAAATTTTGCTATTCTTACTGGGGTGAGATGATACCTCATAGTTGTTTTAATTTGCATCTCTCTTAGAGCTAGGGATTTTGAACATTTCTTCCTGTGTTTGTTGGCCATCTGAATGTCTTCTTTGGTGAAGTGTCTGCTCATATCCTATGTCTATTTTTCAATTGGGATATTTACCTTTATCTTGTTGCAGTGCTCGAGTATTTAATAAATAATGATGCAGCCACTATGGAAGGCAGTATGGCGCTTTCTCAAAAAGTTGCAAATAGAGATACCATTTGACCCAGCAATTCCACTACTGGGAATATACCCCAAAGAAACTATAACTGTCACCCAAGCAGATATATGCACACCCATGTTTATCACGGCTTTGTTCACAATAGCAAAGAGCTGGAAACAACCTAGGTGCCCATCAACAAACGAATGGATAGAGAAGCTGCGGTATATTCACACAATGGAATACTACACTGCATTGAAAAACGAAGAACTCATGAAATATTAGTCGAAATGGATGACCCTGGAGGACATTATGCTGAGTGAAATATCTCAGTCACAAAAAGGACAAATACTGCATAGTGCCACTGTTGTAAAATGGGTCAGATATGGGCAGGAGGAGACTGAGAACGATGGGATAAATGATGTATACTGCATTGAAACAGGAGAGAGAGAACTGTTTAAAAGGGATATATGATTATGTATTATTGTCATGACAAGAGTCCAGAATGAAGGCTGCAAAGTAGAGTGGACCTGGGGGGAGGAATTGTATAACAATGAAAGAATTTTTCTTTTACTTTTCAAAGAGAAGAAAGAACTAGAGAGGAGGAATGGACAGGTAGAAAAGTGCAGAAATGAATGAATGGAAATCCAAAATCTCTGTAAATTTTCATTAAAATTAATAATAATAAAACACACACACACAATTTCACATGGGGAAAAAAAAGGAAAAGGGTGTTATATTGAACTTGAGTTATAAAAGGAAGTCTGTATCCACTCATTTTACCAGCAACTTGGTTCTTCAGGGGAGTGAGTCTCTTGTTGAAATCTGAAATCCAAAAAGTTTAAAAACACTTCCATAGAGTTCAGATGAGCCCACGTACGACTCGTTGAGTTATGCAAACCAGAATCATGAGTTAATTGGTGAAGGAAACAACACTGAATGTGTATCAACTTCAGCTATTTTAATTCAGCAGGCCGCAACAGCTATAAGCAAGGACATCTGAACATTTAGGATGGTATTTCTGTCTCTGAGCAAGGAGTGAAAGGTTCAACAGGCTGATGAGTAATATCTAGGTTTTTTCCAGCTATTGAAATGAACACGATGGTTCATAAAACATGTAAGTAGTCATTGCTGATGTCAGATTAATCCAGGCTGAAAACAGTGAATACCAGAAGAATGTCTGTTCATTTTAGTGACTGGGCAGAAGTATCTGACTGGATCGTGACAAAGTATGGATGATATTTAGAAGAATGGGAATTTCAGAACTCTTTATTATGCCTATGCAAAACCTATACCTAGACCAAGAAGCAGTTGTTTGAACAGAGCAATGGTTTAAAATTGGGAAAGGTTTGTTTCAGAGTTGAATCCTTTCTCCCTACCTGTTCAGTTTGTATGTATGCAGACCAAATTATTTAAGAAGCTGGATTCTAGGAGATAAAGAATGTGATGTCAGGATAAGAAGAAGACTCATTAACAACCTGCATTATGAAGATTACTTGCTGAAACCTTGTTTGCTGAAATTGAGGATTTGAAATGCTTGCTGCAGAAGATCAAAGAATACAGCCTTCAATATGGATTGCATCTCAACATCAAGACAGATATCCTCACCACAGGACCATGATAAATGGAGAAAAGATTGAAATTGTCAATGGTTTCATCTTACTTGGATCTACAAACAACATCCTTGATACCAGCAGTCAGGAGATTGGAAGATGTATTGCATTGGGCAATTCTGCTGTTGGGGACCTCTTCAAAGTAATGAAGAACTCTGATGTTAGTTTGAAGACTAAGGTGTGCCTGACTTGGGCTTTTCAGTCACTTTTTCTGTATCTAAGAGCTGGACAGTGAATAAGGATGACAGAAGAATAATTATGTCTTTGAGATATAGTGTTAGAGAGCAACACTGAATATCCCTATTGAATATGAACAACCAAAAAAGCAGATAATGTTTTGGAAAAAGGACAGAGTGATCCTTGCAGCCAGGATAGCAGAGCTTCGTCTCACATACTTTTTGCATGTTGCTAGGAGGCTTTTTTTTGGAAAGGGGCATAATGCAAGTAAGGATAGAAAGTCATCAAAAGAGGAAGACCCTCAACAAGATGGATTGACAGGGTGACTGCAGCAGTGGGCTAAAGTGTGTCAGCAATGATGAAGACGGCACAGGACGGGACAGAGTTCAGGTAAGATGGCTATGAGTTGTATTTGACACAATGAGACTCAGCAAAACAGCAATTTTCTTGTCAGCCTGGCAAATACAATTGTCCTTTTCATCAGGCTTTTTTGTTTGTTCGCATTTTTCTTTTCTATTTGCAGTTTAGAGGCTTCTTTCACTTTGTTTTCATTTAATTTTCTTTTCTGTTTTTACTAGTTTTTTAAAGTGGAAATCTAGAATCTTTTTCTAGATTTCTATTGTAACATTTCTGGGTTAGTACTGCTATAGATGTATACTACAATTTTCATTTGAAATTTCTAGGTTTTGTGTTAGATTTTGTTGTTACCATTTTGTGTTTGATTCCGTTATCATCAGAGAATGTACTCTGTATGATTTCAATTGTTTTACATATTTTTAATTGTTCTATGGCCCTGTTTTGGTATGCATTTCATAGACTGAAAAGAATGTGTATTCCACTGTTATTTGGGGGGTGTGTAAATGTTTTGCAGTTTATGTTTTGCAGCTCTGTTTGATGCATACACATTGAATAATCTATATAGAATTGCACTGATAACCTAAAACTGATACCTCTGCTGGTTTGAATCTACGGGCTGATCTGAAGAATAAAGATAAGCCATCACCCGTGTGATTTGTAGCTTCCTGAAAGCCTGCTGGAGGGTCAGCTATAAGTCAGTTCCAACCCATAGCAATGACTTTGTTTTTTAGTTTAAATATATTGGTAAATTGACTCTTAGAAAAACATCAACCCACAAACATGTAAGTGGTCATTTTGACACAGTGAAAGTCAGCCTAGGAAAAAAGGATAATATAGCAAAACTTGCTCCCATTCATGAGTTTCTAGACATAACGATCAGTAACACTGGTGATATTCTTCTCAGGTGTTAACATCCTTGTTCTTTCTGTACTGCTTCACTTCCATTTAGTTAATCTCCCTATCCCCTAATCTTATTATCTAAGCTTTAAAATAGCTCTTGACTCTTTGGCCTTATATACATAACAAAGTTGAGCTTCAATTCTTATTGAAGGCTGCTGTCCTTTACCATCTGCAGCAAGTGCCTCAGGTCCTCTTCAGTTTCAGCAAGTAGGGTTGTGTCATCTGCATAACACAGGTTGTTGATAAATCTTCCTCAATCCTGATGCCACAATTCTCCTCCTAGAGCCCAGCCTCCTAGATGATCTGTTCTGCACATAGATTGAAAAGCTTTGGAGATAGGGTGTATCACTGGTGTACACCTTTCCTGATTTTGATCCATGCAGTGTTTTCTTGCTCTGCTCTGACGACTGCTTCCTGGTCTAAGTATGTTGTTGTTTGTTGTTATGTGCTGATGAGTCACTTGCGACTCATAGTGACCCTATGTACAACAGCCCTAAACTCTGCCAATCGCACTGTCTCCGTTACACCCATCCCAATTCCCCCAGTCACTGAACCAATCCACCTCATAGAGGGCTTTCCCCTCCTGCGCTGTCCCTCCACCCTACCAAGCATGATGTCCCTTTCCAAGGACCGGTCCCTCCTTAGCACATGTCCAAAGTATGTTAGACGGAGCCTCAGAATCCTTGCCTCCAAGGAGCCGCCCGATTTGACCTTTTCCAGGATGAATCTGTTTTTCTAGCAGTCCATGGCACCCTCAATACTCTTCTCCAGCACCACCACTCAAAGACATCAATTCTCCTTCTATCCTCCTTAGTCATTGTCCAACTCTCTGATGCATAACAAGTGATTGTGAAGACCATGGCCTGTATCAGATGCACCTTAGTCTCCAGAGAGACACCATTGCTCTTCAGTACTTTGGAGAGGTCCCTAACAGCAGACTTTCCCATGGCAATGTGCCTTTTAATTTCCTGGCTGCTGGTGCCGAGAGTGTTGACTGTGAAGCCAAGCAAACTAAAGCTGTGTACAATCTCAATCTCTTCACCATCCATCCTGATGCTGCCAGTTGGTCCAGTGGTGAGAATCTTTGTCTTCTTAACATTGATCATCAATCCATATTGGAGGCTGCACTCCTTGACCCTCTGCAGCAAGCGCTTCAGGTTCTCCTCACTTTCAGCAAGCAGGGTTGTATCATCTGCATATCGCAGATTGTTGATAGATCTTCCACCAATCTTGACCCTACCTTCCTCCTCATAGAGCCCAGCCTCCCAGATAATCTGTTCTGCATATAGGTTGAAAAGGTATGGATACAGGACACATCCCTGGTGTACAACCTTCCCAATTTTGAACCATGCAGTGTTTCCTTGCTCTGTTTTGACAACTACCTCTTGGTCCAAGTATAGGTTTTGCATAAGTACCATCAAGTGTTCTGGGATTCCCATTCTTCTCAGAGTCAGCCACAGTTTGTTATGATCCACACAGTCAAACACCTTTCTTTAGTTAGTGAAACACAGATAGACATTCCTCTGGTACTCTCTGCTTTCCTCTAAGATCCATCTAATATCCTATAATAATATCCCTCGTACCATGGCTTCTTCTAAACCCAGCCTGTACATCGCACAATTCTCTGTTGATGTGTTATTTCCATTGTTTTTGGATTATTTTTAGCAGGATCTTGCTTGCATGTGACATTAATGATATTGTTCGACAATTTCCACACTCTGTCAGGTCACGTTTTTTAGAATGGGAACCAATTTGGATCTTGTCCAGTCAGTTGGCCAGGTGGTTATCCTTCAGATTTCTTGGCACAACTTGGTGGGCATGTCCAGGGCAGCATCTGTCTGTTGAACTATGTCAATTGGTATGCTGTCAGTTCCTGGGCCTTCTTTTTTGCCAGTTCCTTCAAAGAGCTTGAATTTCCTCCTTCATCACCATAGGCTTTTGATCATAAAATTCTGTGTCACCCAATTCTTTTTTGGTACAGTGACTCTATGTACTCTTTGCATCATCTTTTAATGCTTCCTGGGTCATTTAATATTCTCCCCAAAGCATTCTTTAGTATTGCAACATGAGGCTCAAATTTGTTCTTTGTTTCCTTCAACTTAAGGAATGCTGAGCGAGCTCAGCCCTTTTGATTTTCTGACTCCAGCTCTTTGCACATTTCATTATAATACTTTGCTTTGTCTTCCCATACTGCCCTTTCAAATCTTCTGTTCAGATCCTTAACTTCCTGATTTCTTCCCTTGGCTTTGGCTTTTTGGCATTCTACTGCACCCTTCAATATGGATTGAAGCTCAACATCAAGCAAAAGATTCTCACCACTGGGACGATTGGTAGCATCATTATAAATGGTGAAGAGATTGAGATTGTTAAAAGCTTCAGTTTGCTTGGCTCCACAGTCAACACTCTTGGCACCAGCACCAGGAAATCAAAAGGTAAATTTCATTGGGAAAATCTGCTGTCAGGGACCTCACCAGAGTACTGAAGAGCAACAGTGTAAGTCTGGAGACTAAGATGTGCCTGATACAGGCCATGGTCTTTGCAATTACTTGCTATGCATCCGAGAGCTGGACAATGACTAGGGATGATAGAAGGAGAATTGATGCCTTTGAGTTGTAGTGCTGGGGAAGAGTATTAAATATACCACGGACTGCTAAGAAAATGAACAGGTTTGTCCTAGAGAGGGTGAAGCCAGGCTGCTCTTTGGAGTCAAGGATTCTGAAGCTCCATCTGACATAGTTTGGGCATGTTGCAAGGAGGAACCAGTCCTTGGAGAGGGACACCATGTTTGTAAAGATGAAGGGATGGAACAATATTAGATTAGACTGGATTAGATCGAGTGACTCAGTAACTGGGGTATGTGGGTGAGTGTGTCGAAGAGGTTGGCTCAGGGTAACAGGGTTCAGAGCTGTTGAACATGGTCACTATGAGTTGCAAGTGGCTCAACAGCACTTAACAACAACACAAACAACACATAACAAAGTTAGGGAGCCCTATTGGCCTAGTGATAAGATGCTGTGCTGAACTCCCAAAGGTAAACAGTTCAAATCCATCAACTGCTCCATGAGAAAAAGATGGACAATCTCCTCTGGTGCTTTTGACTGCTTCTGAATACTTGCTGGAGGGTTAGCGATGAGTCAGATCTGACTCGACAGTACACAACAACAAAGCTAACAATCTTTACTCTTTTGGCTAAACTATTAGCTTAAAGGGGACTTCAGGGCTAGTTTCTGTTCTTGAAGGTTGAGTTTTCATTTCCTTAAGGAAAATGGCTCAATATGCATTCACATCCCCAGTGCGTTTGGCATTTTTGCCAAATCAAATGGCGGCATGTATAAACATTGCCTTTGACCAATTTTTCCCTAACTTGTCCCAGACTATTTCTCTGTACCTCTCATGGCTTAGGGTAATAGAAAGCATCCTGGAAGGACACAAGAAACTTCAGATAAATGTGTCAGACAGTATAGCTTAAACAAGTGATAGAAGTGGTTTGAAAGCAGAATTTAGAAGAGGCCGTGGCACTAGGGACATTATAGTCAAGGTTAGTTGGATCTCAGTTGAAAGCAGAGAGTACCAGAGGAATGTCTGTCCGTGTTTCATAGGTATTTGATGTATGGATCACAACAAATTGTTGCTAACCTTGAGAGGAATGGGAATCCCACAACATTTGATTACGCTTATGCAAAACCTATACTTGGAAGAGGGGGCAGTCGTCAGAACAGAATAAGGAAATACTGCATGGTTCAAAATAAAAAACGGTATGCATCAAGGATGCATCCTACCTCCATAACTTTTCAATCTGTATGAATAATAGATCATCTGGGACACTGGTCTCTATGAGGAGGAATGTGGCATCAGGTTTGGAGGAAGATTCATCAATAACCTGCCTTACGTAGATGACAAAACCTTGCTTGCTGAAACTTAGGAGGACCTAAAGTGCTTGCTTCAGAAGGTCAAGGACTGCAATCTTCAATATGGATTGAAGCTCAATATCACCACTGGGCTGATTGCCAGCATCATGATAGATGGAGAAGAGACTGAAATTGTTAACAATTTCAGCTTGCTTGGTTCCACACTCAAAACTCTTGGCACCAGCAGTCAGGAAATCAAAAGGAAAATTGCATTGGGAGAATCTGCTGTCAGAGCACTCGCCAGAGTTCTGAAGAGCAAGGATGTCAGTCTAAAGACTAAGGCATGCCTGATCCAAGCCATGGTCTTTTCAATTATTTGCTATGCATCATAGATCTGGACAATGACTAAGGATTATGGATGATTGTGGTGCTAGAGAAGAGTACTGACCATGGACTGCTAAGAGAACAAACCGGTATATATTGGAGAGGGTGGAACGAAGCTGCTCCTTGGAGGCAAGGATTTTGAAGCTCTGTCTCACATACTTTGACCATGTTGCCAGGAGGGACCTGTCCTTGGAGAAGGACATCATCTCTGAAGTGTGGAAGGACACAAGAGAGACCATAGATTAGATGGATTAACTCAGTAACTGAGATAATGGGGGTAAGTGTGTCAGAAATTGGCACAGGATAAGGTAGGGTTAAGAGTGATAGTTGTAAGTGACTCAATGACTCTAACAATAATGTCATTATCACTCTAGGTATGGTTCCTAACCTTTATGAAGGATAGTCTAAACATCGTGCTTATTGTTGCTAGGTGCCATCAAGTTGACTACCACTCAGAGAGACCCCATGAACAGCTGATCTGAACTGTGCTCTGTCCTCCACCATCCTCACTATCTTTGATGTATTCAAGTCCATTGTTATAGTCACTCTGTCATTTCATCTTGCTGAGGGTCTTTCTTTCTTTCACTGACCCTCCACCTTTCAGAGTATGATATTTTTGTCCAAGGACTTGGAACATGACAATATGCCCAAAACATATGAGACAAAGTTTTACCATTCGTGCCTCCAACGCACATCCTGGCTGCACTTCCTCCAAATTAGACTTGTTTGTTGTGTTTTTGGAGCCCGTGGACCATTTAGTAAGCCTTCTGTTACACTTATCCCTCTTCCAACTTTCAGATGCATAGGAATAATTGAGAAGACTGTGGCTTAAAACAGGTGACCCTTAAACAACATCCTTGCTTTTTAGCACTTTGGAGAGATCCTTGACAATTGGTTTCCCCAAAGCTACACGTCTTTTGATTTCTTCACTGCTGCTACCATGGATGTTAATTGTGAATATGAATAAAATGGAAGAGTTGACAAGATCAGTCATTTCTCCTCTATTATGATGTTGTCTATTGGTCTAGTAGTGAAAATTTTTGTTTTCTTGATATTGTGATGTAATCCATATTGAAGGCTACAGTCTTTAATCTTATACAGCAAGTGTGTTATGTCCTCTTCATTTTCAGCAAGCAAAATTGTGTCATCTGTATAATGCAGGTTGTTGGAGAGTATTTTTCTAATCCTAATGCCACATTCTTTTTCATATAGTCCAGCTTTTCAGATGATCTGATTGGAACAGCAAACAACAAATGCTGGCGAGTTTGCAGAGAAACTGGAACCCTTATTCACTGTTGGTGGGAGTGTGCAATGGTGCAACTACTGTGTAAGGTGGTATGGCGCTTTCTCAAAAAGTTGTAAATAGAGATACCATTTGACCCAGCAATTCCACTACTGGGAATATACCCCAAAGAAACTACAACTGCCACCCAAGGAAATATATGCACACCCGTGTTTATCGTGGCTTTGTTCACAATAGCAAAGAGTTGGAAACAACCTAAGTGCCCATCAACGTGAATAGTGAAGCTGTGGTATAGTCACACAATGGAATACTATGCTGCATTGAAAACAAGGAACTCATGATATATTATACAAAATTAGTGACCCTGAAGGGCATTATGCTGAGTGAAAGATCTCCGTCACAAAAGGACAAATACTGCATAGTGCCACTGTTGTAAAGAGGGTCTAGCATTGGAGTTGGGGGGAATTTAAGAGGGGATAAATAATGTATACAGCATTGAAAGAGATGAGGGAGAGAACTGTTTTGGAGGAATATATGACGTCAGACTGGAGACTAAGGTGCACCTGATCCAGGCTATAGTCTTTGCAATTATGTGCTATGCATCAGAGAGTTGAACAATGAATAGAGATGATAGAAAGAGAACTTTGAACTATGATGCTGGAGAAGAGTGTTGAATATATCATGGGCTGCTAGGAGAACAAACAGGTTCATCCTGGAAAGGGTGAAACCGGGCTGGTCCTTGGAATTAAGTATTCTGAAGCTTCATCTGACATACTTTGGGCATGTTGCAAGGAGGGACTGGTCCTTGAAGAGGGACATCATGTTTGAGAGAGTGGAGGGACGGAGCAGGAGTGGAAGACCTTCTATGAGATGGATCGATTCTGTGAGTGAAGTGGTAGGAATGAGTGTGTTTGAGACAGTGAGGTTGTCACAGGCCAGAACGGCATTTAGGACCCTTGTACATAGGGTCACTATGAATCGCAAGCAACTCGGTGGCACATAACAACAACAATGATTAGGTATTATTTTCATGACAAGAGTCCAGAATGAAAGCTGCATAGTGGTCTGGGGGGAGAGGGGGAGGTATTGTATAACAATGAAATAATTTTTTTTTTATTTTTCAAAGAGAAAAGTGAAGTGGGGAGGAGGGGTAGCCAGAGAGGAAACTGTGCAACAAAGAATGAATGGAAATCCAAAGTCTCTGTAAACTTTCATTAAAATAAAAAAAAAATGAAAAAGGAAAAAAGTTAATTAAAAATTTATTTGTTTGGCATACAGATTAAATAGGTAATAAGAAATGATATATCAAATACATAAATGAGATCAATGACTCTTGCTGGTTGGCAAGTTCCAAATCTGTAGTATGGAAATTGATGAACCCAAATTTATCAAGCAAAGCAGGAAAACAAACACGATAATGAGCCAAATGCAAGATGGAGATTAAGCCCAGCATGAGCCCTCTCCAGCAAACCTCCTTACATGTGCAGACCACATCTCCATGAAGCACACATCTTCAAACAATTGGCCAGTCATAGTAAATCCCATCAAGGTGATGATTATACTCCATCAGTTCATATCAAGAGATTGTCCACATCACAACTGCCAAGCCAGAGAATCAGTGGCAGGCACATAATCTGACACATACCCTTAACGATTAAAGTCCATCTCTTGTCAGTGTGGCACCTGTACACAAGTCCTTAAGCCATAATCTTAAACACAATTATAAAATCACACTTGCACCTAAGATGATACAACCTTTGTTGTTGTTGTTATGTGCCATCGAGTCGCTTGCGATTCATAGCGACCCTATGTACAACAGCCCTAAACTCT
>NW_006399981.1:1690430-1725642 GCF_000299155.1 Elephantulus edwardii
TAGGTTTCGCATTAGCATGATCAAGTGTTCTGGGATTCCCATTCTTCTCAGAGTCAGCCACAGTTTGTTATGATCCACACAGTCAAATGCCTTTGCACAACCTACATGCGTACAATTGCAAAAGCACTGGTCTCATTTATAGTTTATATTTTATAACTGAAGAACACAAAATCTTTCATGAACACCTAAAAGTTATCAATACTCATAACAATTATCATTCTCGTTTCTGTCACTGGTCACATCGTTTCAGTTAGTATTTATAGCTATCTTTTTCTATCACCCATTCAATATTTCCTTTTCCCTTAGCAAGCACTTTGGTTGTGGTTCTTTGCAGGGGTGGAGAACCAAGCCTATCAGGCCACTGATGTCATGTCAGAACTGGATCGTGATAGTTTTTCATTCATTTTAATCACAAGGCATGGTAATACTACAAAATTACTTACCCAGCTTCCTGTACTCCAGACATACTCTTCTTGCTCGCTTCATGTGGTATCAATCTTATTTCCCCTTGATAATCAGGAGCAATAATACCAGACAGCATGTTAACTTCCTTCTTCGTCCATTGAGCAACCCAGAGTGATCAAGCAGAAATCTTCTAGTTTAAAGGAATGAATCCTATCTCTCCAAGTACAAGCCTCCCTCCCTCCCTTTGGAACTAAAGCTTCCAGACCCCTTCCGAGATCACAGAGATTTAGAAGCAGTGGCAAACATTTTGCAAATGAGTCACTAGGGATAGTAGTGATTGGTGCCACTCCCTTTTCTACCCCTTACATCCCAGACTTCTGAATCCTGGCTATTGGAAAACAGTTCCATGCAATGGATACTGGGTTTGAACATATACAGTGTTCCTGGAAAACACTGCTCCAACCTTGTAAAGCTGACACACTATTGTGTCTTTAGCCTTCTAAAGGCATCTGTTCCATCATTCTAGAAAGACAGTTGCTGCAGGATGATGAATATGTGAAGATCAGTGACCTCCACGAGTATGGGCCCATTCCTACACTTTATTTGCTGGGAACTGAGTCCTTTGGTCTGAGGTGATCCTGTGCTAAGGCTATGATGTTGGACAAGGCATTCTGTGAGACCACAGATAATCTTGGCAGAAGCTTTTCATTCAGGGAAGGCAAACTAGTATCCATTGTGTCCCAATAAGAACAAACACTGCTTTTTCCACACTGGAAGCAAGCCAATGTAATCAACCTGCCACCTGATCACCTTGAAGAACAGTTCATACTGGGGACTCAGTATTGGTCTCCGGCAGACTGGGCATTCAGCAGTGGCTACACCCAAGTTCCATCTCACATACTTTAGAGATGTTGACAGGAGGGGCCAGTCCCTGCAGAAGGACATCGTGCTTGGAAAGGTAGAGGGACAGTGCAGGAAAGAAAAACCTTGTAGGCGAAGGACTGACACAGTAACTAGGGTAATAGCAAAGACAGTGAGATTGGCTTGACATAGGGCAGGGTTCAGAGCCATTGTATATAGGGTCGCTATGAGATGTAGGTGACTCGACAGCACATAAGAACAACAACATGCCCAAATTGGCTTCAGTGAGTGGAAGTCCATGTTGCTGCTGTCATGCATAACCTCCTTCTCTACCACCATGATCACTTTGATCATGAGCCTGGAAAATGACAAGAGTGGTTGAGAAAAGAGGCCAATTGGTTTCCACAAAACATGTTATCCATTTGATTGTTAGAATTTTCCTCCACCCTTTGGTGACCATCCACGAGACACAAATATCTTCACTTCTTTAGCCCACTCAGGTGCGCTTCTGAATGACACAGACCTCTTCCTTATACCTCCTTGTCACTGATTTTTCCAGTCACATTGCTTCTAAATCCCTAGCCAATCAGTCAAACCACTGGCCACTTTTGAGTGTTGGCTGCATATGGTTAAAAAACCATCTTTAAATCAGGCATGAGTTTCCTCTTTTCTTAGTTAACATCATAAAGAAGTCTCCCCGAGGCTGGAGCAACCAACTAGGAGACAGAAGGTAATGTGATAGGCATGCCAGCGTATGGATCAGCCTTAATTACTGCACCTTCAAGTCCTGCTCAAGCCTAATCTCATCTGTACCTCCCCAATTTAATGATGGGGTGCTGCTGTGTACAACCAAGTGATGCAATTTTATGTTCCTTACACTATTATCTCGTGCCCTTAAAAACCGTTCCCACGCATACTTTCCAGGTTTCTGTTTGTACATATCAGAAAAATCAAACTGTTCTTTTGGAGTATAGAGTACTTCTTTCCTGTGTCGTAATTTATACTTTTTCTTTTGGTACAGTGTGGCATTTACCTCTCATGAGAGATCTAGAAGGGGTGGGGTGGGGGAATGAGTGGCAGGTCCGGGCAGCTCCCAGTAATAGTCAGAAATATTTTGCAAAGCATTTGCCTCAGGCGAGACCTCCAACAATGCCCCATGTGGATGCTAAAAGTGAAATCTCAAAGACTCATTAAGTACAGACAACTTAATCTCGACAGCTAAGGGTAGGAGAACTGGGTGTGTTGGCAGGACTGGTTTAATGGAATTTAGAGGCTAAGTGTCCCCCGATTCCTAAGTATCTGCCCATATATCCCACCTGAAGTTTTAGGATTCCATTTCCTTTCAAGTACGCCCTTACTTAAACTTCAGACATCATTCAAGGTTGGAATTTCAGTTGGCATTGTAAGGTTTTCAGCAATATCAGCTGTTACTGAGAAACATGAGACATTCTTTCAAGTTACACTTGGGATCTTTGAGGTCTTTCATATGATACTTGAGCTGTGAGTCAGAAGTTCCAAACTCTTCTCTTTCTTTCAATACTTTGTGTAGCATGAGTAGAGCAAACCAAGCAACTTCTGTAAATGTCTTATCCAGATAAAATTATAGGAAAGCATCGATATGTGATCACCCACAGCATTACATTTCAGCAATGCATGACCTATTGGTGGGGATATTTGGAGTATTAATATTACCCCTCACACCATGGATTTGCAGCATCCTTTTTAATATAAAAGTAAAGGTGTTGGCACCACTGGGACTAGTCATTCTTGAAAGCCAATTTTGAAAACCCATCTTAATTATTTTATTTCTCTAGAACCACTCTCAGTACCAAATGCCTAAGGTTAGTTTTTCTAGAGAAGCAAAAATCAATAAGGAATAAACAGAGGGTGATTTATCCAAAGGGAATGATTGTACATGCTGGCAAGTCCTAGGTCCATGACATGAAGACTGACAAATCCAAGATGGCAGAGAAGTCAAGAGTCAAAGAGGTGAGATCAAGATCAAATAAAAAACCAAGCTGAGGTGAGGGTGGGGAATAGAGGGGAGAGGATGGGCAGGGGGGAAATCAGAGTGTCATACAATTTGGTGGTGGAGGGAGGGGGCTCATAAAGGAAATGGGATCTGCTGTTTAACTTGTAATAGCTCCAGCTCTGGAAATCCTTGGTAAAGGACCAAAAATTGATAAATTCCAGAGTGAAACCTGAGTATTCCAGTGGAGATCTGGAAAGACAGGGTAATGGTTGGTATAGCTCAATGGTGATTAATTTTCAAAAACATAATGAATTGAAATGATTGTATGAAATACAATGTGAATGAAGGATAGTGTGAAACACAATGAACACAGACTTTGTAAGCAAGCCAATATAAAATTATTTTTTTTTAAAAACCCAAGAAGTTTATAATGTGCAATAATGAATGAATGGAAATCCAAGTTCTTTATAAACTTTCATTAAAATCTCAATTAAGGAAAAAGAATCAAAAAAAAAAAAAGGAAAAAGAATCAACGTTGGTGGGTTAACAGCAGTAGCAAGAAGAAAGAGGGGGAAGCCAGCACCACCAGACTTCTTATATACTCCATGAAGGCCACACTCCAAGGAAACTCCTCCAATTGATAGCTACTCATAGCAAATCCCACTAAAGGAATGATCACACTAGACCAAAACGCATCATGGAATGCAGTATCACAACTGCCAAACCAGAGAACCATAGGCAATCAGTTGATGCACAACCTGAACCATCACAAAGCATCATCCCCCTTTGTTCTCATACTCTGTCCTGTGAGACTCGGAATAGCACCCTTTTGCAAAAAAGAAAGCCAGGGTCACACGGTGGAGCAATGATCTGAACCTAGGAGCCCAGGTGCTGTGCTTGGTGCATGATCAGGCAGGTGTGAACCTAACATGCGTAGCAATAAACAGATGCTACTACCATTCTTAGGTCCTGTGGGTTTGGTCCCTCAGTCATGAGGGCTCCAAGAACAATGGCACAAAGCCCTGCTTGGTCCTGGACTATCCCTGTTTTGGGTGTGGACGCAATTGTTGTCATCCACAGGATGTTGACTGGCTAATTTTTGTAAGTGGATTGCCAAGCCTTTCTTCTCTTTCCAGTCCATCTTAATGTGGAAACTCCATGAACTCTGTTCAGCCTTACAGCAAAATGTGACCCTCCACTGACAAATGAGTAGTGGCTGAGATGCTTCCGCTGGGAATTGAATTCTTGTCTCCATCACTGCAGGCAAGACTTCTACGACTGACCCACTACTGTTTGCACAAACGCAACTAGGAGTGGCTAGTCTCTGAAGCCGATGTGACCTTGAGTGAGGGTTTGGAGGCAAGTTTGGTGAGGAGTCTTTTTAAGAGATAGAAAAGATGATGTTATACCACTAGTTCTCGAAGTGTGAGCCATAGACCAGCGTGAACAGAATCACTTGGAAAACTTGCCACACAGGCAAATTCTCTGGTCAGAGCAGAATTCCAGAGAGTGCAACCAGTGCAGTCACATAGAAACCCGCATTTAGCAAAGCCCCACACTTGAGTGTAGGATCTAGAGTCACAATCTTAAAATTCTTCATTCTATCCATTAATTTCGGCTTTGTGAGTATGTCAGGACTACAGAGGAAATGCTAAGGACTTGAGCCTAAACTCCCATTGCCGCCAGCATGAATGTTCAGCACCTGCTCTGCCCTCTGATGCTGCACGAGCACCCTTCCTGCACCACAGCCACCTCCACCCTCCATCCAGGTGTCAACAGTGAAGGTTTGCATTTGCTGTTGCTTCTGGGCCTGGGCACATATACACACAGGAGGGTAGGGGCCAGCCAGGTGCACATCCCAAAGTGCCCAGGCCAGTGCAAGGTGGCAGTGATTTCCCACCTAGACAGGCAGCAAAGACATTAAGTTTAAACATGAAGGTGAGTCTGGGTCAACCTATGGCATTTTCACTTGCTTCCAATGTATCTGAAAGTTGGACAGTGAATAAGAACGGTAGGAGAGAAATCAATGCCTTTGAATTGTGGTGTTGGAGCAGAGTATTGAATATCCCAGGGACCGCCAAAAGAACAAACAAATCTATCTTGAAGGAAGTATGACTAGAGTGTTCCTTAAAACAAGGAGAGTGATATTTCACCTCACTTACTTTGAACATAGTCTTTGGGGAAACCAGTCCTCAGAGAGAGACATCAAGCTATGAGAGGATGATCCCCAAAGAAATGGATTGATGCAGTGATTCCGCAATGGTCTGAGCATGACGGAGATCGTGAGGTTGATGCCGGATGGGGCCTGGTTCATTCAGATCTATTGTTCACAGGATCACTCTCAGTCAAGAGTCGTAGCTGACTTGTTGTGTTGTTAGCTGCCATCGGGTCAAGTAAGACTCATAGCAACCCTATGAACAACAGATCTGAGCCCTGTCCTGTGCTGTGCCATCTTCACACGTCCTGCCACATTAGAGCTCACTGTGGCAGTCACCATCTCAATCCATCTGATCGAGTATCTTCCTCTCCTTGGTCGACCTTCCACCTTTCCAAGTATAAATCTTTTCATTATTGTTGTTATGTGCTGTCAAGTCACCAGCAACCCATAGCGACACTATGTACAGCAGCTCTGAAGCCTGCCCTGTCCTGAGCCAGTCTCACTAACCCGACACACCAACCCCCATTGCCCCAGTCACTGTATCAATCCATCTCATCTGGGGTTTTTTTTTCCTGCACGGTCCCTCCACCTTTACAAGTATGATGCCTTTCTCCCAGGACTGATCTCTCCTGGCCATGTGCCCAAAGTATGTAAAGTGGAGCTTCAAAATCCTATTCTTCAAGGAGAAACTTAATTTCACCCTCTCCAGGACAGATCTATTTGTTTTCTTGGTGGTCTATGGTATATTCAAGACTCTTCTCCAGCACCACAATTCAAAGGCATTGATTCTTCTTCTGTCATCCTTTAGTCACTGTCCAGCCCTCTAATAAATAGCAAGTAATTGTGAAGACCATGGCCTGGATCAGGCCCACCTTAGTCTCTAGACCGACATCGTTGCTTTTGAGTACTCTGGAGAGGTCCCTGACAGCAGATTTCCCAATGTAATTAATCTTTTTATTTCCTGATAGCTGGCGTTAAGAGTATTGATTGTGGAGCTGAACAAGTGGTAATTGTTAACAAGCGCTTGCTGTAGGAAGACCAAGGGCTGTAGCCTTCAATATGGATTGAAGTACAACATCAAGAAGAAATCTTTTCTATACCTTCTGAAAAAAGTCACGTAGTTGACTAGATGGCGCGTAACAACAGCAGGGAGGCAGCGTGTGGCCTGATTCAACAGGGGCCTCTTGCTGTGCCCAGTCCAGGAACTGCGCAGGTCCCAGCATGGAGCTTGCACTTTCTTGGGAGAAGAAGAAGCTTTACACCCACTATGAGTGAGCCATGAGTCTGTAGGAAGGAGAGACTGACTTCCCCACTGCCAGCAGGCATACTGCACTTTCAGTTTGCAAATCAAGTAGTAGGCCTAGCCTCTGGCTCCAGAACCACCTTAAAAAAGAAATCTAGTCATATATCCCTTTTATGCTTCCATATTATTGTTATGACAGGAGTCCAGAGCAAAGGTAGCATAGTGGAGTGGACTTGTGGGGAGGGATTGAGTAACAATGAAAGAATTTTTTTCTTTTACTTTTCAAAAAGAAAAGTGAGTTGAGGGGAAGGGGTAGGCAGGAAGAAAGGTGCAACAATGAATGACTGGAAACCCTAAGTCTCTGTAAACTTTCATTAAAATAAAAATTTTAAAAAAACCAATAAAAATGCATTGGGTAGACAAAGAACATTACAAGGACTAAGACAATAGAGGATCAAGTAGGGGAGAAACTGATATCAAGATTGCAAGAATTTGTTCTGGAAAAGAATGTATTGGAATTTTGCAAATAAACTAATAAAAAATATTACTGTACATTCTAATCCACCAGCCCACCGGGCAGCCTCCTCCTTAACGACAGCCTTGGTAACCTCTTGGAAGGTCACTATGAGTCAGAATCAACTCATCAGCAGTGGGCTTGGGTGGAGTTGATTGCTATTCATAGTGAACTCTAAAGACAGAGGAGAGTTGCCCGATAGGGTTTCCTTAACAGAAGCAGACCACCATATCATCTCTCCCAGAGCAGGTACCACCAGGTTCCAACTGCCAAGTTTTGGGTTAGCAGTTGAACACTTAACCACCTTGCCACCAGGACTCCTCCAGACAGATCTGTTGTTGTGTGCTGTTGAGTTGAAACCAACTCATAGCTGACCCTGCAGCAGGTTTTCAGAGGCAGGAAACTGCACGGGAAGAGATTGCCCATCTTTCTCCCACAGAGCAATTGGCAGACTCAAACCGCTTGACTTTAGGATAGCAGTGTTTCTTTTTATTTTTATTTTATTTTTTTAAATTTTATTGTATTATTTTTATGTGTACCGTCAAATCAGATCTGGCTGGTACAGGAGGAGATTGCCCCCTCCTTCTCCAGCAGAGCATCTGGTGGATTTGAACCGCATACCTCTGGGATTGCAGTGTTTCTTACTACCAGGCCACCAGAGCTCCCTCCAGACAAAGCTACTGAATCGAATTTCTCCATCTTGTGTTGGCGGCAGGGGTGGGTGGTTGGTGGTGGTGATTCTTATTCGTTGTTAGTTACCGTCCAGTTGGTTTTGACTCACGAGGACCCCATGTCTGCAAAGTAGAACCGGCTCGTGTCGAGGCTGTGACCTTGTTTTTTGGAAGCAGATCACAAGATCGTTCTGAGATGCCTCTGATTAGGTTCGAGGCACCACACTTCTGCTAGTAATGGAGCACTAATCTGTTTTATCCACCCAGGGATTGAATCAAAATTCTCGAGGTGGAGCCCAGCAATCTATCTTTTTCTTAATTGGTTTATTTACAAAGTTCAGTATACATTGATACATTGTGCTTCATTCACACTATTCTTCATTCACATTGTGTTTCATACAATCATTCTCATGCATCATATTTCATAAAATCAATCACCCAGGGTGAGGATAGGTAGGGGTGAAACCACAGGGTTGCACAGTTGGTGGGTGGAAGGAGGGGGGCAAAGAATGGGGGAGGGTTCCAACAAAAAGACAGAGTAATGATGGGCTAAATCCAGCAATCTGTTTTAAGGAGCATCGGGGTGATTCTGAGGTAGACTGAAGATAGCAGTCAAAGGGAGAGACAGTTCAGCATGAATGGAGAGTTCCCGTTCAGAAGTCACATAGACTAAACTCAGATGCCACTTGTTTGCTGAGTCACAATGAGCAAGTTCCTTCACTCTCTGATCTCAGGTTCCTCATTTCTAAGACACAGCTCACTCTCCTTTTGCAGACTGCCTTGGGTGTTAAATAGGATTGTCTATACCAACGTGCTTGCTTTATGTAACTGATGCCAATGAACTCTACACATAGAAACTGTTGGATTGGCATGCGTTCTGCTTTGTGTATTTTCAATGAAAATATACACTTTAAATACACTCTTTTAAAAGAAAAGGCTTTCACTGTAATTTGAAATGCTTGTGCCAGTGAGCCCCCAGCACCAACAGAGAGTGAGCAGCGAATGATTGTTATGTCTTTGTCTTAGTTATTTGAAAAGCAACATAATACCGTCTTCTCTTCTCAAACCAGGAGAGCAGTGTGCTTCATTTTTTTACTCTTCAGAGGTTCTGCCAAGGATAACTGCAGGTGTTTTGTTTAAAGACACTTTCATTTTAACTCTGTCCTAAGCAAAACCTCTTTGCAGCCATTTGGAGTCTCCAAGCAGGAGCTTCCTAGAATATGGTTCTCTTTCTTCTTTTCATTTCCATTTGATAACCTTTCAATCACCTCCTGATGTCAATGGATTGGGTCCTTTCTCTGTGGGATTTCCACCAAAACTTTCCCAGCCTCCCCTGCAGGACTCCTCCTCATGCATAGTGTTTGCAGTCCAGATTTCCTCCCCTGAGCCCTGTTACCCATCCACAGCAACTGGTGTTGATTGCTAAAGACTTGTAGATCCATTGTTTTCTGGAGAACTGCCACTGGCCGACGGGAAACACCTTTCCCAGAAATGTTTGAGACATTACTCTGTATCCTTGGGGCAGCCCAGCCCAGTGGCTAATCAATACTGCTGAAAACGATTGAATCCATTCCAACTCCTGGCAACTTCACTTGTGTAAGAGCAGAATTGCCCTCCACAAGAACTTCTTTGTCTCTAGGGGGATTTGAACTGCCAACCATTCAGTTCATACTAAAGTATTTAACTATTTGTGCCACCTGGGCTAACATGACTAGCCAGTGAAAAATCAAACCATTGGAATCAATTCTGGCATGCCCATCATCCACCAAGTTTCCAGAGCTATAAATCGTAACAGGGAGAGACCATTTCATCTTTTTCCTACGGAGTGACTGGTGGGTTCAAACTACCAACCTTTTGGTTGGCAGCCAAGACTGTAACATCACGGCTTCTTGTGGCTAGTCAGTGTTGTGGTGGCTGCCATGCACTGTTGAGTCAACTCTGACTCACAACAACCCTCTGACCGTCAGATCTTAACTGCCGTATTCTGCACGTGCACATCTCTGCCGTGCACATCCCATGGTTGCAGTCAATAGATCAGGCCAATTTGTTGAGGATCGTCCCCTCTTTTTCTGACCCTCCATCCTTCCCAGCATGATATCTTTTTCCAAGGACTGGTCTCACCTGACAACATGCCCAAAGGATATAAGATGAAGCTGCATCTTCCTTGCCTCTAAAAAGCACCCTGGTGGCACTTCCTCTGAAGCAGACATATTTATTCTTTTGCCAGTACCATGGGATAATCACTCTTATCTGACACCACAATTCAAAACCATTGATTCTTCTTCGGCAATCCTTATTCACTGTCCAACTTTCAAACGTATAGTAAGCAGTTGAGAAGGCCCTGGCTTGGACTGGGCATGCCTCAGTCTTTAAACTGACATCTTTGCTTTTTAGCAATTTGGAAACATCCTTGAGAGCAGATTTTTCCAATGCAACAAGTCTTTTGATTTCTTTATTGCTACTACCATGGGGGTTACAAAAGCCCTTCTATTTGTCTCACTTTGGGAAAGTGCAGTAGTGCCAATCACCTATCAGTGTTTCTCATGGGATCAGACCGAGGCTGCACCCACCTCCTTTCCCAGGGTCTCCCTGCCATGTTCTGCTTGACTCACATCTGAATGACTGACATGTTGCCCAGTCATTCGTCTGCACACAAGCCCCCTCTCTGGCTCTACTTCAAGTATCCTAACCTAAAACATACCTGTACCTTTCTACTCCCTTCAGATAGCTTCTAATCTTTCCTATACTTTCTTTAACGGTCCCTTCAGAACGAAATCTATGTCTATTTATCTTTGCCCTCCTGGAGCCCCTAATACAATGTCTTGCACATGAAAATCTCTCAGTGCAAATTTCATGGCCTGAGTAATTGCTATTTTGAAATAGTTCACACTGCTTTGGCTTTCGCTGCTTGCTGTGGCCTCAGCCCCAGTGTACAGTGGCCAGCTTTGTGATCACGGGCTGAGTGTGTGGATAAGGCCATTGTGACCATCCATCTCAATGAAGGCTTCCTTCCCCGTCTCCGGCCCTTGGCTTTCCCAAATGTGATGTCTTTCTCCAGCAATCAATCCCTTCTGCTAACACATCCACAGGAGGCAAGTCAAAGTCTTGAACCATTTTCTGTGATTTCCAGGGTTTTCTCTGTGGTTCACCAAGGCCTTTCTCCCTCATCTATCTTAGTCTGGAAGCTCCACTAAAACCTATCTGCCATAGGTCACCCTGCCAGTACTTGAAATATCATGGCCTCACGTGCAACGTTACAGCAACACGGAAGGCAGCAGATGTGTGGTGGACTACGTGACTGTCGATTAGAATCACTGCAGCCTCGCTCACTCACTCACTCAATTGTTGCTGCTGAGTCAGTCTTGATTCTGAGCAGCCCAACCCTCCACTGGGTTTCCGGGCTGTGAATCACGAGGGCTCCTGTGCAAATATTTACTGCCTCTGAAAATCCACAGAAGGGTCAGCTATGAGTCAACCAACAACAATATCTCATAATGGGGGAAGAATGCCTGTCTTTATCCCTTAGAGCAGCTGGTGGATTCAAATTGCCAGAAATGCCACACCCTACAGGCTGCCCCAGCAGAGCTCCTGGTCCCAGGCCTCTTGTGTTGATGTTGGGTGCCATCGATTCAGAACGGACCCTTCAGTGCATTTTCAGAGCCTGTTTCAGAGAATTGCATGGGAGGAGATGCCCATCTTTCTCTCACGGAGCAGCTGATGGATCCAAACCTCCTGCATTTGCTACTGTTTATCTACTCGGCTCCCAGAGCCCCCAGTCTCATGCTTGTGGTTGTTTGCCTTGAGTCAGAAGTGACTCATAGCTGACCCTCAGCAGGTTTTCAGAGGCAGTAAATAGCACGGGAGGAAACTGTCCATCCTTCTGAGGAGCAGCTCGTGGTTTTGAACCATGTTCCTTTAGGACTGTAGTGCAGCTTCTTACCATTAGGCCACCTAGGTGAGATTAAATGACTGGCTTGCCTTCTCTAATTCCTGTTCAGCATTCTCTGGAACCTGGTACACAAACAGGTCAATACTCCAGTCATGAAGATGAGGGCAAAGGATTATCAGAAACCGCTGGCGAGCAGGTCTCTGTGGAAATACCTCCAGGCCACTGGCACTCTGCCCGTCTCCAGAGACTGTTCCGTGCCTGGAGTGTTTTTGTTCTTTCCAAATTCTCTGCCCGATCAAGTTAACAGTCCCTACGAGTAAATAATGTGGCAAAGATAAAACAAATTTTTTTTTCCAATTGGATTGGTTCATCCCTTGTGTGGGTTCAGATGGGGGAGAACCAGAATGTTTTGACTAAAGCAGCCGTTGCCATCAAACGATTTGCCTGTTTACTAACAGGCTGTCGTGTTTCTTGTCATTATCTACCAAAGTGTGAATTCTTGGTATTGTTGATATGACTGCTCTGAATAGGAAAAACA
Source organism: Elephantulus edwardii (assembly GCF_000299155.1). Classification (NCBI taxonomy): domain Eukaryota; kingdom Metazoa; phylum Chordata; class Mammalia; order Macroscelidea; family Macroscelididae; genus Elephantulus; species Elephantulus edwardii. The sequence continues at coordinate 1,702,682 of NW_006399981.1, forward strand.
GTAAGTTCCCTTAACCTAATGTTCTCGTTATGTTGTAAAGTGTAAAAACAAGAAATCAAAAGCAATGGGCAAAATACAACCTCTCATCATTGCAACAGGGGGGAACGTGGAACCTGGAACTCTGAGTTCATCATCGCAAGCACTCTCCCTGTGCCCCTTCTAGGGCCTTTCTTTACAGTGGGGGAGGGGGCGTCAGTGGTCACCTGAGTTCCATTCTCAGCCACAAGACACCTCATTTCCAGCCTCCTCTACCTGTCAGGGGAGCCTTGTGTGTTGCTATAACGTTGAACTCATTTCAGCAGAGCTTCCAGACAGAGAGACCTGAAAAAACTGTGTGGTGACCTACTTCTGAAAACCAGTCCCTGATATACTCTGCACAGCCACAGTCCGAGCTGCAGTCAACCGAGCGAATGGTGCGGCCTGGCCAGCCTTTCATCTAGTTGTGCAGGGTTGCCATGGATTGGGACCAACTTGATGACAGCTACCAACAGCTCCTCTTTTCCTGAGAAAAGAGAAAACAGCCATGCAAAAAAAATGACTTTTTAAGGATTTCTGTAAAATCTTTTTAGAAAGCATTTCCAGAAAGTCACCAGGATTGGGACGTTTTCACCTCATCTTCTCCACACAGGGCAGGGTTCATGGCTGAACCATCTCAGCTTGGTTTAATGCTTGGCTGTAAGCCTCTTTTAATTCTTCATGGTTTTTTTAGCATCAACTTTGTATTTCTATTTTGTCTGGGTACTGAAGATTGTGTTACCAGTCCTGCAGATACATGCTACATTTATTGTCCTATGTGGCAAAAATTAATTCTGAGGCTGGTGACTCAGAGGCCTATGGGTTTCTCAATGACCTAAGACTTAATTACCAATTCCATATTCTCTTATTAATTCAACATGCTCATTGTTGTTGTTGTTAAGTGCCATCGAGTCATAGGTGACACATAGCGACCCTATGAACAAAAGACCTCGACATTTGCATGACTTTCATCCTTTCTCCAGGTTCATAGGGTTTCTGGAGGCAAACTATTTACAGAAGTGGGTGCCACTCCTGCTTCCATCAGCATGCTTATGAGATGTCATTATTAGTCTAAGTTTTAAAGAGGAGCTGTCTTAGGGTTCTAGCTATCTGTTGTTATCATGAATTACCTATCAAGTTAGAATTGACTCATAGCTGACCTTCCAGTGCTTTTTCACAGGCAGTAAATTGTGTGGAAGTTGCTTGCCTATCTCTCTCCCATGGGGTAGCTGGTGGATTTGAACCATGTACCTTTGGGTTGGCAGCACACTCCTTACCACTAAGGCACCAGAGTTTCTTTGTGTGTGTGAGTCTGTGTCTGTGCTGTTGTTGTGACCATAGAGTTGGAGCTGGCCCCAAACTGACCCTCTGGCAAGTTCTCAGAGACAGTTAATCAGATGGAAGGAGATTGCCTTTTTATTGATAATTTGTTCTGCTAAGATTAGTAGCACACCAGTTTCAAGAAGTGTGGCGTCAACAATGTCCTAAATGTTTGATTTACTGTATAACTCCATGATTTCTGACAGTACTGGTCCCTCTTGGCCACATGCCCAAAGTATGTAAGACGGAGCTTCAAAATCTTTGCCTCCAAGGAGAAACTTGGTTTCATCCTCTCCAAGACAGACTTATTTGTTTTCTTGGCAGTCCATGAAAGAGTTCAAGACTTTTCTCTAGCACCACAACTCAAAGGCGTTGCTTCTTCTTCTGTCATCTTTAGTCATTGTCCAGTTTATAGACTATCAACTTCAGTGTAGCTGCAAAGTTGGCATCCCCAAAAAGAGAGAGCTAGCACTGAGCTCCCGTGAGTTTATATAAGCCTGTAGTGAAATGGAATTTGCATCCCCCCCAAATCCGCTCCCCTTAACACAATAAATACTTTAGCAGAAAATAATTATCATTGGCTAGGAAAGATATTTTGAATGGCAAACCTTTGACACCACAATTTCAAACTCATTTCTGACAAATTAATACTGACTCATAGCTAACTCTCCAGCAGGTTTTTTAGGCCAAAAATAGCACACGGGGAGACTGTCCATCTTTCTCCCTCTTAGCAGTTAGTGGATTTGAACCACTAAACAGGCACGGCCGTTGAGTTGTTGTTGCTGTTAAGTGCCGTCAAGTTGTAGATCACTCATAGCAACCCTATGAACGAAAGATCTGAACAATTGTATAACGTTCATCATTTCTCTATGCTCATAGCGTTTCCAGAGGCAAGCTATTTTGGAAGTGGATACCACTCCTGCTTCCTAGCTTGTTTTAATCAGGGAGCTCCACCAAACGGTGTCCACCATAGGTAACCATTATCACATTTGATGCATCAGTGTCACAGTGTTTAGCATCACACAACCACGAGTTACAGCAAATTCCCAAGGGGTACACCAGCAGAACTACCATGTATCTGTGTGGGAAGATGGGAAGAATGCAAAGAAAGAGATTTCTGCCAAAAAATTTCTTTCTAGTCTGGAGATACTCACTCACTCGGATGTCAAATCTGAACCAACTCATAGCTGACCATCCAATGGGTTCTCAGAGACAAGACTGTAGTTTTCATGGAAGGAGATTGGCCATCATTCACTTAAGGAGTAGCTAACTGGTAGATTCAAATCGCATGTCTTGGAACTGGCAGTGCAACTTCTACCGACTAGGCCACCAGAGCTCCCTAGTACGGGAGTGAAGCATACCATAAGAAACCACCCTTTTCAACTAATTTAATTATTTCATTGCATTGGATTACTATTGTGGAGGATCATTATATCATATCATAAAACATATCACATCATAGAACTGAATTAGATTAGTATTTGACCAAACCACTGCCTACCAGGTTGACACATAAAACTTACTATCACAGCCATGAAGAAACAGCCTTTGGTATTTCCATTGTGCCATACCCCCTGTATCTGTCACCACAGATGATGTTTCCATATCAGCTATCAGCAGGACCTCAGTTACAGACACTCAAACCAGAGTGCACTACACACAATGTGTGTTGAAATTTCCATGCCAATCTAGCAAACCAAAGGAGCTCCAAGTTTCCAAGTCTCTTTCAATCAAAAAACCAAACCAGAAAGATACTGTTAGGCAGATAATCCTAAACCCACTCCAATTTGTGAAAATAATAAATCCCCAAAACTTCAGTAGTTCAAATATTACTCTAGTCTCTGAAATGACTAAAAAGTGTCACATTAAAAAGGTTTCTAGTCATAAAGAATGGAGTCAAAGGGCAAACCCACTATCTAGTTAACAATTCCCAGGGGCTTCACAAATACTATGAGAAATGCCACTTTTGACAGCTTCAACCAAACACCAATCTCATTGTTCAAGAGATCCACTTGCTGCTGTATTGCTCAGAAGGGTAGAAGTCAAATAGCTGGTCTGTTTGGAAAATCCAACAGGCACATCACACACTCAAGTAGCAGGGACACTGCCCTAAGAAGGAACCAGTCTTTTCTCTTATTTGCTTGCTTCAGAAACCTGAGCCCTTAGCTCAAGCTGCCCTGCCTCCCACATCAGACGCTGCATCCTGCAAGCCCAGCAGAGCTTGTCATGTTAATGACAGGCTTGCACTTCCCCAGTACAAATGGTAACACAGCCCAGGTTATCAAAGTTAGTTTCTCCAGGCCCATAAAGCAATGATTGTCATACCTTAGGCTGCACCAGAATCATCAAGAGGACTTGTTAGAAGAGAGACGGCTGACCCCGCCCTCAAATTTCTGCAGTGGGGCTTTACAATTAGATACCTCGGCTGCTGTGTGATCCTCTGGGTCAACACATCGCCAGCACCACCAGCATCCATCTGTGATGCTGAGCACGTTTGACTGGAGCCTCCAGACTGAGGAGGATGAGGAAGGAAGACTTGGCTCACTACTTTCCAAAATCAACAAATAAAAATTTATGATTTATAACCACCTATCCATCCTCCAACTCGTAATGGTCCTTTACACTGTGAATGCAACACCATTCTTCCTCAGTTTTTCATTTCAAGAAAAGTAAATCATATAATTCAAAGTGGCCCATGCTAGTCCATCTTAACTCACTAATATGTAGTACGTCAATCTTCATGTATCCTGCTTCACTTTTTTAGAATGTCCGATTTTCCTGTATTCACACTTCATACATGTTAGATTTCAGTTACTACTGGATCTTTGCATCTGTCCTTCCTCATTTTGAATGTTTTCCAATCTGAAGTTTCTCCCTCCAATGCTATATCTAAGTGTCTAACTATATAACTACGCTGTATTATTTATAGGCTTTCTAAGGCCGGTTGTTTCAGAAGTGGATGGTCAACACTTCTTCCTAGTCTGTCTTAATCCAGAAGCATTGCTTTATTAGTACAGCATCTGACAGACAAGGACTGTACCCATGAAAGCAGATTATAAACAATCAAACATCAACCCATCTAAGTTATTAAGAGCAGCAACATACACAACAGCCTTCTAAGGCAAGCAAATGACAGACAAGTGATTATATCCCTAAATTCAAACAAAAATGGGAGCAAACATATAGATATCATGGTGTGGGTGGCAGGGGTCCCTCAGTGTTCAAGTTGAAAGAACTGAAAACTACTTCAAACGTCAAGTTGCAATACTGAAAGACAATAAGGGGAAAATCTTGAATGATCCAAGAAGCATCAAAAGAAGAAGATAAGAATACACAGAGTCACTGTATTGAAAAGAATTAGTTGGCACTGAAACATTCAGGACATGCCAAGTGCATAAGAGCTAATAGTAATGAAGGAAGAAGTTGAAGCTGCACTGAAGGCATTGGGGGAAAAATATAAGGCTCCAGGAATTGATGAAATACCAATTGACGTGTTTTCAACTAACAGATTCAGCCCTGCATATGCTCACTAGTCTAGGCCAGGCAGTTTGGAAGACAATTTTCCAGCCAACTGATTGGAAATGATCCATGTTTGTTCCTATTCCCAAGAAAGGTGGTCCAAAAGAATATGTAAATTACTGAACAACGTCATTAATATCACATGCAAGCAAAATACTGCTGAAGATCATCCAAAAATGGCGAGAGGAGAATGTTAGAGAACTGCCAGAAGTTTAAACTGGGTTTAGGGTAAGGCTACAGCACCCAGGATATCATTTCTGGTATCAGACAGATCTCAATACTCACTTTCCATTTTTCTTCAACTCTCTACAATTAGTCTACTTCCTCACATTCCAAAGAAATGTTCACACTAAAGAGAAAAATTACTCACTTCTTGCCAACTTAGTGGGCAGTTGGCATCTCCACTTGAATATCTCACCAGACATTCCTTAACTCATCATGTCTAAAGGAATTCAGTGTCTTTCTCTTCTCATTATACTGCTGACGGTTGAGGCTGACCACCTTCAGGTCTTCCTTCCCTTCTGGTAACAGTACTGCTTTTATTTGCAGGAACTTCTGCTCCCTAATCAGTTTCTTTCAGACGTGATTTACAATCAAATCACCCTATACCCCTGGTTACAGGAATGGAGCCATGGATCAGTACTTATCACCTTGGCCACAAGATTGCCTTAAAGAAAGGTGACCCAAACCAAACCAAACAGACCTCTTTTCTAGCTCTTTATATGGTGTTTCATTGAACTTAAGACTCTGTTGAGAGTAAGAAGTATTACTATTTTATTTATCACTAAGAGACAATAGTGCAAATTAGAATATTAAAAACTACTAGTATACTATCTATGTTAAAATATTTTCAAATTGCAAAATGTTAAAACCAGGGCAAGATCACATTTTTGTGAAGTTTTGTTTTTTTAAAAAAATTAGTAAGATAAGTGAAAATTCCTTATTAAGGTAATGCAAAGGAGGCGTGGTTGATGAAAGATAGAGGAAGGCCATGCAAAAGAATCAAACAAAAAAAGAAAGAAGAAAGAGAGGGAAACACCTCTGGGAAACCAGGGGTGGACCCAAATCTTTTGGCATGCTGCCAGCAGAAAGAGAAACTATGTGGAATTTCTTGCTATAATCTTATTGCTCCTACAAAATGATGGACAAGGCTATGCATGGATCATGACAAATTACCACTAACATTGAGAAGAATAGGAATTCCAGAACACTTGACTGTGCTTATGTGAAAACTGTATCTAGGCCAAGAGCCTGTTGTGCAAATAGAGCATGGTTTAAAATTAAGAAGTGTGTCACAGTTGTTTCTTTCTTCATACCTATTTAATCGGCATGCAGAGTAAATTATTCTAGAAGCTGGATTCTATGAAGAAAAATGTGGCATCAGAATTGGAGGAAGACTCATGAATAACCTTTGTTATGCAGATGACACAACCTTGCTTGCTATAGTGATGAGGACTTGAAGCAGTTGCTGCAAAAGGTTTAATACCGCAGCCTTCAATATGGATTGCATGTCAGCATCAAGAAAACAAAAATCCTTTCCACCAGACCGATAAGCAACATCATAATGGATGGAGAAAGTATAGAGACTGTCAATGACTTAATCTTACCTGGATCCACAATCAATACACTTGGTACCAGCAGTCAGGAGATCAGTAGATATATTGCACTGGGAAAGTCTGCAGTCAGGGATCTCTTCAAATTATTGAGGAGCAATGATGTCAGAGGTGTAAGGTGCATCTGATTCAGCCCATGGTCTTTTCAGTCACTCGCTATGCATCTGAGAGCTGGACAATGACTAAAGATGACAGAGAAGAATGGATGCCTTTGAGCTGTAGTGTTGAAGAAAAGCGCTAAAGATCCCAGGAACTGCCAAAAGAACAAAGAAATATGTCTTGGAGAATGTGCAGCCAGAGGGCTCCTTGGAGGCAAGGATGATGAAGCTTTGTCTCACATACTTTGGGCACGCTGCTGTTGTTGTTGTTGTTAAGTGCCATCGAGTCATAGGCAACTCATAGCGACCCTATGAACAAAAGTCCTCAACAGGGGCATGCTGCTAGGAGAGGTTATTCCTTGGAGAGGAACATCCTTCTTGGAAAGGTGAAGGTGTGGCAAAAGAGAGAAAAACACTTCACCTGGTGGATTGACACAGTGACTGTGGCAATGAGCTGCTTGAGTGTGTCAGAGATTGAGAGCATGACAGGGGACAGGACAGTGATCAGATCAGCTGTTAATAAGGTTGCCATGAATTGTACTCACCTTAACAGCACCTAAAAACAATAACAACATGCACTTTGAAGGATTTATGATCTACTGATGGGATTGGTCAATTTGTGGTCCTGCTGAGAGGACAAGGCTTTCAAATTGATAAGGAGTAGGCTTACATAATGGTCAAACCCACAGAGGTTCAAAGAGACTGTACTACCGGAAGAGTCTGGAGTAGAGTACATCCCTTGAGCCTGGAGTCTTGGTGCTGAGAACCTCCTGGATCAAGAAGGGAAAACTAGAACACTGAAGCTGACATGAGCCTGGTGAGGCACAGGGACTGTCACTGACACTGCTGCTGCAGGCTTGCTGACTCACAGAGGAAAAATCAGAGCACTTGTAAGCAGGTTTGCTGGTGGAGCTAAAAGAACTGTAACAGAGAATTTTCAGTGGCTGATTTTTTTTTAAGTAAATTACTAGCCTTTCTGAGACACTTCTGCATGGGCTTCCATTACCAACCTTTTGGTTAATAGTTGAGCATGTTAACTATTCACTCAATCCAGAGACTTCCTGATGAATATAGCATACCTCTCAAATATCTCCATTATACCCTATATGTAAATGACTTGACCATCCATCAAGTTACCCAAATCATCTTGGACTCCATCCACTGGCGGCCTAATGGTAAAGAGTCATGCTGTCAACTCAAAGGCGCTTGGTTCAAATCCACCAGATGCTCCTCAGGAGAAAGGTAGGCAATCTCCTCCCCTGTGTTTTACTGCTTCTGAAAACCCATTGAAGACTCAGCTATGAGTTGCAGTAATAGAATAATAAACACTGTTTTTGGGTACCAGTAAGGACCAGTTGTGGAGCCCAGCTATAGGTCAAAAGGTTGGTGATTCAAACCTACCCAGCATCTCCTAGGGAGTACGACCTGGAAATTTGTTTCTAGAAGTTAAAAAACAAAACGAAACAAAACCAAAAAGAAACTACTCACTGTTGAATCTATTCTGCTCCATGATGCCCCTCTGTCCAGTTTCCAAGGCTGACAATCTCTTTACGAGAGGAGACTGCTCATCTTTCTCTTCAGAAGTGACTGGTGGATTTGGAACTATTGGTTGGCAACTAAACTTGTAGCACAGTATGCTACCACAGCTCTATAAAGTCCACACGTGGAAAACCCAATGAGAAAAAAATCAATCATGAAAGGACAAATACTGTATGGGACCACTATTACAAAAAGTCAAGGCAAAGCTGGCATAAAGAAAGAAATGTTCTTAGATAGTATTTAAGGTTGAGTATGAGAAGGAGGAAAAATCACTAATTGTTGTTGGTTTGAGGTGCTATTGAGTCAAGTACAACACACAGTGACCCTATGAACCCTGTCCTATCCTGTGCCATCCTCATACTTCCTGACACATTAGAGCCCATTGTGGCAGTCACCATGTCAATCCAACTGATAGAGGGTCTTCCTCTGCTTTGCCGACCTTTCCAAGCATCATGTCCCTCTCCAAGGAATAGCCCCTCCAAGCAATATACTCAAAGTATGTGAGGTGAAGCCTCGTCATCTTTACCTCCAAAAAACACTCTGGCTGCACTCTCTCCAAGACATACTTGTCTGGTTTTTTGGAAGTTCATGGGATGTTCAGCACTCTTCTCCAATACTCCAGCTCAAAGGCATCAATTCTTCTGTCACTCTTATTCATTGTCCACTTCTCAGATCATAGCATATGATTGGAAAGACCATGGCTTGCCTCAGATGTACTTTAGTCCTCAAAATGACATCATTACTCCTCAACAATTTGGAAAGGTTCCTAATTTCAGTTTTTCCCAGTTCAATACATCTCCTGATTTCCTGACTGCGGGTACAAAGGGTGTTAATTGTGGATCCAAGTTAATTGTGGATGAAGTTGTTGACAGTTTCAATCTTTACTCCATCTATCATGATGTTGCCAATCAGTCCACTGGTAAAAATCTTTGTTTTCTTGGTATTGAGATGCAAACCATATTGAAGGCTGTTTTCTTTGCTGTTCTGCAACAAGTATTTCAAGTCCTCATTTTCAGCAAGCAAGGTTGTATCATCTGCATAACACAAGTTATTTAATGACTCTCTCTCCAAATCTTTGCCACATTGTTCTTCACAGAGTCCAGCTTCTCAAGTTCAGCCTCAGGGTCATTGAGTGACAATGGATTCACATCTGACCCTCCAGAGGCTGTAAATTAGACGAAGGAAATTGCCCATTTTTCTTTCATGGTGCCACTGGTGGATTTGAACTGCCAGAGAGTCATTGTCTTTGGGTTAGTAGCATAACTCTCTATGGACTATGCCACCAGAACTCTCTAACTAGATAATGTGGTGAGAGTGATGGTGAGAGTGGTGGTGGACCATTGAGTCAGAACCAAACCATCGCTGAACCATCAGAGGGTTTTCAGAGGCAGTAAGTAGCACACAAGGAGACTGCCCATCTTTTTCTCAGGGAGCAGCTGGAAGAGTCAAGCTGTGTACCTTTGGTTTGGCAGCTCCAGTCCTTACCACTAAGCCACCAGAGCTCTCTATAATGAGATAATAGATGTGTGTTAATTTTAATGAGGCAAAAGGCAATGTATTATACGGGGGAGATCAGCATTATATTATGAAGACAAAAGAAGACAGAGAGGTGCACAAAAGCTACAGACGATAAAGGTAAATACTATTAAGCTTACAATCCTGCAATATCTGTATGGCAAACCATAACCTTTGAGTGGCTACCTAGGCAGACATGCATACTCAACAGATATGGATAGACAAACATGACTACAGTCACAACTATACACAGATTTGGCGGAGGATACTTCTACATATGTATTTATATGTGCTGTAAATATATCCATGTGTATAGCAATCCAACAACAAAGTAAACAGTAGCAAAAGTTATGGGAGCTTCTTCATCATAACCAAACACCTGGAGAGAATGTGTCAGTGGCCTGGTGTTTAGTTTCATAGTCTCAGGAGAAAGGTAAGGTAATTAGCATAACACAGTTCAGAAAGACAATTCTATGCATACTATTGTGTGTCTTAAAGGTAGCAAGTGCCCATCTAAGATGCAACTAGTGAGCTCTCCCCATCTTGAAGAAAGGAGGGTGAATAAAAGACTTAAGGGAACAATTCGTTCAAAATACAAACTTGAACCATAGACTCCTCTACTCTGAGACCAGAAAAACTAGATGGTGCCTGGATACCACTACTGAGATCTTGGACTAAATGGAAGAAAAAATACAGAACAAAATTCAAAATGGTAAAGATGACATTTTCCTGGCCTAATATAGACTGACGGAACTTCTGAGACTGTGGCCCTCGAATTCTCTTCAAATCTGGGACTGAACTAGGGATCACCTCGCAACCAAATAGTAATACCCGAGAGGAATGTATTCCTCAGCATAACTAATCATATAAGACAGGCATATGACTTTTGGGAGCATGCACCCAGAAACAAAGCTCATAAGGCAGGAAGGGGCAGGAGAGAAGGACACGGGGTTAAGAGGGAATCCGGAGGAAGTGGGAGGAATGCTATTACATTGAGGGAATTGCAACTAAATTACAAAATAAAATAGGTAATGTATTAGTCAATCCAATGGGAAATTAATTTACTCTAAATTTTCACTCAAACTACAATTATTTTTCTTTAAATGGAGCAGTTCTACTTTGTCACATGGGGTCGGTATGAGGTAAAATCAACTAAACATCTGTAAGTAACAACTGACTGAGTCACTTTGGGAGTGCTTGGATGGTTAACATCTAAATCATAAAGAATGTTAATTATTTTCCAACACACTGTCCCTCCCCTCCTAGGATAAGTCTCTGACTAGTGGGCAGCTTGGCTGAGCATCTGTTCTTCATAACGAATCCATTATCTTGCAAAGAGTCAGCATGTAACTATTTTTAAAGGGTTACCATCATCACCACTTCTAGGGGCAGATTAAACTAGACCATTAAAAAAATCATTATCTACAGTAGCAGATTGAATTGTGATCTCATAAATAAATAAATAAATACATTCTGGGGCTCCGTCTGACATACTTTGGACATGTAAGGAGAGACAGGTCTTTAGAGAGGGACATCATGCTGGGTAGAGTAGAGGGACAGTGCAGGAGGGGAAGACCCTCTATGAGGTGGATTGATTCAGTGACTGGGGTACTCGGGATGGGTGTGTCAGAGGCAATGTGATTGGCACAGGATAGAGCAGGGTTTAGGGCTGTTGTACATAGGGTTGCTATGAGTCGCAAACGACTGGACGGCATATAACAACAACAACGACATATATATCTGGAATATGTGAATGTGACCATTTTTGGAAAGAAGATGCAATTAAGCTAAGGGTCTTGAGATGAGCTCATCTGGATTAGAGTGGGCTTCATGTTAATGACCAGTATCCTTATAAGGGAACAAAGGAAGAGGACGTGTGACGAGAAGGAGATGTAAAGATGGAGGCTGAGGAGAGTAATGAGTTTACAAGCCTGGGAACACCCAGGATTGCCAGCAGCCACCAGAAGCTACTAAAAGAGGCATGGAGCTAGTTCTCCTTCTGAACTGCCAGAAGGCACCAACCTTGCTGAGACAGGGTAGTTAACTCAAGTAGCCCAGCCAAAGCTGTTTTGTCAAAAGAGCCAGGCACAACACCTATATTCACAGCAACATTATTCATAACAGCAAGAAAATGAAAATAGTCCCAATGTCCATCAACAAGTAAATGGATTGAGAAATTGTGGTACATTCATGCATGGAATACTATGTAGCTCTCAGTAGCAAAGATTTTGTGGGGATTTTTGTTGTTGTTATTTTGGTTTTTAGAATTTTTTTATTAAACTAGTTTATTTACAAAATTCAAATACATTATTTTTCAGACCAGATTCTTCCAATTTCCCTCACCCCACCACTCATCAAATTGTACAACCCCATGATAAATAGCCCCCTTCCCGACACATCCTCATCCCTCTGCTTCCACTTTCCCCACTCCCCTCGGATCCTCATACTCATTCTACAGTAATGGTTTTATACAATATTTGTTCCTTGTAAGACTGAGTTAGTTCACTCAGCATAATACTCTCCAGACCCTCCCAAGCTAGGTAATAATTTACAAAATCATTGCTCCTGCATGCTGCGTAATATTTCATTGTATGAATGTACCATAATTTCTCAATCCATTCGATTGTGTTTGGACATCTGAGCTGTTTCCATGTTCTTGCGACGGAGGAGCAATGATTTAGAAAAATACTATACAGCATGGGAAAAGCTAAAAAACATTATACTGCGTGAACTAATTCAGTCTTATAAGGACAAATACCGTATAAGACCATTATTTCAAAATAGAAGGATAATTAGTAAGATGTGTACAAAGATCTAAAGAGGAAAAGGGAAGGGGCTTAGGAGTGGGAGAGAGGGAAGCCACAAAGTTGAAGAGTTTGGTGTCCAGAAAGAGAGGGTAAAGGAATTAGAAAAGATCCAGTGGTAATAGCAGGCATAGATCAATGGTGATTAATTTATAAGACACAATGTATGGGAATGATCTTATGGAACACAACATGAATGAAGGAATGTGTGAAATGCAATGTGTATTTAAAAAAACCCTTTTAATGCAAAAAAGAGTAGCAATAAAATAATTTTTTAAAGACCCAGGGACATGCTACATAAACACTTTCAGAATTCTATCAACACAGATAGCCCAAGATGTTCCTTCTTGATGACTTCTAACTTTACCAATAATTCCTATTTTCAGTTGGCTGCAAAGGCCATAGATATATTGGCAAATGCCATACATGCCGAAGAATGGCCACTCTATGACCTTCCAGAGGCAGCAATAATGAGCCTCTCAACTAGAACAGAAGATCAAACTTGGATCCAAGAAGAAGAAATCCATGGTGCATGCCTCATGATAACAAAGCTGTGACAGGAACTTAACTAGACAGGCTCTATCTTGAAGATCAGTTAGTCAAAAGTGAGTTATATCTGTATTCGCATAATACCACCTTTTCCAAGAAAAACCGGCCTTCTTTTTCCAAATTCTAAATAAACAAGAGCCTTTCCCTCATGCTTAACCAATAAATGCTCCTGTAAACTTTGCCTTTATGAGACAGTTTCCTGCCAAAAGGCTAGTATACTGTCTCCTTTTATTGGTTACAAGTAAAAATAGATCTGCTCATCCACATGCTTCTGAATACTCTTATTGGGAGGAAGACAAGGACCCTTTGAGTCTAATTAAGACTCAGTGTTAAGACTGTTAACATGCTGATTTTTTAGACTTCTGACCTCAAGAACTGGGGGGAAACACATTTCTGTTGCTCTAAGCTACCCACTTTGTGGTAATTTGTTATAGGAGCCCTGTTGTTGTTATGTACCATCCAATCAGAATAAACTCGCAGCTGACCATCCAGAGGGTTTCTGAAGGCAGTAAATCACATGGAAGAAGATTAGTCATCTTTCTCCTGCAGAGCAGTTGGTAAATCCAAACCACATGCCTTTGATTTGGCAGTCCACCTCCTTACCACTAAGCCACCAGAACTCCCACAGTAGGCTTTCTTGTTGTTATTGTTAAGTGCTGTCAAGTCAACTATTACTCATTGCAACCCTATGAACAACAGCTCTGAACCCTGCCCTATTCTGAGCCACCTCACCGTCTCTGATACACATGTCAATCCATCTCATCCAGGGTCTTCCTTTTCTGTGCTGACTCTCTACCATTCCAGGCATGACTCTCTCTCCTAACAATGTCCCAAGTGTGTTAGACTATGTTTCAAAACTCTTGCCTCCATGGAGCAACCTGGTTTCACACTCTCCAGGACAGATCTATTTGTTCTTTTGGCAGTCCATGCCATGTTTAAAACTCTCTAATACCACAACTCAAAGACATCAATTCTTCTGTTTTCCTCATTCATTGTGCAGCTATGCACAGCAAACAAGTAAGAAGACCATGGCCTGAATCAAGTGCAAATTAGTCTCTGGACTGGAATTGTGGCTCTAACACTCTAGAAAGGTCCTGACAGCAGATTTCACCATGGGCTGACTCTATGAGGAGAAGTGTGGTGTCAGGATTGGTGGAAGATCTATTAACAATCTGCGTTATGCAGATGACACAACCCTCCTTGCTGAAACTGAGGAGGACCTCATGCACTTGCTATAGAGGGTCAAGGACTGCAGCCTTCAGTATGGACTGAGGCTCAATGTCAAGAAGATAAAGATTCTCACCACTGGACCAACTGGCAGCATCTGGATGGATGGCGAAGAGATTGAGATTGTTCACAGCTTTAGTTTGCTTGGCTCCACGGTCAACACTCTTGGCACCAGCAGCCAGGAAATTTAAAATCGTATTGCAATGGGAAAGTCTGCTTGTTAGGGATCTCTCTAAAGTACTCAGGAGAAACAGTGTCTCTCTGGAGACTAAGGTGCACCTGATACAGGCCATGGTCCTTGCAATCACTTGTTATGCATCAGAGAGTTGGACAATGACTAGGGAGGATAGTCAGCCTTTGAGCTGTGGTGCTGGAGAAGAGTATTGAATGTTCCATGGACTGCCAAGAAAACAAACAGATTCATCCTAGAGAGGGTTAAACCAGGCTACTCCTTGGAGGCAAGGTTTCCGGGGCTTCGTCTGACATACTTGGGACATATTGTAAGGAAAGACAGGTCCTTGGAGAGGGACATAATGCTTGGTAGGGTGGAGGGACAGCGCAGGAGGGGAAGACCCTCTATGAGGTGGATTGATTCAGTGACTGGGGTAATCGAGATGGGTGTGTCAGAGGCAATGCGATTGGCACAGGATAGAGCAGGGTTTAGGGCTGTTGTACATAGGGTCGCTATGAGTCGCAAACGACTTGACGGCACATAACAACAACAACAACAACAACAACCTCGTCTTTTGCTTTCCTGACTGACTGCTGGTGCTAAGAGTGTTAATTGTGAATCCGAACAAGATGAGCTCAATCTTTTCTCCATCTGTCATGATGCTGCCTTTTGGCCTTGTGGTGAGGGGTTTTGTTTTCTTAATGTTTAGATGCAATCCATATTGAAAGCTGAAGTCCTTGATCTTCTGCAACAAAGTCTTCAAGTCCTCCTCAGTTTTGACAAGGAAGGTTATGTCAACTTTATATCGTAGGTTGTAGATGTGTCTTCCTCTAATCCTAATGTCACAGTCTTCATAAAATCCAACTTCTTGAGTGATCTGTTCAGCATATAGATTTAAAAGGTAAGTAGAAAGGATAAGTCCCTGACAAATTCCTTTCTTGATTTGGAATCACAGTGTTCGCTTCTCTATTTGGACAACAAATTCTTGGTCTAAGATTTCACATGAATAAAATCAAGTGTTCTGAGATTCTCATTCTTCTCAGTGTTAACCACAATTTGTGGTGATCCACATAGCCTTTGCATAATCCATAAAACACAAATAGACATCCTTCTGGTACTTCCTGCTTTTAGCCAAGATCCATCTGATATCAGCAATAATATCCCGAGTGCCATAGCCTCTTCTAAACCCAGCTTGTATTTCTAGAAGTTCTCTGTCAATGTATTTATTGTTCTAGTCTTTTTTGTATAACCTTCAGCAAGATTTTTCTTGCACATATGTGAAACAGTGGCCCTAGGAATCTAATATAGTCACCTTTGACGGTACATAAAAACAACAACACAACTATAATGCATACCCTGCTTAAGCTATCTGAGTATAAAAGCAAAGTTGTCAGTAAGCAGGTTTTGACTCATAGAAACCTCATGAGTTAAACTGTGCTCGATAGTGTTTTCTTGGGCTAATTTTTTGGAGGCAAACTGCCAATTCTTTCTTCCAAGGCACCCCTGAGTGGACTTGAGTCTCCAATCTTTCAGTTAGCAGCTGAGAACATTGACATTTTTACCATCCAGGGAACCCTATCAAAGGTATAGAAAACGGAAAACTTCCAATTTCTCTGAGGGTGGCCTGATTACTTGGCGGTAAAAATACCATAACTAGTGCCTTGGTTTTTTAACCCTAGGTTGTTTGGTTGGTTGGGGTTTTTGGGTTGGTGTTTTTTTAGTGCCTGAGTTCTTAGAGCACTCTCTGGTGGATAGAGAACAGAATTTCTTTATGTAATTAAAGGTGAAGTAATTTCATTCTCCTGAGCAACTAATTTCCCAGAAAGTTTAAAATTAACTTCTAATAACAACTACTAGTAGCAGATTTCCTCAAGAGCTTATGTAATACCAGTGACATCACAGAAGCTTCATCCTGATAAGAAATTGTTCTTCTAGGTTTCTGTGATGACATCAACCAGTACAAGGGGAAAAGAGAAAATAAAACAGGAAATTCTGAGTCTGGCTGTTAACTGATAAATGAAGGAGGAACTGGTTTTTCAAGAAAGTTCCCCTAACTAAACAGCATTTTCCATGAGTTGGCTTTATTTACTTTATAGATGTGTATAATGTCACTTGTCACACAGGCCCCATCTCACTGATAGAAAAATTGAGCATTTAGACCCCCACATTGCCTCACATCAGGCATGAGCACAGGGTCCAAAAGAGATCCCAGTCAAAGGGCAAGAAGAAAATTAGCTACAGAAGGAAAGGAAGGAAGGAAGAAGTTCAAATGGCAAATAAACAGTTGAGCCAGGCAGCTTCAATAATACTATGTTTAAAAGAAAAGCAAGTACAAACAATGAGCTCTTTTTCACCCAGCAACTTTGCAGAGATTGAAAAGAATCCTATCCATTCAAAGGTTAAGAAAACTCATGTACCACTCAGAGCACAGATGCCAACAATGTGTCTCCAGGGCAGATTGGCGGTATCAAAGTGTAAAATGAACAGTTCCTTGAACTCCACAATTCTATTTCTCAGAATTTCCCTAAGGGGATCATGTATGGATACTCAGATAGCATTATCTAAGACAAGAAAATTGGAAGCAGCTTCTATGACCATCATTTGAGAGCAAGTTAATTATAGTACATCTATTCATTGGAGTAGAGTGTAGATTTTTAGATGTCTGTATTATAGATATGAAAAAGTAATATACAAGAAAGCAGATCATGCAGAGTATGATGTTATTTATGCACAATTAACAAATTTATTTGTTTCACATGAAGGATATAGGCACCTCTACTGGGGTCAATTTGGAGCAGTGCACCCTTTGCAAAGTAGGTCTGTGGAGTTTGTCCTTCTATACAGCTTTTCCAGCATCGACAATGGAATATGTGGACGGGTGGGAATATGTGAATGGGCATATTGGCTTATCCACAAAGAGATTGACTGTCCACCATTCCACAAGAGGATTGGCCCGTCTCAACAATCTACAAGAGGATTGGCTAATCTCGTCAATAAATTAAACAGCTCTAGCTGCAGACATTATGTGAAATGAGACTTTGGTGGGGGGAAAGAGGAGGAAGCCAATATTGCCAGGACTGAGAACATTGTTGGACAACTGGTTGGAGAGCCAAAATTGGCAGGACTAAGAAGCTAGGAACACTTAGATCTGTGAGGCTCGAGCTGAGGTGCTTGGCTGGTTTGTTTTTTGGGGTTTTTTTTCCTATATAATCTAGATAACCTTTTTAATCCCCCAATATGGTTCTGTGTGTTCTGTGAACTGTCACACTGGAGTTGGGATTGGTGGATTGGTGTTGAGATGAGTGGCAGGAGGCTTGGGAGCATATCTGCCCTTAGGGGAATTGGGTTTGTGTTATTGATGCTATGGACAGGGGCAGTTTTCCCCTCTGAAGTTGGTAAAGGTCAGATATGGTGCTCACACATGGCCTTTGCTCTTCTTACAAGGTCACCCCTTGAACAGCAGATTGTCGATGATTGTCTCTTTATACTGACCATCTCTGATGGTGAGGTACCCTGTCCACACTCAACCCCTAAGCTGGCAAAGATGAAGTCTCTAGGCAGGTTGACTAAATTTAGGTCTTCTGAAGCCAGCAGAAACTCTCCCCCAGACTAGGAGGCCCACCCTCAACTAACCATGGTCACACCCTAGACTGAAAGAGGTGCCATCGGGCTTACAGCTTGGTGCCTTGGTCACCATTCAGACAGAAACTCTATCCTGACTGGGCATTCCACTCCAATCTTCTGCTGTATCAATAGATACACAGTCCCAGGTACAACAGCTTGTTTTCTAATATGCATTGTTGTTGTTGTTATGTGCCATCAAGTCGCTTGCGACTCATAGCGACCCTATGTACAACAACCCTAAACTCTGTTCTGTCCTGCGCCAATCACACTGTCTCTGACACACCCATCCCGATTATCCCAGTCACTGAATCAATCCACCTCATAGAGGGTCTTCCCTCCTGCACTGTCCCTCCACCCTCCCAAGCAAGATGTCCTCCTCCCAACATGTCCAAAGTATGTTAGACGGAGCCTCAGAATCCTTGCCTCCAAGGAGCCACCCAGTTTAACCCTTTCCAGAATGAATCTGTTTGTTTTCCTAGCAGTCCACAGTTCAAAGGCATCAATTCTCCTTCTATCCTCCTTGGTCATTGTCCAACTCTCTGATGCATAACAAGTGATTGCGAAGACCATGGCCTGTATCAGACGCACCTTAGTCTCCAGAGAGACACCATTGCTCTTCAGTACTTTGGAGAGGTCCCTAACAGCAGACTTTCCCATGGCAATGCGCCTTTTAATTTCCTCGCTACTGGTGCCAAGAGTGCTGACTGTGGAGCCAAGCAAACTAAAGCTGTGAACAATCTCAAGCTCTTCACCATCCATCCTGATGCTGCCAATTGGTCCAGTTGGTTCAGTGGTGGGAATCTTTGTCTTCTTGACATTGAGCCTCAATCCATATTGTAGGATGCAGTCCTTGACCCTCTGCAGCAGGTGCTTCAGGTCCTCCTCAGTTTCAGCAAGCAGGATCGTGTCATCTGCATAACACAGATTTGTTGATAAATCATCCACCAATATTGACCCCACATTTCTCCTCATAGAGCCCAGCCTCCCAGATAATCTGTTCTGCATACAGGTTGAAAAGGTATGGAGATAGGATGCATCCCTGGCGTACGCCCTTCCCAATTTTGAACCATGCAGTGTTCCCTTGCTCTGTTCTGACGACTGCCTCCTGGTCCATAGCATGGATACTTGTTTTGTGATATTTGTGTGCTTGTTAATTTTGTAGTTTGCTCTTATGAACATCATTTTGTAAAAGGTAGAAGGTCAGTGACAGGAAAACTCTCAATGAGATGAGTTGACACAGTGGCTACCACAAAGGTCTTGAGCTGAACAGGGATTGTGAGAATGGCAAAGGATAGGGCAAGGTCCAGATCTGTTGTTTAAAAAGTCACTATGCATTGTAATTAACTTGATGGTACTTAATAACGACAACAGCAATTTATGGATACAGCACTTATCTGTCAGCTTGCTGTACTGTAGTGATGTGTATTGCTGTGATTCTGGAAGCTATGCCTCTGATATTTCAAATATCAGCAGGATCACCCATAGAGGACAGATTGCAAGAGAAGCTTACAGACCAAGATAAACTAAGAAGCAGGACTTGCCATCACTTCTGAATTAATAGGCTTCAAAAACCCTATGAATAATAGAAGAACATTACTGGTAGATGAACACTTCAGGTTCGAAGGGTCTCGAAAAGTGAGAAGCAGTTGCAAGCATCCACTAATAAATGGAATGGGGAGTTTATGAAGTATGGAACTAGGTAAATAAGAAGTTGGCAAAAATGATGTGGAATGCATAAACATCTACATCCTAGACATTAGTGAACTGAGATAGCCATTGTGAATTGTACAGTTATATGATCTATTATTCCAGGAATGACAAATTGAAGAATAATGGTGTTGTATTCAGAGTCAAAGAGCACATTTCAAGATGTATTCTGAAGTACAGTCTGTCAAAAAAAGGTTGTTATGCATATACGTGCAAGGAAGACCTGTTAACAAATACTGTTCAAATAGACACACAAACCACTGAAGTAAAAGGTGAACACTGAAGAACTGAACACTGCTACCAATTTTGGATTCTGAACTAGACCAAGCATGCAATCAAGATACAACAATAAAAATTGGTAACTGGAAGTAAAAAATTGGAAACAAAGAAGGACTAGTGGACTAGTGGGGTGGACTTGGTGACAGTAATGAGGCTGGAGGTAAAAGGACAGAATTTTACACATTCTTTTTTAAAAAACATTAAACCATGACTACAAATGTGGTTCTCACCTGATGGATTCCACAGGAATCAGATTGACTACGTCTGTGGAAAGAGTCAATGGAGAAGCTCAATAGCAGCAGTCAAAGCAAGACCAGATGCCTACTCTAGAAAAACACATCAATTATTCACATGCAAGTTCAAATTGAAGCTGAAGAGAATGAAAAGTAATCCATCCCAAAAGTCTATCACAATTTAGTTTTAGAACTCTCTCAGGAATAAATGTGATGCATTGAATACCTCTGACCAAATACCAAGTGAATTGTGAGATAATATCAAGGACCTCAGACATGAAGAAAGCAAAAATTCATTACAAAGACAGGAAAGAAACAAAAGATCAAAATGAATATCAAAAGAAACTCTGAAACCTGTACTGGAATGAAAAGAAGTTAAAAGAAAGAGAAGGAATACTGAGGTAAGATATCTGAACAGATTATTTTGAAGGGCAGTTTGAGAAAACAAGCAAAGTATTATAACGAAATGTGCAAGGAGCTGAAGTTAAAAAAAAAAAGGATAAAACGGTCAGCACTTTTTGAACTTAAGGAACTGAAGAATAAACTCAAGCCACAAGTGGCAACACTGACAGATTCTATGGGCAAAATCTTGAGTGATGCAGAAATCATTAAAAGAAGATGGAAGGAATACATATTCATTGTACAAAAAAGAATTGGAGAATGGTGAACCATTTTAGAAAGTAGCATAAAATGAAGAATTAATGGTAATGAAGGAAGAAGTTCAAGCTGTTCTGAAGGCATTGGTAAAAAAATAATACCCCAGGAATTAAGGGAATACCAATTGACATGTTTCAACAATCAGATCATCCCTGGACATGCCCACTTAGCCTATGCCAAGAAATGTGGATGACAGCTACCTGGTTAACTGAATTAAAAGATCTATTATTGTTTCCATTCCAAAAACAGAGATCCAACATAGTGTAAATATTATGGGAAAATATTAATATTATATTCCAGCAAAGTCTTGCAGAAAAGTATTTTAAAAACAACTGGAACAGTACAAAAAACTGCCAGAAATTCAAGCTGGATTCAAAAGAGGATGTAGCATGAGGGCTATCATTGCTGATGTTAGATGGATCTTGGCTGAAAGCAGAGAATACCACAAAAAATAAAACGGGTGTTTTATTGACTATGCATGCATAAACTTTTTTTTCTTTTGAATTTGCAAGACCTACATCTATGTAGGCTACACTCATGACTATGCATAAACATTTGACTATGTGGATCATAACAAATTATGGCTAACATTGAGAAGACAGAGAATCCCAGAAAACGTAATTGGGCTCATGTAAAACTTATACATAGGCAAGAAGGAGCTAGCCCAACATAAAAACAGAATGCTGCAAGGCTTAAAATCAGGAAAGGTGTGTGTCTGGGTTGTATCATTTCTCCATAGCTATTCAATCTTCATATTGAGCAAATAATTTGAGAAGCTGAACTACATAATGGAGAATGTGGCATCAGAATAGGAAAAAGACTCTCCAACAATCTGTACTTTGCAGATAACACAAATTTGCTTGCAGAAAGTGAAGAAGACTGAAGCATTTATTTCAGAATATTAAAAGACTACAGCATTCAATATAGATTATAACTCAATATCAAGAAAACAAAAATTCTTCCCCACTGCACAAATTGTCAATATCATAATAGATGGAAAAAAGACTGAAATTTTCAATGATTGACTTTTTACTTGGATCCACAATCAACACCCATGAGAGCAGGAGTTGAGAAATCAGAACATGTTGCACAGGCAACATCTGCTCTCAAGGACCTCTCCAAAGTACTAAAGAGCAAAAATGTCCATTTAAAGACGAAGGTGCACCTTATCCAACCTGCGATATTTTCAATTACTTCCAATGCATTTGAATGTTGGACAATGAATAAGAATGACAGAAGAATTGATGCCTTTGAATTTCAGTGTTGGAGAACAGTACTTAAATATCCCATGAATTTCCAAAAGAACAAAGAAATCTGTCTTGAAAGAAGTGTAATCCAGAGTGCTGTAAAGGCAAAGATGATAATGAAACTTCATCTCACTTATTTTGGACATATTGTTAAAAGGAAGCAGCCCTTAGAGAAATTATGCTGGGAAAAGAAAAGAATTAGCAAAAAAGAGGAAGGCCCCCAACCAGATGGACTGACACAGTGACTGAAACAATGGGCTTGGATGTGGATCTTGAGGACTGCACAGGGTAGGGCAAAGTTCAGATCTATTGTTCATAGTGATGCTTGAGTTGTAGTAAACTCAAGGATCATAACAACAATAATTGTGGTTCCATCTGGGGGATGGAATTTCACCAGCTGCTCCGAGGGAGAAAGATGGGCAATCTCCTCCCTCTGAAAACCCGTTGGAGGGTCAGCTATGAATCCATTCTGACTTGACAGTACGTAATAAATACAGCAACTTTTATTAAGAGCAACTTACTATGTGTCCAACAGTCATTTACATACTTTTCTTTTTAAAAAAAATACTAGTTTATTTACAAAACAACTATGAGATATCATCTCACCCCAGTCAGAATTGCAAAATTTAACAGAACAGCAAGCAACAAATGCTGGCGAAGTTGTGGAGAAGGAAGTGGAACACTTATTCACTGTTGGTGGAAGTGTAAAATGGTGCAACCACTGTGGAAGGCGGTATGGTGCTTTCTCAAAAAGCTGCAAACAGAGATACCATTCAACCCAGCAATTTCACTACTGGGAATATACCCCAAAGAGACCTGCCACCCAAGCAGATATATGCACAC
>NW_006399981.1:1726797-1728075 GCF_000299155.1 Elephantulus edwardii
TGCCACTGTTACTGGAATGAGGTGGTACCTCATTGTGGTTTTGATTTGCATCTATCTCTCTTATTGCCAGTGAATCGGATATCTTCCTCTGTGAAAATTCTTTCCATGTCTTTTGCCCATTTTGTAATTGGGTTATTAATCTTTTTCTTGTGGAGGCCCAGGAGTATTTTGTAAACTTTAGTTATGAGACTCTTGTCTGAGATGGTATTACCAAATTTATTTGAAAAGGCAGAGACCCCAAATAAGCAAAACACTGCTGAGAAACAAAAATAAGATGGTAGACATAGTACTCCCTGACCTCAAAACCTACTACACAGTAGTAATAATCAAAACAGCATGGTACTGGTACAATGACAGGCATATACACCAATGAAACAGAATTGAAAACCCAGAAATATACCCTATCTATGGTCAACTGGACAAGGGAATCAAATCTATCAAATGGGTAAATGACAACCTCTTCAACAAATGGTGCTGGCAAAACTGGACTTCCACCTGCAGAAAGCTGAAACAGCATCAACATCTCACACCATACACAAAAATCAACTCTAGATGGATCAGAGACCTGGGAGTAAAGCCCAAAACCATAAAGTTCATAACAGACAAGCTGGGATCAAGCTTAGAAGCACTAGTCCAAGGCATAAAGAGACTGCCAAATACAGCCAGAAATGTACAACCTGAAGAGGATAAAATTGATGAATGGGACCCTCTAAAGATTACATCCATATGTGCATCAAAACTCTTCCCAATAGGGTAAAAAGAAAACCTGCTGACTGGGAACAAACATTTACATACTTTTAAAATATTAATTCATTTAATAACCTGTGTTGTTTGCATTTAGAAAAAAAATCACATAACATTTTTTGTCCAAAAACTATGAAACTCTTTTTTTATACTTTCAGTTCTTACAAACATACAGTCTATTTTCTAAAGTCCCACAACCTTGGATCCAGCAAGATCTTGAAGCTACTTCGTAGAAATGCCAGCTAGCATTGTGCTCTGGCTGGTACCGATCAAAAGGTAGAAGTTCAAGTTCACCCAGAGGTGCTGCATAAGAAACGATTGTTAATCTAGTTCTAAAAAATAAGAAATTGAAAATCCTGTGGGGGGCAAGTCTATACTTTTATATATACTACGTATCAATTTTTTCATTGTTGAACATTTTCCATTTTTTAATTATTAAATTTTATTAATTTTAATGAACATTTACAGAGATTTGGGGTTTTCATTCATTCATTGTTGCACTATTTTCTCTACCCTCCTCCCCAGTTCGTTCTT
>NW_006399981.1:1728681-1731853 GCF_000299155.1 Elephantulus edwardii
CAGTGTTTCTCCTTTTGTGACTGAGATATCACACTCAGCATAATGTCCTCAAAGCTCCCCCATATTGTGTAAAGTTTCACTAATTCATTGTTTTTTCAATGCTGCCTAATATTCCATTGCATTAATGTACCATGTTTTTCTATCCCTTCATTTGTTGATGGGAGAGTGCAGTTCTATTCTGACACACATGAGATCATCCTGAGTCAAGATAGTTTCCATGGCAATTGGGGTTTTGTGTTTTTGCTTTTCACACAATTATGCAATGCCTAAGATTGAAGTTCCTCCATTGCTGCTTTTTGTTTATTTCTTTGTTGTCAAGGCTTATCCTTTCTTTGTTCAGTTATAGATTAAGTGAATGTGTAATGTATCCCATTTTAATTCACATTCTCACTCCTACCTCCACCTCATAGGCAAGACTTTGGATTTGTTTAACTGGAACCATTTGTTTCTATATGCTCTTGAAGAATGTGTGGTGTTGGGCAGACTTGTATTGTTCATTTACCCAAAGGGTTCTAAGCACTGGGTCTCATTCTAGTGTCTTCCTTGCCACCATGACCTCCTCTAACTTTACTTGCTGCCATCAGGGCCAATAGCTCCTTAATTTGCTCACCTCCCCTGCTGGGTACTTGAGGGCTCCTTGATTCTAAGTATTTCTTCCATCCACTTTCTATTACCAGCCCTGTTGGTTCTCTGGCTTGCTTCAGTACTTAAGGTTCACTGAACTTTCAAAGTCAATCTTGGTTTGATTTTTGTTTGTTTTTGCTTTTTCATTTGTGAAGTCTTTTGCACTTCAAGCTTTGGCATAATTATCCATTATATTTGCAAATATAGCAATAAGTGTCCTGTCAAGGGCAACCCTTGCTAATTCCAAACCAACCTATCAAAACAAGGGCACCGACTCCCTCCAATCCCTTCTGCCTTTCTACAGCACTGTCCCCATAATTCTAGATTGAAGCAGTCTTGCTTCCCAACTTGTGATGATGTTTATGTCCTGGAGACACAGTCTTACACCCCAGGCCTCCTCTGTTGTATTTTCCATAAGATCTAATATGTCCTACATCACCTGCCAACCTAAGAGGCCAGAATTTTCAAGATGTATGGTAGGAATGTATGTTGGTAATTTCTCCACTGTGCCCTCTCTATAGTTTCTGACTACATCCCTCAATATAGATTGCATCTTAACATTAAGAAGACAAAAGTCATTACCACGAGGTCAGCAGGCAACATCATGATAGATGGAGAAAGGATTAAATCATCTTGCTTGGGTCCACCATCAACACCCTTGGTACCAGGAGTCAGGAGATAAGGAGATATATTGCTTTTGGCAAGTCTGCTGTGAGGGATCTCTCCAAAATACTGAAGAGCAGTAATATCAGTGTGAAAACTAAGGTGCACCTGATTCAGGCCACGATCTTTTCAATTACTTGCTATACATATGAAAGCTGAACAATGAAAAAGGATGACAGAAGAATTGACGTCTTGATGCTTTTGAATTGTGGTGCTAAAGAAAAGTACTGAATATCCCACAGACTTCCAAAAGAACAAACAAGTATGTCTTGGAAAAGGTGCAGCCAGAGTGCTCCTTAGAGGCAAGGATGATAAAGCTTCATCTGTCATATCTTGGACACGTTGTTAGGAGAGACTATTCCCTGGAAGAGAATATCATGCTTGTAAGGGTGGAGGGTCAGCGAAAGAGAGGAAGACTCCGTTCAAGATGGATTGGACAGTGACTGCAGCAATGGGCTCAAGTGTATGAGAGATGGTAAGGATGCCATAGGATAGGATGGGATTCAGGTCTGTCGTTCACAGGATTGTTATGAGTCATACTTGACTCAACAGCATCTAACAACAACCACCTTCTTCAAGCGGAGCTCCCACGTTGTAGTCTGTAGGGAGGTGAGCTGCTAACCCAAAGGCAGAAACTCTCTGATGATCTGAACCCACCAGTAGTTCCATGGAGGAAATATGACAATCTCCTCCCCTGGGATTTAGCGTCTCCAAAAATCTACTGCAGGACCAGCAATGAGTTGGTTCCAACTCATTGGCAAAGAGAGAGACCTATTTCATTGTTGGCTTTAAATGTTGTACTCAAGCAGCAGAAATATTATAGGAGTGGACACCAACCAGACAAGTTAGAGTCAAGTCAATATGCCGGTGGATCGCTAAGCCTTATTAAAGTGCCTCTGGGTGGATTTAAACCATCAACCTTCCAGTTAGTAGCTGACTACTGATTCATTCATGCCACCATGGGCCTCCAAGGTTGGGAAACAGAGGATTTCCCACAAAATTACTGAAGTTTGAGTATTAAGGTCACTAACTTGAAAAAAGTCTTCTTTTCAGGGCCCCTAAGAGTCCTGACAATGTATTCACAAATTCATATATGTTTTTGCTTGTTTGTCAAATTTTCAAAAGTAAGATATTTTAACCACCATCCGTTAAGACATCTGTTTTTCACTCTCACTTCCCTTCCCTCCTAATTGACATCATCTCAGACTTTCGGATGGGCCATTATAAGGTCCAGCTAAGGAAGACTGACTTAGAGATACAAGCAGCAAAGCTCATTGTTATTGTTAGTTGCCATGAAGTCAATTTTAATTCATGGCCACGCCATGTGCTCAGAGCACAGCTGCTTCAAACAGCCTGCAAAGCTGTGACCTTTCAGAAGCAAATTGCCAGGCTTCTCTGGGTGAGTTTAAACTGCCAGTCTTTGAATTAATAACTTCTCTCTTAGCCATTTGCACCAACCAGGAACTTGTGCTTGGCTTTAATAGATCGATTTGTATGTTTCTCAACTGTCCCTATGTATTTTTGTTGTTCTGTTTGTATTAAATTTTTAAATCTGATATGAAAAAATGTTTTTAAATTCTTTTTCTTAGAGAATTTCCAAAACCCTAACAATCTTCCTCATTCCCAAGAAACCATGGTCTGCCCACACAGTAAAATACTGTATTATTTGCTTCAGAACCCACATGTCCCTAGGGATGACCTTGGACCTTGAGCTGTGAGGGGGCTTATAATTTCCAGTTAACAGGTACAGCTCTCACCTTGGAATATGATTTCCAATCCATAAATTTACCGCTTGTTTTCTTTCTGTATCCCCTCCCCACCACCACACTCCCTACATGAAATCACATACACACAATATATACATACATGCACACCCATACACAAA
>NW_006399981.1:1732639-1733656 GCF_000299155.1 Elephantulus edwardii
CTTGACACTCTGCAGTAGGCGCTTCAGGTCCTCTTCAGTTTCAGCAAGCAGGGTTGTGTCATCCGCATAACGCAGATTGTTGATAAATCATCCACCAATCTTGACCCCATATTTCTCCTCATAGAGCCCATATACATACACACATATACATATATAAATACACAAACACACTTGCATATATACACAATACACATGAACACACTGCATATATATTTATATACGTACATATATCAACACACATATATACATGCATTCACATGGATATGTGCACATACACCACACATACATATACATATACAATATGTACCCATGTACTCTCAACACACCATCCATATGCACACATCAACATACATACATACATATGCTTCTACGTCTAGTTTAATCATGTGTCTAATTTAAGTACCAGAAGCTAGGGTTTCGATTGACAATAAGTCTGTTTGTTCAAATGGACTCCAACAGAAAAAAAAACCAATGCTTTGGGAAGAGTCCCTGGTTGACAGTCTAACTTCGAGAGGACAAGAGTGGGGAGGCACGTTTAAGAGGCAGGTGTCCTGTCTGGGTCTCAGGAATTGAGACTGTTTGAAGAGGAACAAACATTTCCACCTCCTCACCTAAAAACAGAAAAGGATGAAGCTCTTTTAAAATAGAATAACGTTTCTCAGACCAATATGTCTGCAATATTTTTTTACACACAAAAAGAGTGCTCAAAAACTGTTATGTTAGAAGAATCTCTGTTTCAATGAAAACACTCTGCCTCTCCAAATGGTCACTTCTCTTCTGAAACGTCCTGAGAGAGACTTTTTTCTCTGACCCACATTCGCAATCAAAGTCTTTATTGTTGTTTTTGTCTTGTTGAGTGGGGAGTGTTTATCTTTTTCCCTCCTATATACCTCTAGTTACTAAACTCTTGTTTATACGTAAGGGATGAGTGCTATCTCCATACCTTTTTAATCTACATGCAGAATAGATCATTTGAGAGGCTGGGATTTATGAGGAGGAATGTGACATCAGGATTGG
>NW_006399981.1:1735467-1736298 GCF_000299155.1 Elephantulus edwardii
GCAGGTGACTCAATGACACATAAAAACAACATACTACAATCTTCAGATGTCTATGAGTAGAATTATTAGGTTGGAGGTTTGAGTCCACCCAGAGGTGCTACAGATACATCCAAGCATTCTGCCTCCAAATATACAGTTCTTTAAGACCCTACGGAGCACGGCTCTACTCTGACACATGTGAGGTCCCCATAATTTGGTACTGACTCTAAGGCAACTAAGTGTTCATTTAAAAGAAAAAGAAAATAAATAATCTGAGGAGAAAACCATCATGGAGAATACAGAGTCAGGTGATGATATACAAAATTATGTTAAACTGCATTGTCGTCATTCTTCTGCTGCCATCAAGATAATCATAACTCAGAACAAACTCGTGTACAAATTAAACTGTTCCCTGTTGTTATGTGCCCTTGACTTAGGGCCTCCTTGCACACCCTGAAAACAGTGCAGGAGGAGACTGATCATCTCTCTCCCAAGAAGCAGAGGGTGGATTTGATATGCTTGTCTGTGGGTTGGTGGTGCAAGTCCTTACCCATCAGGCGACTAGAGCTCCCACAAGACTTTGAAAGCTGTGACCTTTCAGAAGCAGATCACCAAGCCTGTCTTCATTAGAATCTCTGGGTCAATGAAATGTGCCAACCTTTGAGCTAGTAATCTATCATTTAACCACTGATGCGTCCCAGAGACTCCATTAAACTTCATGACCATACTTTTAGAAGCAATCAGGAGGCAGGTGATAGGTGCAGCTAAAATTCTCAGAATCACAATTAATTATTCCACTGTGCTTTCCTAGCCTATTAGCAGTATGGCCAGTCAAATCATTAAAATGCCCTC
>NW_006399981.1:1738293-1739391 GCF_000299155.1 Elephantulus edwardii
GGATGCATCCCTGGCGTACGCCCTTCCCAATTTTGAACCATGCAGTGTTCCCTTGCTCTGTTCTGATGACTGCCTCCTGGTCCAAGTATAGGAGACAAAGAGACAGACTGAGAAAGACAAGCAAGTCCTCTGTCCTCATTTAAGGTGGAATATTTGCCACCTGCATTGTCTGACATCTTATTTGGATCAAAAGCCTTTTTAGCAGGAATTGTTTTTGTATAATGTACCAGCAGTCAGGAAATAAGGAGACACACTGCACTGGGGAAAATCTGCATTTTTTTGAGAAGTAGTGATGTCTGCTTGAGGACTAGGGTACATCTGATTCAGGCCATGGTCTTTCCAATTACTTGTGATGTGTCTGAGATCTGGACAATGAATAAGGATGACAGAAAAAGATCGATGCCTTTGAGCTATGGTGTTGGAGAAGAGCATTGCACATCCCATGGGTGGCCAAGAGAATAAATGTGTATGTCTTGGAGAGAGTGCAGCTGGAGTGCTCTTTGAGGTCGGAATGATGGGACTTTGCCTCATATACTTTGGGCATGTTGCTAGGAGAGGCTATTCCTTGGAGAAGGATATGATGCTGGGACGGGTCAAGGGTTGGTGTAGGAGAGGAAGACCCTCAACCCGGTGGATTGACAAGGTGACTGGTGCAATGGGCTCTTGTGTGTCAGTAAGTGTGAGGATGACGCAGGATAGAACAGGGCTCAGATCTGTTATTCATAGGGTCGCTATGAATCACACTCACCTTGACGGCGCCTAACAAACAACAATAATAGTCTACGTGGGACAACAGCTGTTAAGAGTCAAACTTGAACTTCTCTCTTTCCTGGAATCCAGGCAACCAGTATGGAATCAACTACCTGAGCTTTGGCCCTCCAGGCTGAATCCAGACCATGCAGAATTCAAGATGAGGGCAAACAAGGTTTCTTCTCTTAGTGAATATTTATTTCCTAAGGCTGTTGTTGAAAAGTAGTACAAACTGGGGAACTTAGAAGAGCAGAAGATTTAAAATACTTAATAAAGAAGATCTAAAAAAAAAATAAAATACAACAACAAAACTAGAGTTTTCCGTTTGGGTCAAATCCAACATGGGGG
>NW_006399981.1:1740571-1753458 GCF_000299155.1 Elephantulus edwardii
ATTGTGGCAGACACTGTGTCAATCCATCTTGTTGAGGGTCTTCCCTTTTATGCTGACTCTCCACCTTTCTGAGCATGCTGTCCTTCTAAAACTGGCCCTTCCTTACAATATGCCCACAGTATGGGAGACAGATTTTCCATCCTTTCCCTCAAGGAGTCACTCTGATTTCACTTTCTCCTGGAGAGATGTTTGTTCTTTCAGCAATCCATAAGATATTCAGTATTCTTCTCCTGCACCACAACACAAAGGCATTGATTCTTCTTCTGTTATTCTTAGTCACTGTCTAACTTTCAGATGCATAGTAATTAAAAAGACCATAGCTTGAATGGGGTGCACTTTAGTCTTTAAACTGACATCATTGCTCTTTAGCACTGTGGAATGGTCCCTGACCATTGGGTAGATTTTCCCAAAGCAACATATATTCTAATTTTTTCTTTCTTTTTTAAAAATCTTTTAATTTCTTGGTTGCTTAATACCAAAGGTATTGATTGTGGATCCAAGTAAGATGAAATTATTGACAACTCAATGTTTTATTCATCTAACATGATGTTACCTATTAGTCCAATGATGAGGACTTCTGTTTTCTTGATGTTGAAATGCAACACCATACTGGAGGCTGCAGTGTTTGATCTTCTTCAACAAGTGCTTCAAGTTCTCCTCACTTTGAAAGAGCAAAGTTGTGTCATCTGCATAACACAGGTTGTTGATGAGTCTTCCTCCAATCCTGATTCTTCTTCATAAAATCCAGACTCCTGAATGATCTGTTCTGCATAGGTATGGAGAAAGGACACATACTTGGCACACAGATTTCTTGATTTTAAACCATGCAGTGTTCCCTGGTGCTGTTTGGACAACAGCTCCTTGACCTAAGTATAGGTTCCATATGAGCATCATTAAGTGAGAGAGGTCAGCAAAAGGGAGAAAAGTTTTCAAGGATATAGTTTAACACAGTGATTGCAACAGTTTGAGCATGGCAGAAGTCAACAGAATAGGGCAAGGTTCAGAGCTGTTATGCATAAGGTCAAAAAAAGTTGACTTTTTAGTTGACTTGGTGCCACCTAACAGCAACAACCAAATAGAAATTTATTGTCTCACAGGTCTGAAAGTTATTAACCTGATGTCAAAGTGCTGGCTGAGTGTCCTTGTTTTTCCACAGGCCCTGAGGAAGTCTTTCCTGTCCCTCCTGGTTTCTGATAACCCCAAGTATACCTTGGCTTACAGCTGCAGCATTTTCTCCATCAGCGCACAAGCAGTTCACCTTCTGTCTTTGGGTCTCTTCTCTTGTTTGGGACACTATTCAACTTATATTAGGAATCACCTTTTTCTGGTATGACCTCATGTCAATGGATTACATCTTCAAAAGACCCTATTTTTAAAAAAGGCCTCCTTTTCAGTTATCAGGGTTAGGAACTACTACATAGTTTTTTTTAGAAAACAATTTATCCAGTAATAGTGACCAGTGAGTTTTTGCCAAGTTGGAGAACAGAATTTTTGGTGGAGGACAGGAAAGTCATGATCCATTCGTTCAACAGTGTCTTGAAACCAGTGCCCATTGAGTCAAGTGAATTCCAACTCATTTCACCCTGGAGAGGACCTCTGGTGGTGTCGTTCTTAAGGAGCTGTGCTGTTAACACAAAGGCTGTGTCTCACTTTTGGTCAAACCCACTGATGATTACCTGGAACAAAGATGGACAATCTGATGTCATGAAGTTTACAGCCTTGGAAAACCTCTTGGAGTGCACCTGAAGGAATCCTAGTGACACAGACATTAAAGTTCTTGGCTTCTGAAAGGATAGAAGCCTTCACTCATCACTCATTCCATGGGAGAAAGATGTGGCAGTTTTCTCGGTGTTGCAGTGCAATCCATATTGAGACTGTAGTCCTTGATCTTCTGCAGCAAATGCCTCAAATCCTTAGCAAGCAAGGATGTGTCATCTGCCTAAAACAGACTGTTGATGAGTCTTCTTTCAACCTTGACATCACATTCCACTTCATGAAGTCCATCTTATTGAATGATTTGCTCAGCATACAGATTGAATAAGTAGAGAGAAAAGTTACAGCCCTGATGCACACCTTTCTTGATTTTGAACCATGCAGTATTCTTACAATAATGCTTTTGCAGTAATGGAAACAGAAAAAAGGGGGGAAAGGCCAAAAGAACAACAATAACAAAACAAACAAACAAACAAAAAACCCCACCAACTCACCCCTAATTCACTGTTGTCAATAGACAACATCATGATAAATGGAGAAACTATTGAAATTGTCAAAAATGTCATCTTACTTGCATCCATACTCAACACCCTAGTAGCAGCGGCAAGGAGATGTATATAGCATTGGGAAAGTCTACTGTCAGGAATCTCCAAAGTCCTGAAGAGCAATGATGTCAGTTTATAGGTGTGCCATGGTCTCTTTAATCACCTGTCATGCATTTGAGAGGAGAGCTGAACAATGAATAGATGACAGAAGACAGGATGACAAAAGAAGAATTGACGCAGGGAGCTCTGGTGGCCTCATGGCAAGAAGTTGCACTGTAATCCCAGAGGTATGTGGTTTGAATTCACCAGATGTTCTGCTGGAGAAGGAGGGGCAATCTCCTTCTGTACCAGTCAGATCTGATTTGATGGTACATACAAAAAAGAATAAAATTTTTAAAAAATAAAAAAAATAATTGATACCTATGACTTGTGGTAGAAGTAGTCTGGAGAAGACTATTGAATATTCCATTACCTGCCAAGAGATCAAGCAGATATGTCTTGGAGAAGGTACAGCCAGAGTGCTCCTTAGAGGTAAGGTGGGCAAAGTTTCATCTCACAAACTTTGCACATGTTGTTAGGAGAGGCTATTCCTTGAAAAGGAGCATCATGGTTAAAGGAAGGAGGGCAGCAAAAGAGAGGAAGACTCTCATGAGATGGACTGAAATACAGTGACTGTGGCAATGAGCTCAAGTATATCAGAGATGATGAGGATGGCACAGGACAGGACAGGGTTCAGTTCTGTTTTTCATAGGGTGGCTATTGTGCTAATTGATATATTAACTAACCTATTGACATTAATTGATATATCAAAAGACATATTGTGGTATTCTCTGCTTTCAGGCAAGATCCATCTGACATCAGCAATAGCAATGATATTCCTTATGCCATTGCCTCTTCTAAATCAAGTTTGAATTTCTTCAAATTCCCTGTCAATGTACTGTTCCAGCTATTTTTTTTTTCATAATCTTCAGTAGGATTTTACTTGTATAATACTAATGATATTGTTCAAAACTATGGAACAAATTATTGAAGGTACCCTTGAGTATTGATGAATTCCGTTCATAACTGCCTTTTACACAGGACATTCAGACTCCCCTTACTGCCCTCGCTAGGAGAACCCTTTATTGTGCAAAATACCTGCTAATGGACCTCAAAGGAAATTCATCTGGGAAACTAGAGTAAGTTGTTGTTGTTGTTGTTGTTGTTGTTAGGTGCCATAGAGTCTAGTACACTCATCACAACACAATGGACAACAGATCTGAACCCTGTCCTATCCTGTGCCATCTTCACACTACCTGACACACTAGAGCCCATTGCAGCAGTCACTGTGTCAGTTCACCTGGTCTAGAGTCTTCCCCTCCTTCCCCAAACCTCTACCCTTCCAAGCATCCTGTCCCTCTCCAAGGAATAGCCCTCCTAGCAATATACTCAAAGTATGTGATGCCTTTGAGCTGTGATGTTGGAGAAGAGCACTGAGCATCCCATGAATGACCAAAAGAACATACAATTATGTCTTGGAGAGGGAACAGCCAGCATGCTCTTTGGAGAACTAGAGTAAGAAAATCCAGGAAATCTCCAAGGAGACAGATCCAAACAAATTTCTGTAGTCACATCAAATAGAGTCATGTTGTTTTATAAAAATTTTAAATATGCCGAATGCTTTATGAGGTTCTGTTTCCCACATATATGTTTTCTTATAAAATTAAGAAACTTAGCCAACTAGTGCAGGTTGATGCAATCAGAAAGCAAAGATAATCTTTCACCACATTTGGAAACAGTAGAGTTAAAATGAGATAAGATAGCATCAGGTTATGTCTCAAAACAACACAGACATCATTGTAACAGTGAAAACTGGTTTGAGAGCTGGAAGGTTGAGTTCTAGAGTCGTGTATCAGATCCTAAAGAGTTCATTCTAGGCACCAACATGAAGTCAAAGAGGCACTTGATTGCTTTAAAGGGCACAGGATCTGAGAGTTCTCAAATTGGAAATGATTTTTAGAATTCTTACCTATTCATTTCCTAGATGATGTGCAGATATTTGATACTATAACTTATTTAGGAATATTTATTACTGATATTTTATCAGGTGCTTCTACATTGATAACCTCCTTTAATTCTCAAAAAGTGTTGACAAGCAACAACAATTAGTTCTTCTTTCCAGAAGCTGAGATTCAGTAAAGCAGAGAAAGTTACTGTTCACTAAAGCTTTAATTTCTCCAAGGATGCATCACTAGGTTATAGCCCTTGGCTCTCTGCAGTTAGAAAGAGAGAGTGGGCATAGAGTTGTCTTCTGGCCAATAAGATGTAGAAAAAGAGCTATGAGACCCCTTAAAAGGTCACTACCAAAG
This sequence comes from Elephantulus edwardii, assembly GCF_000299155.1. Taxonomy (NCBI): domain Eukaryota; kingdom Metazoa; phylum Chordata; class Mammalia; order Macroscelidea; family Macroscelididae; genus Elephantulus; species Elephantulus edwardii. The sequence goes on from NW_006399981.1 coordinate 1,745,178, forward strand.
TTCTCATACAGTCTTCCATATTCTTTTCCTTGCCTGCCAGGCAGATACTGAGGACCCAGTGAAGAAATCCAAGTTATTTCCCTGGAAGGAGCCTGGGTCCCTGAATGATTCTATGGCACAGAGAAATGTTTCTCAATTTACTGACCCATATTAAGTTGCCATGTGAGTAAGAAATAAACCTCCTTGAGGATATCAAGGTTCCGATCACAGGATAGGCAAGGTTCAGATCTAATGTTCCTAGGATCACTCGAAGTTGTAGCCAACTCAATAGCACCTAACAACAAGAGTATCAAAGTACTTCAGTTTGGAGATTACTGTATTTCTACGCAAAGTACCATGCTAAATTTGTTTGCCAACTACTCCCTCTTCTTCCAAGTATTTTTTGTAAACATGCTATGCTAATTTTTTTACAGCCACATAAAAATAAAGTTAATTGGCAAACTTAGTGCTTGGCAAAGGAGAAGGGGAAGCAGCAGGCAAAGAAATGGAGATGACATGTTATTTGCATAAAAAGATAGTACTGTAGCAGTTAGCCTAATTAGCACAGACAGGTTATGGGACTTACATAAAATTTATACATTTAAAAAAAAACAAGAAAAGGAATCTCACTGTTACTGGCCATTTCAAATTCATGGTGATCTTCTATCTGGTTTCCAAGGTGGAAACCTTTTGAATCACAGCCCAGCACATAACCTACCACGACTGGGGTTTCTCAGTACACTACCAGAGCTAAGCACCTATTGTATGAACTAGACATTGTGTTAGACATTGGGTATTTACCAGTTCATTAAGACAGGTAAGGACCATGCCTGGCTGTGTGAGGTTTATAGTCTAGCACCTCTGACAGTGATCGATGGCGCTAGATCTAAAGCAAAGCCTATCTCCACATTTCTTGTATTTTCTACTCCATGTACTCTTTCCCAAACAATACTAACTAAAATACTTAACGCTCCTCAAAAATCATTTTGAAAAAGAAAAGATTTGCTTTTTTCCTGACCCTATCTTACGAGTTATCATAGGAGAAAGAAGAGATTGAGTTATTAAGCTATGTTCCCTAAGACTCTAGAAGGCCCAGCCACAGTATACTGTATAGTAGTAGATCCTCAGTCAGCGGAAGAGATTTGAAAACCACTGTTCGCACTGCCAACCCAAAGGCAGACATTTCAAATCTATCAACTGTTTCACAGGAGAAAGATGTCAATACTTTTCTCCAGCACCACAACTTAAAGGCATCAAATGCTCTTTCTATCATCCCTAGTTATTGTCCAGCTTTCTGAGGCATAGCGAGTAATTGCAAAGACTTTGGCCTGGATCAGGTGCACCTCCAGACTGACATCATTGCTCTTCAGTACTCTGGAGATGTCCCTGACAGCAGACTTTCCCAATGCAATTCATCTTTTAATTTCCTGGCTGCTGGTACTAAGCAGTAGCTGACTTTGACTCCCTCAGACCTAAAATTCTAGGAGACAAGGAATCCTCCTAAAGGAGTGTCATCAGATCATTATTCAGAACCACTTTTCTCATAAACAAATAGAGGGTTTCCACATAAAAGTCACTGCTGTGGAGTTAGAATCAGCTCACAACTGACCCTCCATTGGGTTTCCGAGTCTGTATAGCACGTGGGAGGAGACTGCTCAGCTTTTTCTCCTGGAGCAGTTGGTGGATTCAAACCACCAGAGAGGCAAGGCAGCAAGACTCCCTACACACCAGGCCACCCAAACTCCCTACGCTGGATTAACTTCTCAGGTTGGAAAAGTCTAAAGAAACAGATTACACTTTACAGAGGGGGTGGTAGAATTCAGGGTCCTTTATTCAGGAAAATAATTGCGGCAAAAATAGAGGTGCAACCTAAGATGACTAACAGATTCTAATTTTACCCGTTTCACGGATTTTGTGCTACATAAAATCCAAATGTGTATTAAGTAAAATATAAATATCTATCTTGTTTTCCCCACTTGCTCAAGTGACTTTTATTATCAGTTAGATACTTAGCTATAAATAACAAACACAAAGGCCAGTCCAAATAGCTTAATAAAAACTATTACTGCTGAAGTTATTAGGAGCTGGTTTTTCTGTCCACTTTCTTCAGCTCACTTCTAGGTGGGCTTCATTCTCAGACAAGTAGTCCCTCACCATTGCAGGACAGCTACAGAAATGCCATCCTCACAGACCTTCAAGTCCACGCCCTGCATAAAGGTCTTGAAATAGTCTCCAATTACAGATATTTTTTTTAAGCTATCAAGAAGACAAAGCTTCTCACCACTGGGTCAATTGGCAGTACCATGTTGGATGAAGAAGAGATTGAAGTTGTTAACAGTTACAGCTTGCTCGGCTCCACAGTCAACACTCTTGGCACCAGCAGTCAGAAAATCAAAAGACAAATTGCATTAAGTAAACCTTCTCTCAGAGACCTCTCCAGAGTACTGAGAAGCAACCATGTCAGTCTGGAGACTAAGGTGAGCCTGATCCAGGCGATGGTCTTCACAATTACTTGCTATGCATCAGAGAGCTGGGCAATGACTAAGGATGACAAAAGAAGAATAGATGCTTTCAAGCTGTGGTGCTGGAGAAAAGTCTTAAACATATCATGGACTGCCAAGGAAACAAATAGGTCTATATTGGACAGGGTGAAGCCAAGTTCCCCTTGGAGGCTAGGATTTTGAAGCTACATCTCACGTACTTTGGGCATGTGGCCAGGAGTGATTGGTCCTTGGAGAAGGACATCATGCTCAGAAAGGTGGGGCGACAGTGCAAGAGAGGAAGACCCAGACAAGATGAAGTGATACAATAACTAGGGCAATGGGGTAGGGGTGTCAGAGTCAGTGAGACTGGCTTAGGACAGGGAAGGCTTCAGAGCTGTTGTACATAGGATCACTGAGTCACATGCAACTTGACAGCACATAACATCAACAATATATGCCTTCTAATCCCCTGACCCTTGACACTGGCAGGCAGGGAGGCAAGGGGGAGGTGACTGTGGATCCAAGTAAGATGAAATCAGTGACTTCTCTTCTCCATCTATGATGATATTGCCAATTGGCCCAATAATGAAGATTTTTGTTTTCTTAATGTTGAGATTTAATCCATATTGATGTAGTCTTTCACCTTCCACGGCAAGTGCTACAAATTTTCCTTTTCAGGAAGCAAGGTTGTATCATCTGCATAATACAGTCTGTTGATGAGTACTAATGCCACATTTTTCTTCATAAAATCCAGCTTCTTGAATAATCTGCTCAGTATACAGATTAAATAGACATTGAATGAGAGAATACAGCCCTGGCACACATCTTTCTTGAATTCAGATAATTGAAAAGGTCATGACTTGGATCAAGTGCACCTTAAGTCTTTCAACAGCCTTTCCCAACGCATGTCTTCTAAGTCCTCTGTTGCTGCTACCATGGGTATTCTGGTGTAAGAATTTATTGTTCAAAAGGGCTTTTCTAGCTACTAACTTTGCCGTATGGATGGGCAAGATCATGCAAATAGGGCATATTGGTCTATCCACAGGGGAATGGCTAACTTTGCCAATAAACTAAGTAGATTCAACAGCAGAAATTTGAGAATCTCACCGCCATCCAGAAGAGACAGAGAAGGCAGTGTGTGTGTTTTCTTTGAGGCCAGAGATTCCTGTGCCACTCAGATCAGGGCCTACAAGAGCAGTAGTTGCTGCAGCAGCAACAGCTGAGATCCAGAAACCTGATGGGAGGCAGAGCTGACCTTGAGACTGCTACCCCACGGAACCAGAGCCAGGAGCCTTCTCCCAAGCTTGGTGGGGTGGGAGATGCCATAATTGGTGTAGCTAAGAGATTGTTATAACACTGGCCTAAAATAGCAAGGCAGAAGGCCAAAGGGCCTGTGAACACACTTCAACTGTATCCTTTTGCTAATCTGAATTGTTAACTTCCCTACTAAACCCCATAATCATATGTTTCTGTGAAGTCTATGTCGATATTACAATGGGATTTCAGACCCAGCAAAGCAGTAAGATTGATGTTTTAATTGGTAGAAGTGGGTACAGAAGCATAGGAGACCATGTCTGACCCTATAGAAATTAGTTTTACACTGCGATGTTGTAGATGGGGTCACTTTCCCTTTGTGTAATAAAAGTCAGAGTCAGTGATCCCCACACTACTTTTTTTTTTTTTTACTGTTGTTGATTGTGGATTCAAGAAAAATTAAATTGCTAACAACTCAAATCTTTTCTCCAACTATCACAATGTTGCTTACTGGTCTAGTGATGAGGATTTTTGTTTTCTTGATGTTAAGATGTAATTCATACTGAAGGCTATAGTCTTTGATCTTCTGTAGCAAGCATTTCAGGTCCTCTAGACATTCTGTAATCAAGGCTGTGTCATCTGTATAACCCAGGTTGTTGATGAGTCTTCCTCCAATCTTGATGCCACATTCTTCTTTACATAGTCCAACTTCTTGAGTGATTTAATCAGCATACAGAATTCATAGGGATGAAAGGTAGAGTCCTGACATACACCTTTCTTGATTTTAAACCATGTGTGTTTCCTTGTACTGTTCATGCAATTGGTTCTTGGTCTATGTATAGGTAACAAATGAGCACAAATAAGTGTCCTGGGATTCCCACTTTTCTCAATTAGCCATAATTTGTTAGGATCTACACAGTCAAATGCCTTTGCATAGTCAATAAAACACAAATATCAGCCAAGATCCATTTGATAGCCGCAGTAAATTTCCCCCTGCCATGACCTCTTCTAAACTCAGCTTGAAATTCTGGCAGTTTCTTGTGGACATGCTGTTCCATATGTTGATATGATGTCATTACTCATCTCTATTCCAAATGACTATGACAAAGAGTCAAGTTTCCCATAAAATGTGCTTGTAGTATGAAAATGGGTCATTTCCAAAGGAAACATAGTTAAATATTGGCTTGAAACAATCAGAGACATCCACTCCAATATTCAATTGTTTTCTTAATAATGAAGTATACTAACGTCAAAGCTGTATTGAAAGCATTGGCAAAATATCCAGGAATTGGTGAAATACCAATTAAGGTGTTCAACAAACAGATGCAGTCCTAGACCTGCTCATTTGCCTATTCTAAGAATTTGGGAAGACAGCTACCTGGTCAACTGACTGGAAAAGACTAATATTCATTCCCATTCCAAATAAAAAGATGGTGAGACAGAATGTGGAAATTCTTGAACAATATCATTAATATCACATGCAAGTAAAATCTTCTGATGACTTCTTCCTGGTCCAAGTATAGGTTTTATAAAAGCACAATCAAGTGTTCTGGGATTCCCATTCTTCTCAAGTTTAGCCATAATTTGTTGTGGTAAGGATGACAGAATTGATACCTTTGCGTTGTGGAGCTGGAAAAAAGTATTGAACATACCATGGACTGCCAAGAGAACAAACGGGTCTGTCCTGGAAAGGTTGAAAGGTTGAAACCAACTTGCTCTTTGGACACAAGGACTTTGAAGCTCCATCTCACATTCTTTGGGCATGTTTCCAGGAGGGACCAATCCGTAGAGAAGGACATCATGCTTGGAAGGGTGGAGGGACAGTGCAGAGGTGAAGATGACTCTGGATGAGATTGATTGACACAGTGACTAGGGTAATAGGCACAGATCTGCTGGTAACAGGGAGATGGGCTCAGGATAAGACAGGGTTCAGAGCTATTGTGTATAGGGTCACTATGAGTCACAGGCAACTTTACAACATAGAAGAACAATAGAAAGACTAAAATGTGCCTGACCCAAACAACAGTATTTTGAACTGCTCTGTATATATGTAAAAGTTGGGACAATAAATAAGGAAGACCAAACCTTAATACTTTCAAATTGTAATGTTGGCAGAGTATAGAATATACCATAAACTGCCTAAAGTACAAACAAATTGATCTTGGAAGTAATGTAGCAGGTGCACCTTAGATGCAAGTATGGTCAAACTTCATCTCAGATTTGGGGCATGTCACCAGGAGGGGCTAGTCCTTGGAAAAGACATTATGCTGGGCGTGGCAGAGGGTCCGAGAGCAGAGACTCTCAGTGGGGAGCCTGGCACAGTGACTGTAACAATTGGCTTGTGCATGTTGGAGATGGTAAGGACGGCACAGGTTAGGGCAAGGTTTCCATCCGATGCTCAGAGCTGCTATGAGTAAGAGTGAACTCACCGGTCCTAACAATAAATACAACTTGTTCACTGACATTAGTTACATCTTCCACAAGGTGTCAGTATTTTCATTCTATTCTAGTTATTCTATTTCTAGTAATCTAGTTTCACTTCTAGACCTCTCCCTTAACTTTCTCATCTTTATAATGATGACCGTTTGATCGTATATAGATTTTTTTAAAGGAATAAAGTACTTGCTTTAGCCTTGACTGTTGTTATGCGCCATCGAGTAGAGTACAACTCATAGTGACCCTCTGAACAGCAGTTCTGACCCCTCTCCTGCACTGTCCTCATCATTTCTGTTATATTTTAGCCCATTGTTGCTGTCACTGTATCACCTCATCTCATTAAGAGTCTTCCTCTCTTTCACTGACTTTTCACCTTTCCAAGATTGAGGTCCCTTCCCAAGGAATAGCCCCTCTAAACAACATTCCCCAAAGTGTATGAAACTTCACTATCCTTGCCTCCAAAAAGCACTCTGGCAGTACATTCTCTAAGGCATATCTGTGTTCTTTCGGCAGTCCATGAGATACTCAGTATACTTCAAAACAAGATGGGTCACTAGCTGCTTTACCAGTGCCATCTATGAAAATCCAGCCAGATTTCAGAGTCCCTCCCCTTGCTGTGGGCTCAAACTAGCACAGTCTGATCCATTAATAACCTGTTACAACCAATCCAATAACAACCTCAATACATGCCACCAGCTTGTCAGTGTGAGAAATACAAAAATACAGAGCTCCGAGAATAGGTTGAAAAAAATGAAAAAAAAAAAAAAATGCAGAGCTCCTCATTAAGTTAAACAGAATCCGTAAAAGCTCAGAATATCCTAACACTTAGGCTTCCATAATTTTATCAGCTCCATTTATTCTACTAGTCATTCTTTGCTAATAAACATATAAATGCTCTCATCATCAATAACTAAAATAACCATTTCTTTGCTAGTGGCTAAGAGAATCAATCCAATGGGGCGTTTTTGGTAATGTTCAAATTGAGCCCTATGCAAGAGTGCCCTCTGGTGGTTTCACCAACGCTTTTCATTAGTTTAATTCTAGCTGTCATGGAAAGGGTCAAACCAACTTTCTCCTTGGAGGCTATGTTTTTGAAGCTCTGTCTCATATACTTTGGGCACGTGGCCAGGAGGAGAAAGATATCATGCATGGAAGGGTGGAGTGACAGAGCACAAGAGAAAGACCACGAATGAGATGGATTGATACAGTGACTAGAGCAATGGGGGTTGCTATGTCGGAGTCAGTGAGACTGGCTCAGGACAGGGCATGGTTCAGAACTGTTGTCTCAGGTGACTCAACAGCACATAATAACAATTCTAGTTGTGTTAATCTGGAATTCCCTTTTGGTCTTCAATTCTGATAGGAAAGCATTGTCTTTTTTCTTCTTCCTTTAGAAAGACGCCCTTGTTATTGAAGACTACCTTCATAACCCTGGTGGAGATGAGGGGTGCAAACAGCAGGTGATGTGGTCATGGGCTATGTCATTAGTGATCAAAATTTAAAACCTGAAGACCATGAAAACTAAAAACAAAACAAAACAAAAAAAACATGGAACTACAGTGTTAATACGTATTTCCAGGACAAAGAAGTCAAAGTTCATTTTCCAATGCGTTGACGGGGAATAGATGGCTTGAGCATCTTAGAATTAAGAAGATATGAAATTTAATTATTTTTTATTCTCACACCCACAGACCTAGTGGCAACAAACTGCACTGCAATCCCAAAGACATGCAGCTCAAGGCTACCAGTTGCACTGTAGGAGATGGATGGACAATCTGCCTCTGAAAACCAGCCAAACAGTCAGCTATGGGGTGGTTCCGTCACAACAGTACAAAGCAACCACCCACTTATTATAAATCTCAGTCTGTAAAATTTTTGGGTATTAACCTCCCTGAAAACTAAACATTTTTCTAAGGCTATGTTAATATTTTTACTATTAATTTTTATGCATTTGCTTTTTATTGGATCTTTTAAAAACACACATCAATGAATGAATGAAAACCCAAATTTTCAGACGGGAGAACGCCCGCGTCAGACAGGGTTCCACCGCGAGAGGGGCCTGGAAGAGACCCGGGAAGAACAACAGCCAGCCACCTACCGCGGAACTCCAGAGGAGTGAAGACTGTGAG
>NW_006399981.1:1759400-1763000 GCF_000299155.1 Elephantulus edwardii
CAAAATCCCTGTAAATGTTCATTAAAATTAATAAAATTTAATAATAATAATAAAAAAATAAAAAAGAAGTGGAGAAATGTGATGGAATGTGTGATTAAAAGTGTGTATGATAAAAGAAATGTGTGCAAATGGTTGAATAAAAACTTAATCTGAAAAAAAAAAACCAACCTTTCTATTAATTTGTTAAGATCACAACTTTAAAATATTTGCATAGAAATGACCAAAACAATCCCAACCCATTTTAAAACAATTCCTTTGGATGATAGAGTATTATTTTGCCCTGCTCATTATTCCTCACATTTTATTGGAACATCTGAACCTTCATCTAGTTTATTAAAACCTAGATAAAATGGGCGGATGTTCAGGAAATATTCTACAAGTTTGAACAAAGAATTTTTCCACGATAAAGATTCATTTTCTTCATCTTCAATTTGAACTTGCTCACAAGTGTTTGATGGTCTGTTCACAGTCAGCATCTGGCCTTGTCTTGACTGCTTTTATGTTTATATTGAGCTTTTCCTCTCTTTCCACACATGTAGTCATTTGATTTTTGTGTAGTCCATCAGATGAGGTCCATGTGTATAATCACTGTTTTCTTAAAAAGGTATTTGTGATGAATAAATTCACTGATTGCACAAAATTCAATCACTCAATCTCCAGCCTCATTTCTGTCACCAAGTATTTTCCAACTATCGTTTAATTATCTTTTTAATCATTCCTTATTCCCAACTTTTGTATTCCAGTCACCAATCATTATTAATGTATCTTGATTGCACATTCAATCAGTTTCAGAGTGCAGCAGTTGTTCTCAAGTGCCTTCACCTTTGGCTTTCATAGTTGATGTGTATATTTGAGTAACAGGTCGTCTTGTATTTGTACAGACCGTACCCTGTCATCCGTCACTCACAGCATTATTCTTCAGAACAGCTCTTGAAATGCATCTGAAAGTTGAACAATGAATAAGGATGACAGAAGAGGAACTGATGCCTTTGAATTGTGGTACTGGAGAAAAGTACTGAATATCTCATGGACTGTCAAAAGAACAAACAAGTCTGTCTTAGAGGAAGTATAACCACAGTGTTCCTTAAAGGCAAGAACGGCGAAACGTTCCCTCACATACTTTGGGTATACTGCTGGGAGGGACCAGTTTTTTAAAAAGACATCATTCGGAAAGGTAGAGGTACAGAAAAAGAGAGAAAAAACTTCTTCAACAAGGAGGGTTGACACAGTGATTGTAACAATGGGCTCAACCTGGTCAGAGACAGTGAGGATGGCATAGGATAGGGCAAAGTTCAGATCTGGTGTTCATAGGGTTGCTTTAAGTCATAGTCAACTCGATGGCACCTAACAATAACAGTAATCTAACAGTTCATCAATAGATTAACAAAGTGTGGTGTTTACAATGGGATAGTACACAACAATTAAGAATAACGACCAGAAAGCTGTCCCACAAACAAAGCAAGAGAAAACTGCATGGTTCAAAAATTAAGAAAGAAGTTCATCAGGAATGTGTTCTTTCTCCGTATCTTTTCAATCTATGCATAACAGATCATTCAGGAGGTAGGACTTTATGAATGCACCATCAGGATTGGAGGAAGATTCATCAACAACCTGCATTACACTGATGACACAACCTTGCTCACTGAAATTAAGAAGGACTTGAAGCATCTGCTATAGAAAGTCAAGGACTGCAGGGTTACATATGGAATGCAACTTCACATCAAGAAAACAAAGATTCTCACCACTGGGCCAACTGGCAGCATCATGATTGATGGAGAAGAGCCTGAGGTTGTTAACAATTTCACCTTGCTCGGATCGACAATCAACACTCTTGGCACCAGTTGTCAGGAAATCAAAAGATGAGTTACTTTAAGAAAGTCTGTTGTCAAGACCACTCAAGAGTACTAAAGAGCAACAAGGTCAGTCTAGAGACTAAGGTGCACCTGATTCTGGCCATAATCTTCTCAACTGCTTGCTATACATCAGCAAGCTGGACTATGACTAAGGATGATAGAAGAATTGATGTCTTTGAGTTGTGTGTAGTACTGGAGAAGGGTACTGAATATACCAGGGACTGTACAGAGAACAAAAAGGTCTGTCCTGGAGAAAGTAAAACTGGGTTACTCACTGGAGGCAAGGATTTTTAAACTCCATCTCACATACTTTAGGCATGTTGCCAGGAGAGACCAGTCTTTGAAGAAGGGCATCATGCTTGAAAGAAGATGGAACAGGAAGAAGAAGAAGAACAGAAGGAGAGGAAGACCCTGGATAAGACATACTGACACAGTGTCTGTGGCAATGGAAGCAAGTGTGTCAGAGACAGTGAGATTGGCTCAAGATAGAGCAAGGTTTAGAACTACTGTTCACAGAGTTGTTGTGAGTTGTAGTCAACTCAACAACACATAACAACAACAAAAACAATGAAACAAAATAGATGAATCTGGAGTACATTATGCTGGATAAAATTAGTCAATCACAAAAGGACAAATATTGAGATACCACTTTTTTAAAAATGCAAAAAATAGGTTTACACACAGAAAGTAACAACAGATGGGAGGCAGAAGGGAAAACCACTACTCAGAGAAAAAGAAAACAAAATAAAACCATAGCTGTCTACATTGATTCAACTCACAGCATCCCTCCACCAGGTTTCTGAAGCTGAAAATCTGTACAGGAAACTGCCCATCCTTCTCCCAAGTAGGTGATGGTGGATTAGAACTGCAGAACTTGGAGTTAGCAGCTGAAAACATGCACTATAACACCAGAGGGTAACTTAATTAGGTTGTAAAAGCAAACAAACAAAAAACCCACTGCGAGCAGTTAACTGTTCTCAGGTTTCCAGGCCCAAATGTAAATCTTCATAGGAATAAACTTTTCATCTTCCTCTCATTAATTGCTGGTGGATCCCAATCACTGATCTTTTGACTATCAGCCTGATATATTACTCACGATATCACCAGAGTTCCTTTGAACATGACCCTGGTTACACAGTATGTTAAGTGTTGGGCTCCTAATTGAAAGATGAGTGGTTTGATTTTTTAAGGAAATTTACAATTTAATGAAGGATAAAAATAGGCATACATAAATTAAACTCATACATCCATTGAACATATATTTTTATCCACCTACTACAAACCAAGTAGTTTACTAAACTTTCAAAATGGATTTTGAAGAGCACTTGAAATGAGGATGGTGCTGATATTGTAAACAGATTTTGGCTGAAAGCAGTGAATACCAGAAAGATGTTTTAGTGTTTTAAAATGATTATTCAAACTGTGTGTGTCAGAACAAATTATGTACATTATATAAAGAATAGGAATTCCAGAACTTTTAATTGTGTTCATGCCAAATATATATATAGAACAAGAAATAGTTGTCTGAACAGACAAGAGGGCACTTTATGGTTTAAAATAAGGAAGAGCAATTTTCAAAATGGTTGCTCCTGGATGCTGTGTGAGTAGTTTAACTGCAGCAGTGTGACCAAGATGGCAGATATCCTCAATGCACCGCATCTTTTGATCTGCTGTCTGCCTTGGCCAAGAACTATTCAGACCTGAGGGGCGGGGGGTTTGAACTTTTGGGATAGCTGTGCAGCTTCTT
>NW_006399981.1:1763765-1765375 GCF_000299155.1 Elephantulus edwardii
AAGCAGCTTCAACCCAAGACCACCAATAAGGTGATAAAGTGTGCTCCCTTTCCCCCTTCACATCAATGCCCCTGTTCAGCATGAAGAAGCCAGAGAGTCTGCACCCAATTCCCAAATGAGAAACCCACAAGTGAAAAAGACAGTTTGTTTAATCACCATTGGACTATGCTTATCATTGCTATGAATCATCTGGTCCCCAATGGATCCTTTTCATTTCCTTCACCTGCTCTCCCCACTAACCAAATTGTGCAGCCTTGCAACTGCATCCCTGAAATTATCATCCCTGTCCACCCTCACCCTTCTGCTCCCAACACTCACCTCCATGTATCCCCAACATGTTTTTCCCAATAAAATTTAAAAAAAAAAAGAAGAAAGGTGAGTGATTTGAGACCACTAGCTACTCCACGAGAGAAAGAGGCAGTCGTCTCTTCCTGTTACGGTTTACAGCCTCAGGAAGCTACAGCAGGTCAAAATCAACTCAACAATAGTGGATACTAGATAATGGACTTGTGTTAATTCTGGGGAAGGGAAAGGCAATTGACAACATGTGAGAAGTCAGCACATGATCAAGCTAAATAAATACACTAAGAAGTACACAAGATGCAACAACAAATGAATGGAAACCCTGTCTCTGTAAACTTTCATTAAAATTTAAAAAAAAGGTAGTACACAAGAATAAATAAGATGGCATATACAATTCTGCAAAAGTAATTACATCCAAAACACTGTTATTAAAAATCCCACAGGAATTCTGAGTATTATTTTCCTTAGAACAATCAATTAAACAAAACCAAGAGAGTAACATTTGCCCAAAAACAAAAATGAGAAGATAGGTAAGGCAGAGAAAGTGGAAAGACAAAAACGAGAAGGCAGGAAGGAAATAGCAAAGGTATGGGCAAGCTGCAGGGACAGCAACTAACATCACAGAGTAATCTGTGTATGAATTACCAAATGGGAAATTCATTTGCTGTGTACACTTTCAACTCAATAAAATGTTGGGGGAGAAGGGAAGATTTCTCATCCCCTAGACTGAAAGAAAAAGGCAGCAGCAATGCTATTATAGAGCATACATAAACTGATGGGTCATTCAACAACTGTTAGTGCTATTGAGTCGGCTGTGACTCACAGCAACCTTAGAAGCAACGGATCTGAACTCTACCCTATCCTATGCTACCCTCATCATCTCTGCCACACCTGAGTTCATTATTAGATTCACTGTGTCAATCCATCATGTTAAGGGGTCTTCCCCTCCTTTGCTGATCCTCCACTTTTCAAAGTATGATAACCTTTTCTAAAGATTGGTCCCCCCTAATAACATGCCCAAAGTGACCATACCCTCTCCCAGACATATTTTGTCGTGCTGTTAGCTGTTCATGAGATATTTAGTACTCTTCTCAAGTACCACAACTCAAAGCATTAATTCTTCCTCTGTCATCTTTATTCATTGTACAACTCTCAGTTGCATGGCAAGTAAGTGAAAAGTGCAATGTTCTATTAACATTCTCTTCAAACATCAGTTTAGCAGTATTAACATTCTGATCAGTGATGCAGTGTTTGCATAGGTTCTAAAGGGAACATAATTTTTTAAAAAGCTAGAAAAGAAAAACTTC
>NW_006399981.1:1765525-1770661 GCF_000299155.1 Elephantulus edwardii
GGATGATGTTTTCTTTTCCTTCCTCAAAGGATACTCTGAGAAATGTCACTTCATAATGATGATGTATGCAATGGACCTAGCAGACAGCAGAAATTAACTAAACTACAACTAATCTAACTGCTTTCTTCTGAAGCCACTAAAACAGAAAACCTGTAACATCTACTTTCTGAATGGATCTTAAAAATTCTCAAAAGTGTAAAAAACTTTCAGGAGAAGGAGAATCACATACAGTTTTAATAGCTATATTTATAATACTATTAATGTTTGGCTGGTAATTTAAAAATCATACTAGATGCATAAAAATAAATAGACTAATATCTAATATGAAAAATAAAGATGTAATAGGCCTCTCTAAATAAGAATGCCAATTCCAAAATTCTTTTACATGAAGCATTATACATTCTAGTATATAAAAATTTTTTTATTATTTAACATAGCAGTGAATACATCAAATTTTCTTACAAGAGACAATATCATTTTCCTTTAATTCCCAATGAGATCCTGAAAATCATCTGTCTTTTGGAGGATTCAGTTTCCTACGACGTCTGTGATACCTTAGAAAAAAAGAAAAAAGGATTATTTTATTAAAAGTTAATTGATACAGTTGCTGTTGTTGTTGTTGTTATGTGCCACTGAGTCGCCTGTGACCCACAGTGACTCTATGTACAGCAGCTCTGATCCCTGCCCTGTCCTGAGCCAGTCTCACTAATTCTAACACACTATCCCCCATTGCCCCAGTCACTGTATCCTCCTTTGTGTTCCCAAATTTGAGGGCTCAGCCTCATTTGCCATATCTGTCAGTTTACTCAAGTGTGCTCTGCTGTCCATAGAGTTTTCAAAGGTCTGATTTATTTCTGAAGTGCATAGCCAATCCTTTTTCCTAGTCTGTCCTAATCTGGATGCTTAGCTTTAGAAGAGTATCTGACAGATAAGCATTTTATCAAGCAGATGAAAGACACTTCCCTTACAGAAATAACCAATACATTCAGAAATACCAAATTTTTATTGTTAGTTTCCTATTTATTAGAACTATACTTTTAAATGTATGATATCCCCTGACTGTGAAATTACATTCTATTAATTAAGGATTTGAGAAAATGTTCTTTTTCTCTCCTGTGAATAACTTAAACTACTCTGGAGCTCTAGTGGCCTAGTGGTAAGAAGCTCCACTGCAATCCCACAAGACACATGGTTCAAGTCCACCAGCTGCTCTGTGGGAGAAAGACTGATAATCTCTGAAGATCCACCAGAGGGTAAATTATGGGTCTGCTCCAATTCAACAGCAAACAACAATTGCTCACCTGGATTATGGAGCTTTAAGTAAAAACTAATGACTATTTGCCCTTATAATTAAGAAAAAATATATTGTGAATATGGTAAATATTCTATACTAAAGTTTCTTGGAAAAAGAAATATTTTCCTCAATATCCTTCTAAAGCTACAAAAGCATGTATTAACATGTTGGAGGCAATTTCCTCCCTTGTAATTTTATAACCTCTGAAAATCCACTAGAAAGTTAGCTATGAATTAGTTCAAACTCAATGGCACAACAAGGATATAATTAATATGCTTACAAGAAAATGTGTCCCAGAAAATAGAAGAAATGCGCATGAAGATAAACAGGACTCAGTGAACTTGTGTACAAAAGAAAGAAACATTGCCTGATCCTAAAACTAAGCAAACTGAAGTTCACAACTTTTAAAAAATGAAATACACTGCTAGTAATGATTATCTATATGATGACATCACAAAGGATATTGTTTGCTTTTCTGAATTTCTTTACTAATTTAAGAAAATTTTTCTATAGAGTATATGTGTTTTTGTGATGAAGGTATTTTAAAAGCCCCTGTAAACCCAGATTTTGGCCCAATGGTCAGGAGTTAATTCTCTTTTCCAAAATTTTTGCTTATATGGAAGTTCAATTTAAGGATTTCTATACCGAGGGTAGAAAGACAGCACAGTAGAGGAAGACCCTCGATGAGATGGATTGATTCAGTGACTAGAGTAACGGGGATAGGTGTTTTAGAGACAATAAGATTGGAACAGGATACAGCAGGGTTTAGGGCTGCTGTACACAGGAGCTATGAGTTGTAGGCGATTCGACAGCACATAACTACAACGTACTATAAATAAAAAAACCTTACATTTTATGCCATTTAGGTGTTATGATTTTATCTTAAAATTTAAGTTGTGGGTTTTTGTTAAGGTTTCCTGAAACTGAAAATTTTCTACACATTATTTTTCTTATACTGATTTCCTGAAAATTTACAAAATATAAAAATTATAGTGAATAAAGTATATCTATCTTTACCAACACGGAAAAGTAAACTGTAGAATAATATGAGATTATTTATGTAAAAGTAAAAAAACCAAAACACTTACTTCTACATCTATGTGTACTGGTAGAGAAAGAAAATGGTTTTTTTGCTAAGGGTTTGTTACATGACAGAAAACCAGTTTTACTAGTACAATTTTCTTAAAAGGGCAAAGTCCTAAGAAACAGCTCATATCTAACCCTCCAGCAGGTTTTCAGAGGCTATAAACTGAATAGAAGAAGACAACCTATCTTTCTCCTGGGAAGCAACTGGTAGATTCAAACCAACTGCCTTTGTTGTTCTTCTTGTTAGGTGCTGTTGAGTATGACTCATAGCAACCCCATGAACAACAGATCTGAACCCTGTCCTATCCTGTGCCACTCTCATCATCTCTGATACATCTGAGCCCTTTGCTGCAGTCACTGTGCCAATCCATTTCATTGAAGGTCTTCCTCTCATTCGAGAAAAAACACCTCCACCTTTCTAAGTATGACCTATTTTCCTAAGGAATAGCCTCTCTTAACAAGTTGTCCAAAGCATGTGAGATGAAGCTTCACTATCATTGCCTCCAAGGAGCACTGTGATACACTTTTCCCAACACATATTAGTATAATAGTATGCCTAAAAGGTGCTCTCTCATAGCTGTTGGTTACTAAACTAGTAGTTCTAGCACTGAAGTGGGAAGTCGTTCACATTCTGAAATTATCAATAAAACTGGGAGTATGTACTTTACTAATGAACAAGGATGACAGAAGAAGAATGGAAGCCTTTGAGTTGCGGGGCTGGAGAAGAACACTGAACATCCCGTGGACTGCCAAAAGAACAAACAGCTATGTCTTGGAGAGGGTACAGCCGGAATGCTCTTTGGAGGCAAGAATAATGAGGCTCCAACTCCCATACTTTGTGCATGTTGCTGGAAGGGACTCTTCCTTGGAGAGGGACATGATGCTGGGAAGGGTGGAGGGTTGGTGAGAGAGAAGACCCTCAACCAGGAGAATTGACATGGTGACTGCTGCAACGGGCTCTGTGTGTCAGGAAGTGTGAGGATGGCACAGGATAGAACAGGGTTCAGATCTTTTGTTCATAGGGTCATTATGAGTCATACTTGACTCAATAGCACCTAATAACAGCAACATTTTATTAAGAGGATTCATAGTTTTCATCATATTATCTTACTAAGTTCATTGCCCTAAAATATTTTGGTTTTCAAAAAATAATAAGGTAAACAATAAAAATAAAAACCCACTATCCACGAAAAACAAAATTTTATTTACAATTCTTTACTGTACTATACTCAACACTAACTAAAAATTCTTGAGATCCCAAAAACCCTACACCTAAATCAAATTCTAAAACATGCTCACTGAATGTCAAATAACATTTACAGGTTTCCCACCATACATCAATTTCAAGGTACATTACAATCACTAGCCAGAGCAAGCAACCCAATTTTAGAGTGACTTATAATTTATCATTCAGACTGGGAGCCTTCTGAGAATAGACGCAAGCACTGTTAATAATTAACACAATAAGCATTAAACGCAGATTGTTCCTGGAAAACAAAGACACACTGTCTCACTGTTATTAAACTTCACAATGACTCAGTGACATCAGGATTATTAGCCCACAGTTCATGATCCAGAGTGGTACTTTTACGTCCTGGGTCACTGGACACCCAGCAGTCTTTATGTCCTACTGATGAAAAAAATCTAAGTTTTGTTGCCTCTAGGGAAAAGCACTGAAGTAGTTCTTTAAATAAAGTGGTACTGGTGTTCATGCATTCATAACTTTAGTCTTAAACCTACGGAGTTTGCTTAGTTTATTAATTTCTTTTTTCTTTGAGAAGTACAGCCATCCCTCTGTATCCACAACCTCTGCATATGAACATTCAACCAACTGTGGACTGAAAATTCATAGGAAAAAAAGATTCCTAAAATGAAGTAAGGTCAGTGCAATTCTTCAAATGGTATATAAGTGCAATGCAAATAGCATTTACATTCTAGTAGGTATTAGTTTAGGGAGCTCTGGTGGCCTAGTGGTAAGAGACTAAACTGTAATCCCGAAGGCATGCAGTCTGAACCCACCAGCTACTCTAGCTGCTCTGGTGGAAAAGGATAGGTGAACTCTTCCCCTGTGATTTACTGCCTCTGAAAATTTGCTGGAGGGCAAGGTATGAGTTGGTTCTGACCTGAAGGCACATAACAATAACAGGATATATGCAAACAGTAGCATTTTTTAAAAAACCAAACAAAAACAACAAACCAAATCTTGAGGATCCATGGATTTTGGTTCCTTTGGGGCAAGGGTATCCTAGAGAGCTTTGGTGGCTGAGATGCTGAAGAGTTGCACTGCTAACTCAAAGGCAGTATGAGTCTACCAATGACTCAAAGGGAGAAAGATGGACAAAGTCCTCCCATGCGATTTACAACCTTAGAATGAAACACAGGGTCAAGCTATACACTGGTTACAAGTTGACAACAATGATGTTTTTTTGGGTGGGAGCCCTGAACCAATCAGCCTTGGATGTCAAAGGACAGCTGTATCATAAGAATGAAGATTATTCCTTCTTTCATTTATTTATACATTCAAACAGTATGGATGTGTGCATGTGCTATGGACCAGGTACTATCAATATTTTTTCCTTCTTAAACATTTCAAAGACCAGGTCATTACTTGAAAATTGGTGTTACACTAAAATGGAAGACGAACAACTATGAGATAACCATCTCAAGCTAGTCAGAATAGCAAAACTTAACAAAGAGCAAGCAACAAATGCCGGCGAGGTTGTGGAGAAACTGGATCCCTTAATCACTGTTGGTGG
>NW_006399981.1:1772773-1781468 GCF_000299155.1 Elephantulus edwardii
TGTTCTCCAGATTTCTTGGCACAACTTGGTGAGCACATCCAGGGCAGCATCTGTTAGCTGAAATATGTCAACTGGTATACCATCTATTCCTGGGGCTTTATTTTTTGCTATTTCCTTCAAAGCAGCTTGAACTTCTTCCTTCGTCACCATAAGCTCTTGCTCATATGCTCACAGAGAAGAAATTAGTAATAAATAAATAAAAAAACCCACAGAAGGTGAGTACGTAAGATCACAAAGTTACATAATTCTGTAACTACCAAATTGCATCATTACTTAACTGTCAAGGCCCAGCCTACTTGACATACAGTCTTAACCGTAACAGCCAGTGTTATTCTCACTTCATAATTTAGTGCTCATTTGCCAGATGTACATCATTAATGTGAAAACTACTCAAGACTACTGCCATCAAATCAGTTCCAACTCATAGCAGACCCTCCAATGGGTTTTCTGAGGCTGTAAATCTCAGAGTAGACACTACTCATCTTTCTCTAAAATAACTCCTGGTGGATTCAAACTGCTAGAGACATGCACCCTTTACGTTAGCGGTGTAACTTGCGAGGACTATGCTACTAGAGCCCTCTCCAAAAAAGGAGTCAGCTAGTAGACAAAAACGCTCACATCAGGCCGATACACAACATCTTGATAGATGGAGAAAATACTGAAATTGTCAATAATTTTGTCTAACGAGGATCCACAATCAACACCCTTGGCACCAGCAGTCAAGAAATCAAAACCCATGGGAAAGTATGTTGTCTGGGACCTCTCCAAAGTACTGAGGAACAATGAAGTCAGTTTAAAGACTTAGGTGAGGGGAGAAAAGGGGGGAGGTTAAGGTGTGCTTTATTCAGTTCATGGTCTTTCTGATCACTTGCTATGCATGTGAGAGACAGACCATGAGTAAGGATGGCAGATGAATTGATGTCTTTGGGCTGTAGTATTGGAGAAGAGTGCTGAGAATCATACGGGCTACCAAAGAACAAAAATGTGACCACAGTGTTCCTTGGAGGTAAGGATGGAGAAGTTTCACCACACATACTTTGGGCAAATTGTTAGAAGGGGTTATTTCTTATAAAGGGACACCAAGCTTACAAAGGTGGAAGGGTCAGCGAAAGAGAGGAAGACCATCAACGAGAAGAACTGACAATAATGAGGGCAGCAACGGGTTTGAGAATGTCAGAGATGATGAGGATGGTCCAAGATAGGACAGGGTTCAGATATGTTGTTCCCAGAATCGTTAGGAGTCATACTTCCCTTAATGGAATATAACAAGAAAAAATATTTTTATTATTGTTGTTGTTGTTGTTATGTGCCATCAAGTCGAGGACGACTCATTGCGACCCTATACACAATAGCTCTGAACCTTGCTCTATCCTGAGCCAATCTATCTCTGACATATCTACCCTCATTACCCCTGTTACTGTGTCAATTCATCTGATCTTAGGTCTTTCTCTCTTGTTCTGTCCCTCCAAGCATGATATCCTTTTCCAAACACTAGTCCCTCCTTCGCTACATGCCCAAAGTATGTGAGATAGTCTCAAAATCCTTGCCTCCAAAGAGTAACCCAGCTTCACTCTCTTCAGGACAGACCTGTTCGTTCTCTTGGCGGTCCCTGGTATGTTCAATACTCTTCTCCAGAACCACAACTCATTGACATCAACTCTTCTGTCATCCTCGGTCACTGTCTAGCTCTCTGATGCACAGCAAGTAACTGCAAGGACTAGGGCTTGGATCAGGCACACTGTAGTCTCTAGACTGATATTCTTGTTCTTCAGCACTCTGGAGAAGTCCCTGACAGCAGATTTTCCCAATGCAATTCATCTTTTGATTCCCTGTGGAACTGTGGAACCAAGCAAGCTGAAGCAGTTGACAATCTGAATCCCTTCTCCATCTATCATGATGCTGTCAATTTGCCCAGTGAAAATCTTCATTTTCATGATGTTGAGTTTCAATCCATATTGCAAACTAGTCCTTGGCCCTCTGCTGCAAATGCTTCAGGCTCTCCTCAGTTTCAGAAAGTAAGATTGTGTCATCTGCTTAGTGTACACTGTTCATGAGTCTTCCTCCAATCATGATGCAACGAAGAGAGATTTGATGAGCAAGTAGAGAGAGTGTGTTTCTCAGTGCTCAAGACTCTCTAGTTGTTGTTGTTGTTGTTAAGTTCCGTAGAGTCACAGGTGACTCATAGTGACCCTATGAAGGAGAGTCCTCGACGCTTGGGTGCCTTTCATCCTCTCTCCAGGTTCATAGGGTTCCCGGTGGCAAGCTATTATGGAAGTGGATGCCACTCCTCCTTCCAAGCTTGTTTTAATCGGGGAGCTCCACCCAAGTCTCTACTCTCTAGTACACAAGACAAAAATCTCTACCATCCTAGCAAAATTTAACAGAACAGCAAACAACAAATGCTGGCAAGGTTGTGGAAAAACGGGAATGCTTATTCACTGTTGGTGGAAGTGTAAAATGGTGCAACCACTGTGGAAAGCAGTGTGGTGCTTTCTCAAAAAGTTGCAAATAGAGATACCATTTGGCCCAGGAATTCCAACACTGGGAATATACCCTAAAGAGATCATAACAGACATCCAAGCAGATATATGTACACCCATGTTTACCGAGGCTTTGTTCACAATAGCAAGGAGTTGGAAACAACTTAAGTGCCCATCAACAAATGAATGGACAGAGAAGCTGTGGTACAGTCACACAATGGAATACTACGCTGCATTGAAAAACAAGAAACTCATGAAATATTATTCAAAATGGGTGACCCTGGAGGACATTATGCTGAGTGAAGTATCTCAGTCACAAAAGAACAAATACTGTATGGTGCCACTGTTGCAAAATGAGGCTGACATCAGGGTGGGGGTAAGACTGAGAAAAACTAGATAAATTATGTATACTGCATTGAAGCCGATGAGGGAGAGAACGGTTTAAAAGCAATATATTTTAGGGCATTATGATTATCATAAGAGTTCGGAATGAGGGTTGCAGAGTGGAGTATACTCGGGGTGAGGGTGGGAGGGTACAGGGGATTGTATACCAATGAAGGAGTTTTTCTTTTGCTTTTCAAGGAGAAGAGCAAACTGGGGGTGGGAGGGGTGGGCGAGGAGAAAAGTGCACCAATGAATGAATGGAAACCCAAAATCTCTTTAAATGTTCATTGAAATTAGTTTTTTTAAAAAAAGAATTTTTTAAAAAAAATCTCCCATCATGGAGCTTATATTCTAGGGCCAACAAAAGCAAATCCACTGCTGATGAGAAGATTCTGACTCATCACAACCACAGAGGGCACAGCAAAACTGCCTCATACCGTCTGCAAGGCTGTAAATCTTTACAAGAAGCACTGCCACCCTTCCTCTCACAGGAAGGTGAGTTTCAACAGCTGACCTTTTGATTTGCAACCAAGAAGTCTGACCACTTTGACCACTGTACCACCTTCATTCCAGGGCAAAAGACAGGAAAACAAGATAAGTAATTTGGCCAGGGAAGGCTTCAGTGAATAAAAAAAAGTAAAGGAGAAAGTAAAGGAGTCAGCTTTGCTATTATCTGAAGGAAGAGTGATCTATGCAAAAGAACAGAAAGTATAAAATCTGAGGTAAAGGAAGAGCATGTTCAAGAGACAACAAAGAGGCCATGTGGCTGGAACAGAGTGAACAAAGATGAGGGCAACCTAAGATGAGGACAGGACATAAAGAACATCAGATCACAAAGTTTCTTATACAGTATAGTTAAGGCTTAATGCTTTTCTAAATGAAAAGAAAAACTGTTTGAGAGTTTTCAATAGAAAGATGATAAGAAAGAAGAGCACTCGGAATAGAGTTACTCTGGTTTCTGTGCTAAGAGACTGCAGGAGAGCAAAGGGAGAAGCAGGGAGATCAGTTAGGAAGCTGCTTTAATAAACCAGGTAAAGAATGGTTTCGGCTTAAACAGGTATAACAGGAGAAGAATGGTGAGATGTGGTCAAATAAAATTTTATTTTTAATTTAGAACAGAAGTTGGTGACAGAACAGATGATGTGCAAGTGATAAAGGGAAGAACCAGCAGTGACAAGTCACAGCCCTAGAGGCTAGAACAGAGCTGCTACTGAGAAGAGACTATGGCCTGGAGAGGACTATCAAAAGCTGGGGTTGTTATGTGCTGTCGAGGTGACTGCAACTCACAGTGACCTAAGCATAACAGCTCTGACCCCTGCCCTATCTGGAGCCAATCGCACTGTTTATGATTAGTGACACATTAAGTTAGAGATATCTACCAAATATGGTGAGCGGGCAGTTGGATACACATGTCTAAAGGTCAGGAGAGAGGTCCTCAAAGGAGACAGAGTTGGGAGTCATTAACATGCAGGTGGTATTTAGAGTGACGAGACTGAATCCTTTCACTGTGTTGGGAAATGGGACTGAAAAGAGTAGAGGTCCACGTGCTGATCCCTGAAGCAGTGCACTTAGAAAGATGAAAAGGAACCAGAAAGAGATCAATATATGAACTTTAGATGTGCAAAATAGTTTTGATAAAGTTATAAAGATTGAATAAACAGAAAAAAGGAAGGAAAGTCTAGCACAATCACGAGGACCATGGTAATAGTGTTAAAATGCCATTTCTGGAAAGGAACCAGGAATACTCTGTTGCTTTAGCTTAATTTTAAATGAGAAACACTGAAGAAAGCACTTTCATACAGATGCCAGCACCTGACAGCGCTCATGCTGAATAAGCCCAATTTCCCAAGTAACAGCAACACTAATGGCCAATCTGAGCAACCGGCAACCGTGGAGGGCAAAAGTGTATGAGGATTACAAAATAAGGAACTAACATACGGCTATCCGGCTATCCGTTAGCTCTGGTGGATTAGTGTAAGACACTGTGCAGCCCACCTGCTAAGTGAGAGAAAGCTGCACTGGGAGAGAAAGGCAATCTCCTCCCTGTGGATTTTCACTGCCTTTGAAAACCCACCAGAGGGTCAGCTATAGGTGGGTTCCCACCCCATGGCACATAACAGCAGCATCATCAATGCAAATTATTTTAATTAGCTGAGGAAAAACCAGATTTGCATAAGAGTACATGTCACTAAGTCGGATGCTCAAAGCTTCAGGTAAATACAGTAGAATAGCTAAACTAGTTCCATTTCTTTTCATCACCTGTAATATCATCAAACAGGAAGCAGCAGCAGCCTCATGAGTATAGATGCTGTTTTTTAAAAGCAACCTTTGAACTACTAAATAGAAAATGTCATTCAGTCTTCTGGAGCTTTGGTTTACAGTGACAGATAAATCTCACTGATTAACCTATGCACTTACAGAGTTGATACTTAAAATTGCTGTCTGTTGGTTGTTGTTGTTGTTGTTGTTAGGTGCATTTGAGGTACACATGTTAAAAGAGAAAACTGGCAAAAGTTGCATGATATATTTATAATAAAAAAATATTTATGGTTGCTTTAATAAAGCCTTCATGATTTCTTGATTTATAGGTTGAGGGCTATGGTTTCACAGAATATCCCACCCAACTGGGCTTATAACATTATCATTATTATGATGATGATGTTAATAATAACATTATTATTCTTCTGTTCTACCCTCTACTGAGCTATTTAGAACATGAAGACTTACAAGTGGCTAGCCAAAACACAACTGGTCCCTAATTTGCCTGGAGTAACCAAAAAAGAAAGAAGTTAGGTATAGGAGAAAAAGAAATATGCGGCTAATTGTCTCTTTGTCATGAGACTAGAATGAGATGGTCACCAGCCACTAGAGTGCTTGTATCCTTATTCACTATCGAATTTTCAGATGCATAGGAAGCAAGTGAAAAGACTATGGCTCCAATCGGGCACACAGTCTTGGATTGGACTTTAAATGGACATCTTAGCTCTTCAGCACTTTAGAGACATCTTTGACAGATTTCCCAATGATGTCTTTTGATTTCTTGACTGCTGTTACCATGAATATGGATTGTGGATCCAAGTAAAAGGAAATTGTTGACAATTTCAATCTTTTCTCCATCTATTATGATGCTGTCTATTGGCCCAGTGATGAGGACCTTTGTCTTCTTGATGTTGAGATGTAATCCATATTGAAGGCTGTGGTCTTTGATCTTCTACATCAAGGGTTTAAAGTCTTTTTCACTTTTAGCACACAAGGTAATATCAGCTTCACAACACAGGTTGTTGATGAGTCTCCCTCCAATCCTGACACCACATCCTTCAGAATCCAGCTTCTTGAATTATGTGTTGAGTATATATATTAAATAGGTATAGAGAAAAGATACAGTGTTCCCTTGTTCTATTCAGATAGCAGCTTCTTAGTCTATGTATAGATTTTCTATGAGCACAAATAAGTGTTCTAGAGCACAAATAAGTGTTCTAGAATTCTCATTCTTCTCAATGTTAGCCATCGTTTGTTCTGATTCATACAGTCAAACACCTCTGCACAGTGAATGAAATACCAGTAAACATATTTCTGGTAGTCTCTGCTTTCATTCAACCAAGATTCATCTGACATTAACAATGATATTCCTTTTTCCATGGGCTCTTCTGATTCCACCTTGAATTTCTGGTAGTTCCTTATGGATATACTATTCTAGCTGTTTTTAAATAGTCGTCAGCAAGATTTTAATTTCCAAGTTCTGCTGGATCACCTTTTTTCTGGAATGGGAACAAATATGGATCTCTTCAGGTCAACTGGTGAGGTTACTCTCTTCCAAATTTCTTGGAATGAGACTGGTGAGCACATGAAGGGCTGCATGTTTTTCCTAGAATACATCAATTAATTGGTACTCCATCAATTCCTCGGGCTTTATTTTTGTTCTACTGCCTTCCATGCAGCTTGAATTTCTTTCTTCATCATCACTGGTTCTTGATCATAAGCCGCTTCCTGAAATGTTTTACTGTTGACTAATTCTTTTAGTCACAGTGGCTCCATCTATTTCTTGATTTTACACAATCAATGATTTATTCACTATAAACACCACTTTTAAAAAAACCATAAACATTTCCTATTGCCAAAGGGGTCCTTTAGAGTAGTGAGAGAAGATTTTCACCTTGAAACTTACAGCGTAACTTTTCAGCAGGAAGTAGCTAAGAGAATATGCCATCCCCTTTTCCTTCTGAATCAGGGTGAAATCTCTCTCAGGGAGGAGTGATAGGGAATGGCAAAGGACACACTGAAAAAGGAGATTAATCAGAACTAGTTTTGACAAGCACGGTGGCAATGGAACAATTAAAACAGACTTTCAAGGAATATTCAACCTGAGGAAAGAAAATAAAAACCATAAAACAGTGACTATATGCATTAACCTTATCTGAAAGACTACACAGGAATCAGATTGACTACATCTATAGGAAAAGTGAGTGAAAAAGCTCATTCTCAATAGTCAAAACAAAGCTAGGAGCTGATTGTGAAAGAGATTATCAATTATTAATGTGCAAGTTCAAATTGAACTAGAAGAAAATTAAATCAACAAGAACCAAAATATGACTTTGAGTCAAGCCCATATGAATATAAAAACTATATCAAGAAAAGATGATGCACTGAATGCTAATGATCTAAGACCAGACAAATTGTGGGATGATATCCATGAAGATGGCAAAAGCCTTTAAGGAGACAAAAAGAGAAAGAAAAGACCAAACTGGGTGTCAGAAGAGACTCTGAAAATTGCACTAGAACAAGGAGAGGCAAAATCAAAGGGAAGAAATGCTGACATTAAGGAGATAAAATACAAGATTTCAAAAGGCAGCATGAGAAATACAAAGAACTAAAGTTAGAAAAATCAGAAAAAATCTGAAAGAACTGAAAACAAATTCAAATGTCTAGCTGTAACATGAAGGATTCTATGGGCAAAATACTGAATGATTTAGGAAGCATCAAAAGGAAATGGAAGGAAGGGAGCTCTGGTGGCCTACTGGCAAGAAGCTACACTGAAATCCCAAAAGCACACAGTTCAAATACAGCAGATGTTCTGCTGGAGAAGGAGGGGCCAAGTGGATCCAACCCTATGGTACACAACAAGAAAAAAAAAAGAAAATGGAAGAATACAGAGTAACTGCACCAAAAAGAATCTGTCAACAGGGATATATTTCAGGAAGCAGTATGTGAAGAAGAACTATTGATAATGAAGGAACACACCCACCTTGGGTTAGGCCAATAATCAGCCACCTACAGATTCAGCACTGAGTAAGGTAAAGCAACACCTTTATTTCATAAAGTTGTTGTTGACCTTGATTGAGAATCTGGTAAGAAGGAACATCTTACCAACTTGTGACTTATCCAGATAAAATGCAAACTAGATAAACTCACATAATCTGATAACCAAACTCTGGGAATAAAATTTCCAAGAATCACTGGGAAATTTAACAGATTGTCTCCAAGACTATCATAAAAAATAATCTCAGAATAAGACGTAAGTAGTAACAGGTGTGAGTAGCTATAGAGATTTCTGTATTTTAACTATTTCTGTATTGTTTGAAAATACTTTGGGAGTTTTAGAGCTTTTAATAAAAACTCATTGAAAAATACATTTACATTTCAAGTTATTAAATCTATGATGGATCTCAATCTTTTGATTGCTATCATTATGACTTACTTTCTAAAATATTTTCCTGTACTCTGTCTGGTTTTTTTTTCTTTCAACACTGCATGGTTCAAAATTGGGAAGGGCGTACGCCAGGGATGCATCCTATCTCCATACCTTTTCAACCTGTATGCAGAACAGATTATCC
>NW_006399981.1:1782358-1784594 GCF_000299155.1 Elephantulus edwardii
CAAATTCTTTTTATTTCCCTCACCCTCCACCCATCAAATTGTACAACCCAATGATTAATCCCCTCTTCCCCCTGCACATCCACATTCCTCTGCTTCCAGCCTCTCTCCACCCCATCCTGGATCCGTATACTCATTTTACAGTAACTGCTTTATACAATATTTATCCTTATGTGACTGAGTTAGTTCACTCAACATAATGCTCTCCAGGCCCTCCCAAGATAGGTAAAATTTACAAAGTTATTGCTCCTGTGTTCTGCATAGTATTCCATTGTGTGAATGTACCGTAATTTCACAATCCATTCGTTTATGGTTGGACATTTGGGCTGTTTCAATGTTCTTGCGACAGTAATGCTGCTATGAACATTGGTATACAAATCTCAGTTTGTGCCTCAGTTCTCATATTCTCAGGGTATATTCCAAGAAGTGGAATAGCAGGGTCATATGGAATTCCTATGTTCAGCTTTTTGAAGAAGCGCCAAACTGACTTCCAGAATGGTTGCACAATTTTACAAACCCACCAACAATGTTTAAGAGTTCCTTTCTTGCCACCTCCTCTTCAACATCTATTACTTGCTGTCCTTTTAATCTTTGCCACTGTTACTGGCGTGAGATGGTACCTCATTGTGCCTAAAGTTTAAGGAGAAAAATGTCTCTGATATCTATAAGCAAACACCTGCAAAGGGCTCACATTAATCCAACATATATGTGTACACAAAATAAATACATGTTCAATAATCATGATCATATATATGCTTACTTAAAATTCTGAAGATTAATTATCCACAAAGATAACATAAGAAAACTCCTCTCCACTGCAATCCCAGAGGTATGCGGTTCAAATGCACCAGATGCTCTGCTGGAGAAGGAGGGGGCAATCTCCTCCTGTACCAGTCAGATCTGATTTGATGGTACACATAAAAATAATACAATAAAAATTTAAAAAAAAATTTAAAAGAAGAAAACTCCTCTCTATTTAAATAAGCTATTAGTTGGAATTTTCCTGCTGAGCTCTTTATTAGGACATATATAACTCTACATCATTACTCTTCTTACAGTTGAAGGTCTCTAGAATGTAATTCTAATGGGACAAGAAATACCAGAAAACTAAAATTAGCAGTCAAAAATCTAACAAAAGAAATGCCAATAAGGAAGTACATGGTCAGCACTTCGCAAGCTGAAAAAACTGAAGGAAAAATTCAAGTCTTGAGTTGCAATACTGAAGGATACTATGCGTAAAATTCAGTCTGAAGGCTGAATAAATTATTCAAAAAGCTGGACTTTATTATGAAGAATGGGGCATCAGCAGCTATCTATAGTCAACTGATACTCAACAAGGAAACCAAAGCTATCAAATGGGGAAATGACAACCTCTTCAACAAATACCTGCAGAAAGCTGAAACAGAATTCACATCTCACACCATACACAAAAATCACCTTAAAGTGGGTAAGAGACTTGGGAGTAAAACCCAAAACCATAAAGTTCATGAGACAAACTGGGATCAAGTTTAGCAGCCCTAGTGTACGGCATAATGAGACTGCCAAATACGGCCAGAAATGTACAATCTGATGAGGATAAAACTGATGAATGGGACCTTCTAAAGATTAAATCCCTGTGCCTCAAAAACTTTTTCCAGCATGGTTAAAAGAAAACCTACTGACTGGAAACACACATTTGGCAATATTATCTCAGAGAAGAGTCTCATAACGAACGTTTATATACTCCTGGGCCTCCACAAGAAAAAGACTCATAACCCAATTACAAAATGGGTAAAAGATGTGGAAAGCATTTTCACAGAAGAAGATATTCAAATGGCCAACAGACATATGAAGAAATTCCACAACTCACTGGCAATAAGAGAGATGCAAATCAAAACCACAATGAGATATCATCTCACTTCAGTAGCAGTGACAAAGTTTAACAGGACAGAAGTAATAAATGTTGGAGAAGATGTGGTGAGATAGGAACTCTTTTACATAGTTAGTGGGACTGTAAAATGGTACTACCACCCTGGAAGGTATTTTGGTGCTTCCTTCAAAAAATGAACATAGACATTCCATTTGACCCAGTTATTCCACTGCTTGGAATATACTCTGAGAAAATGAGAACTGAGGCACAAATGGAGACTTGTACATGGAAACAGCCCAAATGTCCAATCAATTGAGAAATTATGTTACATTCACAAAATTAAATACTACGCAGCACACAGGAGCAATGAATTGGGAGGGACTGGAGAGC
>NW_006399981.1:1785684-1789042 GCF_000299155.1 Elephantulus edwardii
AATGAAGGAAATTATAAGAAAAGGCATAAACAAAATTAATTCAGCATAAAAAGTAGATGGAATAAAAAAATTAGCAACACCTCAAATAAGAGAACAGCATGAAATCCTGCCTAACATGAGTGCCCTCAAGGAAACATAATACCAGGCATATCAGCCAGTCACAAAAGAACGATTATGGTGTAAGACCACTACCATAAAAAGCTAAGTAGAGGTTTACACAGAGGACTAATTTTGGATGATTACCAGGAATGGGAAGAAGAGAGAGGGGCATGAAATTGATAAATAGCTGGCTGAAAGAAAAGGCAATATACCATATATTGATCAGACATCATAATTAATTCACTATATTAATCTCCTATAATTACTGTCATAAACATGTCTATGAATGAAAATCCAATGATTTGTAAACCTTCCCTCAAAAAACAGTTTTTTCAAGAACCTCAGAAACCCAGCGGAGAGTCAGATTTGAGTCAGTTCCAACTTGATGGCAATGAAGAGGTTAGTTTTCCCTCCCTACTTTAGGAGAAGGCTCACTTGCAACAGTATTCTGCACGTGCTTTGAAACTGAAGGACTCATGTTTCAGCATTAAAGCTTTTTTTTTTAACACGGCAAATGAAAAATGAAGTTGAATTTGGGAGGAAAAAGTGCTTTGATTAGTGAATGGCTAATGCCAAATATTATGTCTCCTCTAGGCTACATTTTGCTCTTCATTTCCCACTCTCCTTAAATTATGAAGAAGTATGTGCATCGGGATTGGAAGAAGACTTAACAACCTGTGTTATAAAGATGACACATGCTTGCTTGCAGAAAGTGAAGAGGACTTGAAACATTGCTGCAGATGATTATAGACTATAGCCTTCAAGATGGAATACATCTCAACATGAAGAAAACAAGAATCCTTACCACAGAACCAACTGACAAAATCATGATAGATGGAAAAAACATCAAAGTTGTAAAAAAAATAAAAGAAGGTGATTTCATTTTACTTGGATCCACAATCAAGACTAATGGTAAGAACAACAAAAAAGACTAATAGTAATAGCAGTCAAGAAGGATGTGCTGTACAGAGGAAATCTGCCATCAAGTGCCTCTCTAGAGTGATATAGAGCAAGGATATCAGTATAAGGACGAAGATATACTTTATCCAAATCTCAGTTTTCAACTATTTACCATGCATCTGAAAGTTGGCAATGAATAACGATGACAGATGAAAAAACCAATGTCTTTGAACTGTGCTGTTGGAAAGAGTATCCCATGGACAGATTATTTCATAGATTTTGCTGTTAAGGTTATCACTGGCTCATTTTGGGAAGCTGATCAGCCAGCAGGTCCTCCTCCTTCCTAGTCTGTCTTACTTTGAAAACTCTGCTGAAACCTGAGTAATCCAAGTGGTATTTGAAATACCAGTAACATTTCTTCCAGCATCACAGAATTATGCAAGTCACCAACAGTACAAGAAACTGACAGACAAGTGATAAAACTGCACCACTGTTGTTGTGACATACTATGGAGTCGGAACTGACTCTTAGCTGACTGTCTGGTGGGTTTTCAGAGGCAGTAAGTCAACACAGAAGGAGACTATACAACTTTCTGCTACAAAGCAACTGATGGATTCAAACTGCATGCCTTCACATTGGCAGCGCCACCCCTTACAACTAAGCCACCAGAGCACCCTAAAACTACATCACAGATTGGAAAAATATTAAGCACTTTGCAAAATTCACTGCACACTTTGGTTCAAAGAATAAAGCAGTAATATTTTATTTTACTTATAGCATGTGTAGATTTAAAAGTACAGAACTGGAGGTTATCACACAGAGTGTTAACGTTCCTATACAGAATACTTCATAAGTTTGTTAGCATGAAGAATGTTAAGTGTTCCTTTAGTGTGTTCAGTGAAAATAGTGAAGAATAGAAAATTGAACTACTTACTGTCCATGAGGATACCAACGGTGCTTGGTAGTAAAGAACATTTTGCTAAGTTGTTCTATCATGGGTCCTTGCTCCATGGGTTTATCTTTTACTTCTAATCTTGTTTTCAGCACTTGATCATGTGTTTCTTCACTAGGATGCACGGGATCTGGCCGAGGGATGGGCTACAAAATAATCAGTATTAAATAGCATCAAAATTGAGAAGGTTAACCAGCATTTGATTTGCATTTACAATAAAAACTTACTGCCATCAACGAGTTAGTTCCAATTCATAACAAGTGGTAAAGAAGCTGTGCTGCAGTGCCAAAGGCACGTGGTTCGAATCCACCAGCTGATCTGCAGAAGAAGGATGGAATCCTCCCATGTGATAACTGTCCCTGAAAACCCATTGGAGGGTCAGCGATGGGTCAGTTTCGACTTGATGGCTCAGAACAACAATGATCATGCTCTGGTTTCTGAGGACATACATTTTAATGGGAGGAGATGATCCATCGTTCTCTCAAGGTGCTGCTGGTCAATCTGAACCACCAAAGAACATGTTTCTAAATATGTTACTATCCAGGTCTAATATACAACACTGAAAAAGACGGAGTAACATACAGAGATTACAGTAATGTGCTTGAGCACAGCAGAGATTGTGAGGATGGCACAGGATCAGGTGGGGAAAGGTATAGGACAGCAACAAACGAAGACAGACGGTAATATAGTTCAATTATATCAGCTATGGAATACAAATTTCCAGAGAGGAGGAAAAGTAATCTGGAAGGAACAAATAATAGCTAAGAACATAAACTTCACCTTTTAGGCCCAGAGGTAAGAATAAGGGAGAGAAAACAACAACCACCTAAGAAGAAAACTCTTAGCGAAGCAGTAACTCTAAGTTACAGCCAACTTTCTATTACAGCCAGAAGGTGAAGGCAGAATTCTGTAAGAAGTAAAAGTTATGAGAGATTTTGCCAATAATCATCAAGTTCTAAAAGCACAATGGGAGATGTAGAAGGGAGAGAAAGGTAGAAGTATGATTCAGGATAGGGATGTGAGTTTCGGGCTTCTTGATAAATCCTTTCATGGGATCGGTCTTTGCCCAAACAGGGATAAAGTGTATTACCAGAAAAACAGGTACAATACAGAAGAATATACGAGCTCAAAGTCAGGAACTTGGGCCTGTCTTTCTTCCTACTTTAAATAAATGGAAACAAAACAGGAATTAGTGCCTGGGCTATCTAACTAGAAAACAAAAACGAAAACTAGCAAAAGAACATTTATGTATTTTGTCAAATCAACCAGTATTCTGGCATGTAGGGATGATTAGAAATTAAAAAAAAAAAAAAATAGGTTCTGCTAGAGATGTACCATGTGAGGATTTGAATTATCTAATTATTTTTTTCTCATAAAGCAAATCAAAATTGTTAACAATAGTAGAGG
>NW_006399981.1:1790187-1810373 GCF_000299155.1 Elephantulus edwardii
TACTGGTGCCAAGAGTGTTGACTGTGGAGCCAAGCAAACTAAAGCTGTTAACAATCTCAATCTCTTTACCATCCATCCTGATGCTGCAAATTGGTCCAGTGGTGAGAAAAAAATCTACCAGATTTTTAGACCAGAAAATTTATGTATAATTATGTTTAAATGGTTCCATTTGTATACTGGGAAGAAAAGCAATTTCAAAGAGATGAAGGGAGAAAATTTCAAACCACATAATATAAAACAAAATCTAATCCAAATAAAGAAAATCAACCATCACTCCTCTTTGGACACTGTAAGTGTCCACTGTAAGTGTAAACATTTCTAAAAGCAAGTTAAAAACAAGACAGTTCCTCATACGTACTTTTGTGTGTTCATACGGAATGTCCACAGAAGGGTGGTAGCATACTATTGTTCTGCCATCAGATGTCAAAGCAAGCTCCACTTTGCTAAAATAAAGTATTTATAAATACTGTTACACTATATTCAAGCACAAAGGTTATTCTTAAAGTTAAAATTCATTAACAACAATTTCGAAAGAAAATATGCTGCATCACTGGACTGGCAAGTCTGATAATCTACATATTGTAAAGGACAACTCGATCCACTGGGGGGGGGGGGATCTGCTTAACTAACACAAAAAACCTCTTACATTACTATTCTATCTAAATTATTCTTCAAACTGATATTTCATTCTTGTTGGGCAGCTCTGACCCAAAGGCCACTCTGCTCCAGCCTCTGGCAGCCAGGCACCAGAAGGGAGAAAAGGGCACTCTCCTCCCATTTACAGCCTCAGCAACACAAGGGAGGGTCAGCTACAAGGCAGTTACAACTCAATGGCAAAAAATGTTTGAGATTCAGTCACTGTTAGAACTTCTTTGCCTAAAAATCTACCTTTGAAAAGTTACTTTACACAGCTAAATTATTAAAGATCACAATGAGCACAGCATAATCCTCCCAGGTAAAGAATTATCTCAATTTCAGGTCATAAAAATGATGGCTGAGCACTTTTTCTAAGCCAGAACTTTTCCAAGCACTTTTAGTGGAAAAGCAGTAGTTTTCTACCATAAAAAGGGTTCTGCCATCAAATGAATTTGGGAACTGCTGGATACTATCCCTTTCCTCATTTTGGGCAGCATTGCTCTTAAGTATTTAATCTCTGGATGGATCTCATTCTTTCAGGTATCAAATAACTAAGTCAAATTTCCAAAGATCCTGACAACTGCTATTGTAGTTAGAGCCATACACATTCTAAGAAGGAAAACTTCCACCTTTTTTTTAACTTGTCCTTTTCTAGATACACATAAAATCAATGCCATCAGATTTGGCATTGGTAATTAAGTATAAAACCTATTTCCCCTAAGAAAGAAGACACAAAGTTATTTTATCATGATTTTAAAACTGAACACTGTA
The DNA here is from genome assembly GCF_000299155.1 of Elephantulus edwardii. Taxonomy (NCBI): domain Eukaryota; kingdom Metazoa; phylum Chordata; class Mammalia; order Macroscelidea; family Macroscelididae; genus Elephantulus; species Elephantulus edwardii. Next base: position 1,791,595 of record NW_006399981.1, read on the forward strand.
ACATGACTATAATAAGTATATTATAAAAAAAATGAAGTATATTATCAAATGATCTTTGGTGAAGGATAGAGTTTAAAAAAAAAACACAAAATAGTTATAATACTCAATTTTATAAGACTTTAAAAGTATTTCTACTTCCAATTTCATCACTTATAGGATCCACAAAAAAATACAATTATAATTTACATTAAAACTAATGTCATGAATTCTCAATAAAATATGATAAAAACAGAACAGGCTAATAAAATAAGATGTGGTTTCTGTGCATCCCTATAATATACTGTGCTAGAGAAAAAAGACAGTGTCTTATTCACAAGGTTCTCAAGTGATTCATAATGCTTACTACAATGACCTGGCTTGATTTAAGTATCCACAAAATGACAGTTGAATGAGGTATTTGTAATTTAAAATTATTCAATGTCAAATAAAAGATAAGTCAAATCAGCTTAACACACTTAAGTCCCAAGACTAAAAACCCTAACTTTTTTATGAAAGTTAACACATGCTTTGGGAAGAAAAGACTGCATCTCTAACAGAAAGTCTATCTTTGAACAACTAAGTATTCACAGAACACAGTAAAAATAATGATTTTTATTTAAAATGCTTATGAAACCAGATACTGAATAAAATCACTGAGATAATTTGAAATAACTTTTCATCTAAAATAAATGAAAGCATAATCAGAGAAGTATAAAATGCCAAACCAAAAATTAAATCATTTCAGACACAGACGACAGACTGTTATTTTTTCAAGTTAATTTAATACATACCAATTATAGTCATCTGGAAGAGAAGAATATGTAGATTTATGACGAACACAATATAAAACTCCATCTGCAAAGACCCCAAACAGTAGAACAGATTTAGTAAACTTCAGCATATGATCTCACAAACACATAAAGCTAGTTTTACTCATTCAATTGATATTTACTGTTTCTTATGAATAAGATCTGTAGTAGGGGATTAAGCACCAATGTTGTTGTTAAGTGTTGTAGAATCAACTACAATTCAAAGAGACCCTATAAACAATGTATCTGAACCTTTCCCTATCCTGTGCCATCCTCATCATCTCTGAGTTAACCACCCTTACAGTCACTGTGTCAATCCATCTCTTTGAAGGTCTTCCCTTCCTTTGCTGACCCTCCACCTTTCCAAGTATGATGTCCTCTTCCAAGGCCTGGCCCAAAGTATGTGAGATGAAATTTCACTATCCTTGCCTTCTAAGGAGCACCTGGCTGTACCCTTTCCAAGATATATTTGTCTTTTTGGCAGTCCATGGGATATTCAGCACTCTTCTCCAACACCACAACTTAAAGGCTCTCAATGAGTGTATACAAATGCAGTGCAAGACAAGTAAACAATCAAGTCCAATCTAGTATATATGCACTGTTAGGATGAGAAAGCATCAAGAGACAGAGGAACACCATGACATACCAGCAATTACAACTATACAGTATCAAGAATGCCATTTTCAAGAGATTATATCAAAACTGTTCTGAATGAAGCTGACTATATCTGGGCAGGAGGTTTGCTGACAGACTGGAACGGTTCCATGTACTTATTAGAGTAAGATCTGTTGTTGGCTGTTGTTGTTGTTATGTGCCTACAACACATAGCAACCCTATGTACAACTGTTTATATCTAACTATGTACAACTGTGTACATCTAACCTCCATTATCCCAGTCACTGGCTCTCATCCAGGCTCTTCCTCTCTTGTGCTATCCCTCCAATCTTCCAAGCATGATATCCCTCTCCAAGGACTGGTGCCTCCTGGCAACATGTCCAAAGTATGCCAGATGGCACTTCAAAAGCTGAACATAGAAATTCCTTATGACCCAGCTATCCCATTGCTTGGAATATATCCCAAGAAAATGAGAACTTTCAAGGGGAAAAAAAAAAAGAGAGGAACGAACTGGGTCGGGGGGGGGGGTGTGTGTAGAGAAAATAGTGCAACAATAAATAAACGGAAATCCAAAATCTCTATAAGTGTTCATTAAAATTAATAAAATGGGGAAAAAAAGAAAATGAGAACTGAGGCTCAAACAGACTTGTACACCAACATTCACAGCAGCATTATTCACCATCTGGGAATAGCCCAGATGTCCAACTACAACCTAATGGATTGACGAATTATGGTACACTCATCAAATGGAATACTATGTAGCACACAGGAGTAATGATTTTGTAAATTATTACCTAACCTGTGGAGGGACTGGGGAGCATTATGCTGAGTGAACTAACTCAGTCGTACAAGGACATATGCTATATATAATCCTTATTGTAGAATGAGCATGAGGATCTAAGAGAGGGGGAATGTGGAAGCAGAGGGATGAGGATGAATGGAGGGGTGTTAATCACAGGATTACACAATTTGACGGGTGGGGGGGGTGAAGGAAATGCGAAGGACACTGTGTGAAAAACTGTATTCAACTTTGTAAATAAATCAGTATAAAATTTTAAAACATTTAAAAAAAAATTCTTTGCCTCCAAGGAGCAGCCTAGTTTCACCCTCTCCAGGACAAACCTGTTTGTTCTCTTGGCAGTCCACATTATGATCAATATTCTTCTCCAGTACCATAGCTCAAAGGCACTAATTATTTCTCTATATTCCTTAGTCATTTTCCAGCTCTCTGATGCATAGTAAGCAATTGCAAAGAACATGGCCTGGATCAGACACACCTTAGTCTCTAGACTGACATCACTGCTCATCAGTACTCAGGAGAGGTCCCTGACAGCAGATTTTCCCAATGCAATTTGTCTTTTAACTGTGCTTTATTGACTATGCAAAGGCATTGGACTGTGTGAATCACAAAAAATTGTGGCTAAGTTGGAGAAGAACACCTGATTGTGCTTATGTGAAACCTGTATTTGGACCCAGAGGCAGTTGTCAGAAAAGAGCAAGGAAAAATTAGGAAAGTGCATGCCAGGGATGCATCCTACCTCCATACCTCTTCAATCTAAATACAGAACTGATCATCTGGGAGGCTGGGCTCTATGAAGAATGTGGCATCAGGATCGGAGAAAGACTCATCAACAACCCGTGCTATGCAGCAAACCCAATCTTGCCTGACAAAACTGAAGACAATGTGAGGCACTTGCTGCAGAAAGTCAAGGACTTCAGCCTTCAATATGGACTGAAGCTCAACATCAATAAAACAAAAATTCTCACCACTAGGCCAATTAGCAGCAGCATGACAGATGAAGAAAAAATTGAGATTGTTAACATCTTCATCTTGCTTGGCTCCACAACACATTGAGATCTGCTAGCACACAAATCTAGATCTCTGGACTAAGGCTTACAGGCAGGTGGGGTGCCTCTGGACATTTACTGGCAGAGTTAAAATTTAATTTTGCAATACTTGCCAGAGCAGGGATGAGGACAGGCCAAGAACCAAAGGAAAGAGATACACCTGTCCACAGGCACGTTGAGAAGAGGCTGTCTTGATTGAAGAACTGTATCCTGAGTCATTTCTGAACATGAATTATAACCTATTACTCCTCGAATAAACCAAATAATCATGAATATTGTTGAGTTCTGCATGGCTACTGCAAAAAATTATTGAACCCAGTAGAGAAGCAGGTGCTGTGGGAGTCAGTTGGTGTTAGAACTGGTGAAGATTGGAGGGTGGAAGCATGTCTGACCCTCACCTCACAAGTATTGGCAGTGGGTTTATCTTGGTCCTACTCCCACTTTTTAGAGTCAGAGGAAGTCAGACTCCCACACCAGGCCATTTTTTTAAAAGAAGGAGAAAAGAAAATGTATATGGGTATGTAAAAAAATGCTTCTATGGGTAGTATGCATAGCTCATAAAGGGAGAGTATGAGTTGTTAAGACAGAAAATAACTTGAAACTAGTTTTCTTAATCAAAATTCTCATCTTTCAAAACCGATTCCTTTTTGAAATTATCTAGATATTCAAGAGTGAAATAATTACTTTTAAATGTTTGAAAGGTTCTCCTACATTCAAAACTATTTTGTTGTTGTTGAGGGTTTGGGGGTTTTTTCCCTATACAAAGAAAACACTCAAAAGTAGTGCAATACATTTTTGTTTTGTTTTTTAGAGCAAGTGCCAAATATATCTTGGCTAAAGTCAAAGGTCAACTCCCAAGAGAACCTCTTGCTCACACTACATGAGACAGTAACTCTTTTGTCCATGCTTCTAAGATGACTTCAGTATGGAATGCTACCCCGCTTTTTTCAAATATCACTCACTTTTAAAAAATCAAATGCTCCTCTTCCATAAAACCTTTAAAAAATATTATTGTAATCTGTGTGAAAGTTTACAAAGCAAATGGACCTTCCATTCAATCATGCACTCACATTTTGTTTTTTATTTTGTTGTTATGTGCCGTCAAGTCAGAACCGACTCACAACTGAATTCCAATGGAGAGAATGTTTACAGAAAATGTAAATCATATGAGAGGAGAATGCCCATCTTTCTCCCAGAGTGGCGGACAGATTCAAAACACCTGCCTTTCAGGTAGCCGCTCAGCTTCACACCACTAGCCCACCAGCACTCCCTGAACCTTAATTACAGTTATCTAAAATGTAACTGCACGGCTCTCATTTCCTCTTGGTGATTCTCATTGCCTCTAGTAAATCTCTGTACTCTCCTCTAAGTCCGAACAGTGGAAAACAGTTGTCTATTTTACATATTCTCCAAGTATTATTTCATATGATATTACTTTCTCTTCTCTGTGGTCCTTTTTTCCATTTGCACTGTTGTTGTAGTTGTTATGTGCCATCGAGTCGTTTGTGAATCATAGCGACCCTATGTACAACAGCCCTAAACCCAGCTCTATCCTGTGCCAATCGCACTGCCTCTGACACACCCATCCCGATTACCCGTCACTGAATCAATCCATCTCATAGAGGGTCTTCCCCTCTTGCGCCGTCCCTCCACCCTCCCAAGCATGATGTCCCTCTCCAAGGACCTGTCTCTCCTTGCAACATACCCAAAGTATGTCAGACGAAGCCCCAGAATCCTTGCCACCAAGGAGTTGCTTGGTTTAACCCTCTCCAGGATGAATCTGTTTGTTTTCTTGGCAGTTCATGGTACATTCAATACTCTTCTCCAGCACCACAGCTCAAAGGCATCAATTCTCCTTCTGTCCTCCCTAGTCATTGTCCAACTCTCTGATGCATAACAAGTGTTTGCAAAGACCATGATCTGTATCAGGCACACCTTAGTCTCCAGAGAGACACCGTTGCTCTTGGGTATTTTAGAGGGGTCCCTAACAGTAGATTTTCCCATCACAATACATTTATTTTTATATCCTGGCTTCTGGTGCCAAGAGTGTTGACCATGGAGCCGAGCAAACTGAAGCTGTGAACAATCTCAATCTCTTCACCTTCCATCCTGATGCTACCAATTGGTCCAGTGGTGAGAATCTTTGTTTTCTTGATGTTGATCTTCAATCCATATAGGAGGCTGCAAGTGCCGCAGAAACCTCCTCATTTTCAGCAAGCAGGGTTGTATTATCTGCATAACACAGGTTGTTGATGACTCTTCCACCAATCCTGATGCCACATTCATCCTCGTACAGCCCAGCATCTCAGATGATCTGTTCTGCATACAGATTGAAAAGGTATGGAGACAAAATATATCCCTGATGGACCCCTTTCTTGATTTTGAACCATCCAGTGTCTCCCTGCTCTGTTCTGACGACTGCTCTTGGTCCAAGTATAGGTTTCGCATTAGCACAATCAAATGTTCTGGGATTCCCATTCTTCTCAGAGTCAGCCAAAGCTGCTTGTGATCCACACAATCAAAAGCCTTTGCATAGTCAATGAAGCACAGATAGACATTCCTCTGGTATTCTCTGCTTTCTGCCAAGATCCATCTAACATTAGCTATAATATCCCTAGTACCACAACCTCTTCTAAATCCAGCCTGCACCTCTGGCAGTTCTCTGTTGACATATTGCTCCAATCGTTTTTGGATAATTTTCAGCAAAATCTTGCTTGCATGTGGTATTAATGATATTGTTTGATAATTTCCACACTCTGTTGGGTCACCTTTCTTTGGAATGAGAACAAATATGGATCTTTTCCAGTCAGTTGGCCAGCTGGCTGTTCTCCAGTTTTCTTGGCACAACTTAGTGAGCACATGCAGGGTGGCATCTGTTTGTTGAAATATGTCAGTTGCTATGCCGTCAACTCCTGGAGCCTTGTTTTCTATTAATTCCTTCAGAGCAACTTGAACTTCCTCCTTCATCATCACCACAGGCTCTTGCTCATATGTTATTACATGAAATTATTCTATGTCAGCCAATTCCTTCTGATACAGTGACTGTGTACTCCCTCCATCTTCATTTAATGATTCCTGGATCATTTAACATTCTACCCAAAGTATCCTTAAGTATTGCCACCTATGGCTTGAATTTGTTTTACAACTCCTTCAGCTTAAGACATGCTAAGCATATAAAGTCCTTGAACAAAATTCACTGTTACCATGCAAAATATTGTTCAGCAAAATATCAGCCCCAAAATTCTACAGATATTAAAATAAAAAGCAGGAATTTAAATTTAAATTCAAAAATTAAATTTCAAAAGACTTATTCTCAATTATATGGGCTAATACAGAGAAGCACTGAGTAAGATCAGAGAATAATACAATTTATATATTTTTATTATTATCTGACCTTTCAATGAACTTCTTATTTAGAAACTAATAGTTTCTTTAAAAAAATATATCCTCTGAATATGAATCATTAAGTGATTACAAGTTCACTAAAAGAAACAATCTGGGAAACAGAGGTAGGACAGACAGAATTAAATTTTCTATAAATAGGCAGGAAGGCAAATTCAAGACAATTATATTTCATTTTAACTAGAAAGTCAGTAAAATTTTTACTCTGCACTTAATATTGCCATCTTTGTAGCCTTAAATTCTAGTTATTTCTACAGATGCCTGTTTTCATCTACACATCCAAAGAAGTCCCTTACAGCTAAGAATCACACCTTATTACCATGCCTCCTGCAGTGCTAATAAAAATTGATTGCTAAGCAGCATCTAAAAATGTTAATTTCTGCATAATTAAGGCTAGAGAAAGTCATTACCTGGCATTTTGCCAAAAGAAATATTCTAATGTGGTAGGAACCAGAAATTCTAAATATATAATTGGGATTGATGCCAAAGGGAACACCAATCAACTCAAAGCAACTTAGTAAGAATTTCAGAGACAGTCCGCTCTCCATAATTGATGGGCTATTCTTGTACATATATATAGAACTGTACTTAGGTAAGATTTAAAAAGTTGAAAGGAGATAGAACAGAAAACATACTGGACTAACACCAGGACCTATGCTTTGGTGACAGCATTCATTTACCAGAAATGTGACCCTGGGTGTGCTTCTGAAACCCAGAGATTTGAAGTTCCTTCACATCTTCATAAAGGTAATATGGCATGCCTAAGGAGTACTGGTGGCTCTAGGGTAGAATTCTCACCTTCCATGTAGGAAATCTGAGTTCAAGTCCCTATCTGTCAATAGAAGTTTATGAATTACTGTGGTTGGTGCCAAAAATGCTTTCTGCAGTTTCGAGACTACAAGTAGGAAGAAGGTCCTAGCGATCTACTTGCAAAAATCAGTCAATGAAAACCAAATGAGTATAGTAGTTTGATCCAAAACCGATTATGATCAGGTAGCACATCCTTCCATTTAGGCTAACTAGACCTTTGTCAATAATAATGACTTTGAAAACCACATTATGTGGGTTATGTACTTAAGAAACTATAAAATGTTCTTCAGTTCCACTTCCTGTATATTTAGGAAACTTAAAATTTTCATTCTGGAATATAATTAAATCTTTTTAATATTGCTCACTGAACTTTCCCCTTAATCATAGTTCTGATCTGTCTCCAAACTTAGTATCATTCTTTTCTTATAAAACATATTTCAACAGTAACACTTAAAATAGAAATTGTGGCAGAATAAGGGGCAGCTTCAACACACAAGAAGATGTGATGTCACTGAGTAGTGGGATGACTGACTGATAATGAAGTCATTCTCTGAGCTAGCTCAATTTCATATTTACCTAGTGATATTAGAGAGGTATTCCAGTTCACTCAGATGATTTATAATCCCTATAATGTGTGAGAGGCACTAAGTCAAATATCTAAGCCCACTGCAATCAAGTGGTTCCCAACTCACAGCAACACCCCCGTCAGATTCACAAGGCTGTAAATGTTTACAGGAAGACACTGCCCATCATTCTTCCAGGGTGCAACTCATGGATCCATACCACTGATCTTTCAGTTAGCAGCACAATATGTAACACACCATGCCACCAGAGTTCTCTTACAAGGCATGAAGGAGCTCTGATGGCGTAGTGGTTAAGGAGTTGCACTCCTAACTCAAGAAGGTAGGTGGTTCAAATACACAGTTGCTATCTCCATGGGAGAAAAAATTAACTACCTCCTCTTATGTGACTGAAAGCCTCTGAAAACCCAGTGGGGTTATGAGTCAGTACCAACTTGACAGCAATAAGATGAGCTCAAGGACACCAAAATAAATTAGACATCATATGATCTAATATGATCTAATAAGGAAGTACAGCCAACTTTCAGTTATCCAGAAATTTATTTGGTTTCAGATTAACCTGTGTAAGGCCTAATTAGGGAGCTCTCGTGGCCTACTGGCAAAGAGCTGCGCTGCAATCCTAAAGGCACACGGTTTGAGGGTACCAGCTGCTGCACGGGAGCAGGATGGGCAATCTCCTCCAGAGCAATTAACTGCCTCTGAAAACCCACTGGAGGGTCAGCCATGGGTCAGTGCCGACTCAACAGTAAATAACCACAACAAGGCCTAATTACTCTTCACTGTACAGACTAGGGAAAAACCGATTAGCTCTAATGTTCCAACAGCACTGGGTGGGATCCTGTAAGGGCAAAGGGGAGAACAAGCAGTAGAGAGCTTTCCCAATTCTCAACGAGAAAAACGCTCCCAGATCACCAAGAGCTATAATTCATTTGTTCCCCGCTGATTCGAGTCTACAGCTAAGTCCCTTAGCAATCTTCTCTACTAATAAATTCCAAGATGACACATAATAAACATTTATACTCAGAAGCCTAAAGAAAAAGAAAGCAAGGGATGGGAAGAAACTAGTGATGGAAGGCTTCCTTTACAAATATGATTTAGTAAAATCTGAAAATTCTATTCAACATAGATTTTTACAGGAAATGTGCATTCTTCCCTTACTTCAAGTCCCACCAACCCTTTACTTATTATTCTACTTTTTCCCCCTTTAATTTTTTGTTGTACATTTTCTCCTCGCCTTTCCCTGCATCCTGACTTGCAATGTACCCCACATTCCAGATTGTTCTCATATATATAATCACAAATTCCCTTCAGACAGTTCTTCCCCTCATCTGCTCTGATGCAGTGTTCATTATCCACTCATTCCCCATGCCCTCCTCCAATCCCCCATTTTTGTCCTATTTTATAACAGCAATGCTATGCAGTATTTGTCCTTTTGTGACTGAGATATTTCGCTTGGCATAATGTCCTCAAGGCTCCCCCATGTTGTGTAATGTTTTACATTTTCACTGTTTTTCAACGCTGCACAGTATTCCATCATGTTGATATACCACAGTTTTTCTATCCATTCGTTTGTTGATGGGCACTTGGGCTGCTTCCATCTCTTTGCTACTGTGAATAATGCGGCAATAAACATGGGTATGCGTACAACTGTTTAAGCTGTGGCTCTGGTTTCTTTAGGGTATATTCCCAGTAGTGGAATTACTAGATCAAATGGTATTTCTATTTCAAATTTTTTGAGAAAGTGCCAGACTACCTTCAATAGTGGTTGTACAATTTTACATTCCCACCAGCAGTGAATAAAAGTTGCATTCTCTCTACAACTTCACCAGAATTTGTTACTTGCTGCTCTGATAAACTTTGCTATTATGTCTGGGATAAGATAGTATCTCACAGTTGTTTTGATTTGCATCTCTCCATCTCTCTGAGAGCTAGGAATTTTAAACATTTCTTCATGTGTGTGTTTGCCATCTGAATGTCTTCTTTCATGGTCTATTCATATCCTGTTCTGATTTTGTGATTGAGTTGTTTACCTTTTTCTTGTTGAGGTGCTGGAGTATTCTATATATTTTAGACATAAGTAAGTCCCTTATCAGATATGTCATTGCTAAATATTTTTTCCTAGTCTGTGGCTTCTCTTCTTACCCTGTTGGAGAAGTCTACTGATGTATATAGGGATTTGATTCTTAGAAGGTCCCATTTGACTATTTTATTCTCTCCTGGTTGTAGGTTTATCATTATGTTTGGAAGACTGTTCATGCAGTGAATTAGAGCTTCTAGAGTTTTTCCTAACTTTCCTTTTTTTGAATTTTATACTCTTTGGTTTTACTTTTTTTAACCTTATTCTTCAAACTGTTTCCCCCTTAAGTCACTAAACTTTCAATTACAAATAGTGGTAAGTAGACAACACAAAGGAAGAAATAAAATTTAGGCACAGACATATAAAGAAGAAATTTGGAAAAAAGCAAAGAACAAAGATGTCAGTTTAAAGGCTAAGGTTCTCCTGATCCAAGACCTGGTATTTTTAACTACTTCATCCTGATGTGAAAGTTGGACAATGAATTAAAAAAGACCATGAAGAATTGAATAGTGGTGTTTGCAAAGAGTATTGAATATATCATCTGCCAAATATACTACCAACAGAATAAACAAATCTGTTTTGGGAGAAGTACAACAAGATAGCTTCCTGAAGAAGAAAATGGTATTTGGTCTCACATGCTCTGGGTATACTGTCAGGAGGGAACAATCCTTGGACAAGGACATTGTGCTTGGGAAGGTGGAGGGTCCTAGAAAGAGAGGAAGATCCTCAATCAAATGGTCTGACAAGGTGAATACAACAGTGGGCTTGAGCACGGGGAAGATGCTCCTTAGAGGCAAGGATGATAAAACTTCATCTTATATGCTCTGGACATGCAGTCAGAAGAAGCCAGTGCATGAAAAAAGACACCATGCTTGGAAAAGTCAAGAGTCAGGGGGGAAAAAAACCTTTTAAGGAGACAGTTTAACACAGTGACTCCAACAGGAGAGAGATAAGCAGAAGAGAGCTTGAGAATGGTGCACAGTCAAGATTTCAATAGGCTGTCCACAGGACACTATGAGTCACAGTCACTCCACAACAACTCACAATAACAACTAAGTGCACTTCAAAAACGAGAGAAAAGAACTCACAGCCAGAAAACAAGGACAGTAAATGTATTCCTGGCTGGGAAATATTTCACTATTTAATTTCAATATTCTATTTCCTTAATATTTTCTCCAAAGCCTTTTAAGCTACATTAATAGTTTTTCAAGATAATATTAAACTATGTACAATTATTTTAAAAAGAAAGGAAGAAATTACATGTAGGTCTGGGTTTTAAAATGGCTAGATTCATGAGGGAGGGAGAGAGGAAGAACACACGAGAATACAGTCAACTATTACAGAAACTGCTGTTATGTGACACTGAGTCAGAACCAACTCCTAGATGACCCTCTAATAGGTTTTCAAGAGTGTAAATAACCGAGGCTTTGGCTGTGGGTGCACAGGGACAGACTGGCCATCTTTCTCCTGCCAAGTGGCAGGTGGATTCAAACCCCAAGCCTTTGTGCTGAAAGTCTAACTCCTTACCACTAGGCCACCAGAGCCTCCTTTTAAAGAGAAATAGTTTGTAAAAAAACAGGACTGTAAATTTGTTCTTTGTCTGCTAATTAAAGAATTATTTTAAAAAATACAGAAAATAAAGTATGAATTATGCAAATAAGACAAAGGGTTTTTCCTATTATATTACTATATTCTTACTTCTGCCTTGATTTAAATTCCATGTGTATGACACAGTTTAGGCCAGATCTTTTATTCTAAATTAACACACACATGGAGTTTTGGACTAGTGAGTAAGGAGTTATGCTGTCACCCCAAAAGCAGGTAGTTTGAATCCACACCAGCTGTTCCACAGAAGAAAGAGAGTCAATCTCCTCCTGTGTAATTTACAGCCTCTGAAAATCTGCTACTAGAGGGTCAGCTATGAGTTGGATCCAACGGCACATAACAACACATATATATATATACACACACACACAATCATACATATACTTATGTATATGGTTGTTTGTTGTTGTATGTACCGTCAAGTCACCTACGACTCATAGCAACCCTATGTACAACAGCCCTAACCCCTGCTCTATCCTGTGCCAAACTCACTGTCTCCAACACATTCACTCCCATTACCCCAGTCACTGAATTGGTCCATCTCATTGAGGGTCTTCCTCTCCTGCGCTTGTCCCACCACCTTCCAATCATGATGTCCCTCTCTAAGGACTGGTCTCTCCTTGCAACATGCCCAAAGTATGTCAAAGCTTCAGAATCCTTGACACCAAGGAGCAGCCCGGTTTCACCCTTTCCAGGATGAATCTGTTTGTTCTCCTAGCAGTCCATGGTATACTCAACGCTCTTCTCCAGCACCACAGCGCAAAGGCATCAATTCTCTTTCTATCATCCCTAGCCACCGTCCAGCTCTCCCATGCATAGCACGCAACTGCGAAGACTATATCCCGGATCAGGAGCAACTCAAGTCTCCAGACTGACGTCATTGCTCTTCAGTACTCTTGAGAGGTCCCTCACAGCTGACTTTCCCAGTGTTAATTCGTCTCTTGATTTTCTGGGTGATGGTAGCAAGAGTCTTGACTGTGGAGCCAAAGCAAACAAAAACTGTTAACTATCTCAATCTCTTTACCATCCATACAATTGGCCTAGTGGTGAGAATCTTTGTTTTCTTGATGTTGAGCTTCAATCCGTATTAAAGGCTATAGTCCTTGACCTTCTGCAGCAAGCGCTTCAAGTCCTCTTCAGTTTCTGCAAGCAGTGTTGTGTTATCTGCATAATGCAGGTTGTTGATGTATATGGTAGACCATCTTTTAACTAAACAAGTGGAATTTGAAAATGGTTCTGTTCTATGATCTGCTCCCTTGCCCCCTCGTCTATTTAGAGAACTTTCCAATACCAATAGATGTTGGTTAAGATTTACATGATATTCACAGAAAAGATTAAATTTCTGAGAGATGTTTAGGTGTGTTACTTTTTTCAATTATTACAAATATCCCACAATTAATAGGCATACGTAATTAAAGCGATATACAACAACAAACACTTAAAATTTTCTATAATAAACACATTATTTCTATAGTTGAAAAAATTTAGAACTCTTTTTTAAAATAGTAAATCATATTACTTACTTTGAATTGGAAATAAATGTTTTAAGGCAGGTCTGTTTGACAATGCCCATTTTACTGCTGCTACTGCCATGGTGACACAAGACGATTAGCATGTAATAGGAAAAAGTGGCTTTGAAGACAGACTGCTTTAAAATTTGCTTCCAGTCACACTTATTTTCAACCCTGTTTAAGAGATAAAGAAAAATCAGTATAATAATATATAAAAATATATAATATAAATCAGTAAAATAATGTATATATATCACTACAAAAATAAGAAAGCAGCACCCAGAACTAAAGCCATTTTAAGCAAAGCTTTTAGAGAACTTTCCATTCAACTTAGCAGTAGGACAGAGAGCAGTAACATCAGAACATAATATCAGAAAGCCTGCACTACATCTATTACTGTTCTTGTTGTTGAGTGTCGCCAAGTCAGAACTGACCCATAGTTGACCGGCTGGTGGGTTTTCAGAGGCAGTTAATGGCATGGGAGGAGACTGTCCATCCTTCTTCCATGGAGCAGCTGGTGGATTTGAACCATGTGCCTTCAGTGCAGCTTCTTGCCACTGGGTCACTAGTGCTCCTCAGTACCTGTGCTTTTCTTTCCACTTAATAAGTGCTCAATGAATGAGGAATTACCCTTAAAGGCATTCATTCACACTAGTACATAGTCCTAGTTTCTCTGAGTGCAACTCATTAGTTACTACATTATGTAAAGTTGTATTTTCTTCCTGGTTAAAAAAAAAATATTGAAACAGGCCTATCATTAGCCTATTAAATGCTGATTTAGAGGCATACATATAAAAGTATTAAAGTTCCAAATAAAATTTGGCCATTGTACATAAAGTGTTCAAAGGTGCTTTCACCATTACATTTTACTGTCATATTAATCCTAGGAAGTACCTTTATTTGCATTCAGGAAGATAGTGAAAGACTAGATTTAACAGATTTTCTTCCAAGGACTTTAAACACACACACACACTCTCATAACAACAACAAAAAAATACTTTGCTTGAGTTTACTGTGACCCTTCACCAGTTTCTGATGATGTAGTATCTTTTTTAGGGAGAAAGTGCCTTTCTCCCAAGAACAGCCAGTAGAGTCAATCTTGAACCTTCATCAGTGCAACATGTAACTCTCTACACCACCAGAGCTCCTTCCCAGGGATTTCAGAGTCAGTCATTTGTTGTTGTTGTTGTTGTTAGGTGCTACCAGTAAAGTACAACTCATAGAGATCCTATGAACAGACCTGAACTATGTCCTATTCTACGCTATTCTAACATACATGAGCCCACTGCTGTAGTCACTGTGTCCATTCACTTCCTAGATGGTCTTTCTTTCTTTTGCCCACCCTCTACCTTCCCAAGCATGATGCCCCTCTCCAAGAACTAGCTTCTCATAACAACATGCCCAAAGCATGAGAGACAAAGCTTTGCCTTGCTTTGGCTTCACTTTTCCCAAGGCATTAACTATCTGTTCTTTTGGCATTCCATACTAGTAGGCTCCAACACCACAGTTCAAAAGCATCAATTCTTCTTCTATCAACCTTATTCATTGTTCAGCTCTCAGATGTGTATCAAGTGTCTGAAAAGACCATGGCCTGAATCAGGTGCACATTAGTCTTCATACTGGTATACTCACTCTTCAGTTTTCTGAAGAGATCCCTGACAGCCATTTAGATATATGGAAATACTCCTAAAATCATTAACGAAGTGACCCTCAATCTTGTGACGGGTAAAATGGAGATAGCAATTATCATCTCCACATTTTAAATATGTTACTGTTGTTGTGTAGTGTTAAGCTCAGAACTGACTCATAGCTGACCCTCTGGTGGGTTTTCAGAGGCAGTTAATTCCAGGGAGGAGAGACTGCCCATCCTTCTCCCGAGGAGCAGCTGGTGGCCTTGAATGCCTTTCCGATTGCAGCACAGCTTCCTGCCCAAGCCACTACAGCTCCTGGCACATAAATTTTGTTACACTCCTTGTACTTAAATGTTGCAGTGATTTTATTTCCTTTCCTTGGGCCGTAAAAAACGTAATTTGGACACAGGTCGTGCATTCTTATTTGCTAAGCGCTGCTAAACCTGATCGCAAAGAATGTACTCTACAACCTGCTTTCTTTTTTATTATTATTAGTGAAAAAAACGTAATTTGGACACAGGTCGCGCATTCTTATTTGCTAAGCACTGCTAAACCTGATCGCAAAGAGTGTACTCTACAACCTGCTTTTTTTTTTATTATTATTATCATGAATTTTAATGAAAGTTTACAGAGACTTTGGATTTCCATTCACTCATTGTTGCACTTTTCTCCCTGCCCAAACCTCCCCCCAGTTCGCTCTTCTCTTTGAAAAGGAAAAGAAAAATACTTTTATTGTTATACAATCCCTCCCCCCAAGTCCACTCCACTATGCAGCCTTTTTCTGGATTCCTGTCATGTCAATAACACCTAATCACATATCCCTTTTAAACAGTTTTCTCCCTCATCTGTTTCAATGCAGTATACATAATTTATCCCATCTTTCTCAGTCTCCCTCCAACCCCGATGACAGTCCCGTTTTACAACAGTGGCACTATGCAGTATTTATCCTTTTGTGACTGAGATATTTCACTCAGCATAATGTTCTCCAGGGTCACCCATTTTGTCTATTTCATAAGTTGTTTCTCAAAGCAGCGTAGTGATCCATTGTGTGAATATAACACAGCTTCTCTATCCATTCCAACTCTTTGCTATTGTGAGCAAAGCTGTGATAAATATGGGTGTGCATATAACTGCTTGGGTGGCGGTTATAGCTTCTTTGGAGTATATTCCCAGGAGTGGAATTGCAACTTTTTGAGAAAGCGTCATACTGCCTTCCATAGTGGTTGTACCAATAACCGGCTTTCAAACACAGTAGGTGCTCCGACTTCCAGGCGGAACTCATACAGTTCAAAAATGAGGTTCAGAGAAGTCAAGCATTCTAAACATTCTGCTGCTAAAGTATGGCATGAGTGGAACGCAAATTCACATATTGTAGCTACATGTCCAAGTGCAGATCTGTATCTGACCGCCAGGGAACTGAATTAAAAGCGGTGGGTCCTTCGCCGCACAAGGCAACCTCGAATCAAAAGCTACGGAGGCCGGAAGAGCCTAAAAGCTGAAAAAGGCTTACGAGTAGAACAAGAACCCAGGGCCCAGATACTAAGGACTTCAACCTGCCGGGGTATCAGGGTCTCGAACTCCACCACCTTCACCCGGACAGGCACCAAACCTGGTATGCACCACGCGACCACACGCTGGCCCTCTGCAGACGGACAGGCGAATTCCTGCAGCCGAGGACAACCAGCCAGAGACTTCGACACCTACTGATAAACTTTCTGAGTCAGCCCTGATCCTCTCAACTATTCAACGAGAGAAGGAGAAAGAGGGCACAGCAATTACCTTGACAGCTTCTCACGGCGACACCGCCATCTTCTCTCAATCAGGGTCCTACGATACCAGCCCCTCTGCCCGCCCAGACCGCGAGGTATGCTGGGAAATGTAGTTTCCAGGGGCGAGAGACTCCTGGCGCCCGAGAGGGACAAAATTGGTTTCATTTCCTTCTCGCTTGATCTGCTGGAGCACAGAACCAATGTTCTTGGTCTTTACCACAAAAAAAAAAAAAAAGTCCCTCAGTTACACATCCGTAAATTGTAAAATAAAGAAGAGGAAAGTATGCGAATAATCACAGAACCATAAATGGTCTTATGGATAAAAGATTTCCTAAGAAACAACCTTATTTCCTAAGAAACAATCTTAGCCTTCACAGCTGAATTCTACCAAACATTCACAGGATCTATCACCAATTCTACTGAAATTATTTCAAAAAATTGAAAAAGAAGAAACCCTCTCAGAGGCATTCTAGGAAGCAAGCATAACCCTAATACCAAAACAAGGCAAAGATTTTACCAAGAAAGAAAACTACAGACCAGTATCTTTTATAAACATAGATGCAAAAATTCTTTAAAAAACGCTAGCCAATGGAATAAAAAGAAAATAAAATTCACCTTTGAAGATATTCAAGCCAGAAATTTGAACTTAGAAATCCAAAGAATTAAGAGTATTTTGTTGAGCATGAATTTTTTAAATTGCTTTGATCAAAATTAAAAATTTATTGTAAAGTTAAACCCAGGATAATACAGGGGTTTTGTTTTATTATTTTACATTACGTGTAAATTTTCCTCTGCTTTTTAAAAATACTTAAGAATTTTTTATACCATAAACAAGTTTAAAACTCTTTTCAAGAAAATTCCAATTACGTAATCTTGAAACATTTAGAAGTGCACCATTCACACTTGAAACTGTTGCCAGATGTCATTTTAACAAATCAGCATGGTAAGAATTTGTGCCTGTTTCAATATACTGTATCTGGTTTCTAATGTGTTATAGCAACATCATTTTGACTTGCATTCTGATCATCTAGGATTGACTTTCAATAAAATATGTAAGGAACCAATTTTAAATAATAAATTACTATTACCAAGTGGGATTCATAACAGGTACGCAAAGATGGTTCAACATAAAAAAATCAACATAATTCACCATATTAACGAAGCAAAAACCAAGAACCGTATGGTCTTAACAATTGATTCAGAAAAGGCATTTGGCAAAATCTGATAACAACACGCAGCAAAATTGGAATAGAAGGCAATTTCCTCAACATAGTGAAAAGTATATATGCAAAACCAAGAGCCAACATAATTCTCAATGGAGAAAGACTAAAAGCATTTTCCTTGCAAACAGGGACCAAACAAGGATGCCCACTGTCACCACTTCTATTCAATATTGTGTTGGAAGTGCTTGCTAGGGCAATACCACAAGAGAAGAAAATATGAGGCATCCCTATTGGAAAAGAGATGGTTAAACTATCACTATATGCAAATGGTATGGTAGTGTACACAGAAAACCCCAAAGACTCAACAACAACAAAAAAAAACCTGTTAGAGTTAGTAGGTCAATTTAATAGAGTGACAGGATATAAGATCAATATCCAAATATCAGTGGGATTCCTCTACAGTAACAAAGAGAACTCAGAGAAGAAAATCAAGAAAGTAATATCATTTATAACAGCCAACCACAAATTGAGATACATGGGAGTGAACCTAACGAGAGATACAAAAGACCAATACAAAGAAAACTACAGAGCATTTCTGCAAGACCCAATAAAATATCTAAAGAAATAGGAAAATGTGCCCTGTTATTGGGTAGGACAATTTAATATTGTGAAAATTACAATCATACCAAAAACAAACCACATGTTCTAATGCATGTTCCAATGCAATCCCAATACAGACACCAAATTTTTCAAGGAGATCAAAAGGGAAATTGTCAAATTTACTTGGAGAGGCAAGAGACCCCAGATAAGCAAAACATTTCTGAGAAACAAATATGAGGCAGGAGTCATGGCACTCCCTGATCTCAAAACCTGCTACACAAATTGGAAAAATATCTGCAAAAGACTCAAGCAAGACCCACACCTCACTCCATACACAAAAACCAACTCAAGGTGGATCATGGACCTAGGACTAAAACCA
>NW_006399981.1:1813048-1819439 GCF_000299155.1 Elephantulus edwardii
TGATGGACTGAGAAATTATGGTACATTCACACAATAGAATACTATGCAGCACGCAGGAGAAATGATTTTGTAAATTACTACCTAACTTGGGAGGGACTGGAGAACATTATGCTGAGTGAACCAACTCAGTCCCATAAGGACAAATACTGTAGAAAAACCATTACTATCTACCAGATGCTCTGCTGGAGAAGGAAGAACAATCTCCTCCTTGTACCCATCAGATTTGACTTGACGATACACACACAAAGAATTATAAAATACATTTTTAAAAAAAAGGCATTAATGTAGAATGAGGATCCAAGGAGGGGGGTAGGGTGAAAGCAGAGGGGTGAGGATGGGCTGGAGGGCTGCTAATTACAGAATTGCACAATTTGATGGAGGTGGTGGTAAAAGAAATGTAAAAGATACAGTGTGAAAAACAATGCATTTGAAGTTTATAAAGAAACCAACATAAAATAAAATGTAAAAAAAATTTTAAAGATTTTTTAAAAATTAAAAAAACATAACCTAAGAATACTTTGGAAAGAATGGGGATCCAGAACACTTAATTGTGCTCATGTGAACCCTATACTTTGGAACAAGAAGCAGTAGTAAGACTAGAGCAGGAAAACACTGGTTCAGGATCAGGAAAGATGTGTATCAGAGATACATCCTATCTCCATAATCTATATGCAAAACAGATCATTTGGGAGGCTGGACTTTATTAGGAGGACTGTGGCATCAGTATTGGAGGAAGACTCTTCAACAACCTGAGTTATGCAGATGACACAACCTTGCTTGTTGAAACTGAGGAGGACTTGAAGTGCTTTCAACTCAAGATCAAGGACTGTACTCTTCAATATGGATTGAAGCCCAGCATCAAGAAAATAAAGATTCTCACCACTGGGACCAATTAGCAGCTTCATAATGGATGGAGAAGAGATCGAGATTGTTTATAACTCCAGCTTGCTTGGTTCCACAATCAATACTCTTGGCACTAGCAGCTAGGAACTCAAAAGACAAATTGCATTGAGAAAGTCTGCTGTCAGGCACCTCTCCAAAGCACTAAGAAGAAATGTTGTTTCAGGCCATGGTCTTTTCAGTCACTTGCTTTGTGTCTTAGAGCTGGACAATAAGTAAGGAGGACACATGAAAAATTGTTACCTTTAACCTGTGGTACTGGAGAAGAGTACTTACTAACCCATAGACTGCTAAAAGAATAAAATAAGATATATCTTAGAGAAGGTGCCACCAGAGTACTCCTTAAAGGCAAAGATAGTGAAGTTTTATCTCATAAACTTCGGGCATATTGCTAGAAGGGATTATTCTTTGGAAAAGGACATCATGTTAGAAAAGATAGAAGGTCAGTGAAAGAGAGGAAAAACCTCCACACAATGAATTAACTCTGTAGCAATGGGCACAAGAATGTCAGGAATGATGAGGATTGTTCATGGAGTCACTAAGTACTTGACAGCACATAACAACAACAGTATTCCAGGAAAACAAAAAGTGTGGTGTGGCAGAGAGGAGGATTTGGCCTTCTAAAGGAGGTGAGGAGAGGCTTGCCATGCCTGGTCATTATGAGGGTGGAAAGCATACACAGACTCCTGAGACTTGCTTTGCATTTTCAGGAGAGAAGATGCCTTAGCGTTTGCACTTGTATTCTTACCTCTTTCTGTGGTCATTACCTCACTTTACACAAATCTTATTTAAGTATAATTTCAGAAAAAACCATGCCATGTTTTTCTTCATAACACCTCCCATTATGTGGCCTTATAGTAGCAGTCGTTTATATCATTTCCATCACTTGCATTTGCTAGAGTTCTGGTTACCTAGTGTTAAGGAGCAGTACTGCCAATCCAAAAGCACACAGTTTGATTCCACCAGCTGCTCCTTGGGAAAAAGATGGAAACCCTGTGCGATTTACTGCCTCTGAAAACCCATTGAAGAGTTAGCTATTGGTGGGTTCTGATTCAATAACATACAACAACAATATTGCAATCAGAGTGCTCCTTAGAAGCGAGACTAATGAAACTTCATCTCACACACTTTAGGCATATTGTTAGGAGAGACCAGTCTGTGGAAAAAGGCATCATGCTGGGGAAAGGAGGAAGATACACAAAAGAGAGGAAGACTCTGAACAACGTGATGGCTTTAGTTATACTCGACTGGACAGCACCTAACAACATATGTGGCAGTCAAGATTTACAGCTTTGAAAACCCTGTGGGCAGTTCTACTTTATAGGTTTACTGAGTCAGAATTATCTTGACAACAGTGGTTTGATTTCTTGTAGAAACTCCTTTAAAACGTAAATTCTAAAATCAAAAGTATTGTAAATAAGAAATCATGGTAAATGTAGGTTTCAAAGGTGTGTTTCTTCATTGCCCCACAAAATACCCACCTCCTTGAATCTGATCTTTACGCATTTGGAAGTGCACACAGAGCTTGGTCCTTTCCATTCTTGTCTATCCCTCAAAGCGACTCTTTGAAGTCTCTCTGACCGATGCTACAGGAAAGAACTGAGAAGAGAAACGGACTTAAATAAATAACTTACTGGACTTGTTGGACATTCACTGTTTGAAATGCAAGAGGGATGAATCAAAGATGACTCTAGAAGTCTAATTTAGTTATGTGATTAATTGAGCAGAGACAATAAGGCAGCCCAACAACAAGGAGATTTCTTTGGTGGAGTCAGGGAAGAGCTCACAAAGTGGAGAGAAGGAAAGAAATTGCTTCATAGCACAAAGCTTTCTGCGTATGATTTACAGACAGCTGCAGCTGCAGTTAAAATCTGATTGCACTTTGAGCCTTGATAACATTCTAGATGGCGTTTTTAATGCTCTATGCCATTTCTGAGATGTTCCCACCAAAGCAGGAATAACATTGTCAGAAGTATTCAAGAAACTACAGAATGAGAAAAATCAATTTACATCCACAGAAAAAGTCATCAGAACTTTCCTGCATAATCTCCTAGAACAGAAAAGACGTTAATACAGGGGCCATTCTATTAACATAAGGGCATTTGTGTGAGAGTCTGAAATCAGAGGCACTTGGTCTGTGTATAAATGTTGTTAGATGCTGTCAATTTGAGTAGGATTCATAACAATCTTGTGAACAACTGAACTTCTGAACCCTGTCCTATCCTGGGCCACCCTCATTATTTCTGACATATTTGGGTATCAATTGTTGTTGTCATGTACCAACAAGTCAGAACCAAGCCATAGCTGACCCTCCAGCAGGTTTTCAGTAAATTGCACAAGAGGAGATTGCCCATCTTTCTCCCACAGAGCAGCTGGTGAGCTCCAACTGTATACCTTTGTATTGGCAGTGAAATTTCTTACTATTAATCCTTCAGCGTTCCCTGTGGATAAATAAAGCCATAGGAAAACAGAGCTTTAGGTTCATTTTGAAGTCTTGACAGGAGTCTGGAATTTATGTTGCGTTTTTAATGGTTGCCTTTCCAAGGTAATCTCCTTAACCATGCTGCTAACTTGGGCCATATACCTCAAGGAAAACATTCCTTTTTTTCTGAGACCTGGCCTGTGCAGAATAGCTAATGTATTTCCAAAGGGTCTTTGTTATTATGGACAAATATATACAATAGCTGGTGCGTGAAGGGTGTTAAGATTATTGCCAAATCTTTACAACAGACCTCCAGAACACACTCAATTCAGGAACGGTTGTTTTTGTTAGGTGCCATTGAATGAACTCGCCTATAAACAACACGTGAAAACCTTGCACTATCCTCTATGCTGCTCATGCTCAAGTTCATTGTTAAGGTCACTTTGCCAATCCTAATTGCCGAGGTGGTTCTTCTCTTTCACTGACCCTCCACCTTCCTCATCATGATGTCTTTTTCCAAGAATTGGCCTCTCCTCACAATAAGCCCACATTAGGTGAAAAAGTTTCATTATCCTTGCCTCTAAAGAGCCAGCTGGTTGCACTTCTACCAAGACAAATTGTTTAGTGTTTTTTGGTAGTCCATGGTATATTCAATACTTTTGTCAGCACCACAACTCAAAGATAAAATTTCTTCTTCAGGATTCCTTCTTACTGTCCAATTTTCATATGCATATGGAGCAATTGAAAATACCATGTTTTATATCAGAACACTTTAGTTTGGTGGGTTTTTTAAAAAAAATATTATACTAGTTTATTTACAAAATCCCAATAAATTGTTTTTCAGACCAGATTCTTCCAATTTCCTTCACCCTTCCATCCATCAAATTGTACAACCTCATGATTAATCCCCCTCCCTGCACATCCTCATTCCTCTGCTTCCCCGACCCCCCAGATCCTCATTTTCATTCTGCAAAAATGGTTTTATACAATATTTGCTCTTATGGGACTGAGTTAGTTCATTCAGCTTTATGCTGTCCAGTACCTCCCAAGTTAGGTAGTAATTTACAAAATCATTGCTTCTACATGCTGCATAGTGTTTCATTGTATGAATGTACATAATGTATACATAATATACATAATGTATACATAATTTATACAAATGTATAAATTTTCAATCCATTCAATTGTGGTTGGTCATGTGGGTTTTTTCCATGTTCTTGCCAATGGTGAATAATGCTGCTATGAACATTGGTGTAAAGTCTCTGTTTGTGCCTCAGGTCTCATATGGAATTTCTATGTTCAGCTTTTTGAGCAAGTACCAAACTCCCTTCCAGAATGGTTATATATTTTGCAATCCCACCAACAATGTATAAGTGTTCCTATCTCACCACTTCCTCACCAACATTTATTACTTACTGTCCTGTTAAACTTTGACACTGTTACTGGAGTAAGACGCTATTTCACTGTGGTTTTGATTTACATCTCTCTTATTGCCAGTCATTTTGAGCATGTCCTCATGTGCTTGTTGGCCATTTGAATATCTTTCTCTGCGAAAATTCTTTCCATGTCTATTGCCCATTTTGTAATTGCATTATCAGTCTTTTTCTTGTGGAGGCCCAGGAGTATTCTAGACTCTTATCTGAGATGGTTATTACCAAATGTTTGTTCCCAATCAGTAGGTTTTCTTTTCACCCTGTTGGAAAAAGGTGTTGATGCATACAGGGATTTAATCTTTAGAAGGTCCCATTCATCAATTCTTTTATATTTCAGACTGCATTTCTGGCTGAATTTGGCAGTCTCTTTATACCATAGATTAGGGCTTCTAAGCTTGATCTCAAACAAAAAGAGGTCTGAATCATCAGTAGCTTTTGGGGAGAAAGATGAGAAATTTCCATTCCATTAATATAACAGCCTCAGAAACCTGATGGAAGGTCACTACGAGTCAAAATCAACTCAATGCCATTAAGTCATATATATAGATGTTGTTGTTGTTATGTGCTGTCGAGTTGCCTGCAACTCATAGCACCCTATGTAAAACAGCCCTAAACCCTGCTCTATCCTGTGCCAACCTCACTGTCTCCAACACACCTACCCCCATTACCCCAGTCACTGAATTAATCCACCTCATAGAGGGTGTTCCTCTCCTGTGCTGTCTTTCCGCCCTCCCAAGCGTGACGTCCTTCTTCAAGGACTGGTCCCTCTTTGCAACACGTGCAAAGTATGTCAGACGAAGCTTCAGAATCCTTGCCTCCAAGGAGCAGACTGGTTTCACCCTCTCCAGGACTAACCTGTTCATCTTCTTAGCAGTCCGTGATATATTCAATACTCTACTCCAGCACCACAGCTCAAAGGCATCAATTCTCCTTCTATCTTCCCTAGACATTGTCCAGCTCTCTGACACATAGCAAGTAATCGCAAATACCATGGCTTGTATCAGGCACATCTTGGTCTCCAGAGTGACATCATTGCTCTTCAGTACTTTGGAGAGGTTCCTAACAGCATAGATATAGATATATATCAACCAGAGAAAGAAAGAGATGCATATCCATTGGCCTGCTAACTGAAAGACTGATGGTTCTAATCCAGCTGCTCCATGAAAGAAAGATGTGGCTATCCCCTAATATAAGGACTTATACCTCCAGAAACCCAAGAAAGTGTTGCCATGAGTCAGAATCAACTTGAAAACAGTAGTTTTTTTAATTTTACATGTGCTTACTACTTTACCTATATACCTCAATGAAGGAATTTATCACATCAAATTTGTTTAAATGACTGTCTGACTTTCCCCCCTTTATTGGAGTCCCTGACTGTTGGAAACAGCACCAGTTAGTAAGCAAAAAGTTGGAGAGTTGAGTTCACCCAGAAGTGCCTCAAAATATAGACCTGGGGAGCTCTGATGGCCTAGTGGCAATAAACTGAGCTGCAATCCCTAAGGCACGCAGTTGGAATCCACCAGATGCTCTGCTGGAGAAGGAGGGGCAATCTTCTCCTGTGTCAGTCAGATCCGAATTGACGGTGAAGAAATAAAGAAAGAAAGGAAAGGCAAGAGGGCAGGCAGGCAGGCAAGGT